>NW_005871131.1:3388633-3482552 GCF_000147115.1 Myotis lucifugus
TCTCTACCCCCCGCCCTGTTATTTTCCCTGCCTGGCCATTGTTTATCCTGTTAACAATGTTACTCTCCTCAGGCAACCCCTTTCTCATGAACACCATCATCTTTCACATTCTCCCAACCTCTCATCATCCTTCCTCCTCTACCTGGGTTCTTTAGTAAATCTCTCTCTTCAAAAAATTTCTTTTGAAAATTTCTATCATAAGATTTGGTCCCCCTGTCTTCACGCCTCCTCTTTTCTTTTAAAAATTTCTATCATAAGATTTGGTCCTCCTGTCTTCACGCCTCCTCTCTCTGCTCCAAGAGGAAGCTGAAACTGTCAGCATGCTAATAATGGAGGGGGCGGTATTTCCTGACATCCGGGAGCTGGACTGGCACTCATAGCTAGACCACGTTGGACATAAATGACCTCACAGAACACCAACTTCAGACAAGGTTACACTGAGACCATGATAAAGTGAGACAAAACAAGGCCGCCTCATAATTTCACCTAAGCAGAGACAACCATAAATCCCTGTGCCACCAACAAAATACCAAGCAACCCCTTCCCTTGGCTAATACCAGTGACTGCTGCCTCCTTACCAATGACGACTTTATCTTTGCTCTAGTCTGCCCTCCCTATAGGTAAGATATTTAGCTATTCGATCACAGAATTACAGCCACTTTCCCATGGCTCCAATCTAGAGCAAAACCCCCTTCCCTGAATCAGCTATCCCAAGTCCAAATCCCATAAGAGATTGTGCTCCAACGCCCTCTCTCTGTGACTCCTCAAGTTTCACCATGGGGCATGTTCACTCTCACTGCAGCAAGTACAACAGGTACAACAAGTGTGTCCCTGGTGGCCACTGGCTGGACACTACATCAGCAAACAGTAAACATCAAGGGAATGAAGCTCTATGATCTGAAGGAAAATGGGGTGTCATCCTATTGATACTTCCACCCCATCAATAACCAGGCAGACAGCTAGTCATCCCCAACTTGCAGGGCTCAACTCGCAGGGCTCTGGCCAGAACCGGTCCTCCTCAGATCAAGCAAACCTGCCTCCCCATGCAGGTTTTTTTGAAAAATGAGAATGATGCCTCATGCAATTGCTTTTTTGTGCTTTTTTACTATTTCCTGAGGCCCCGACAACACCAAGAGTTGGTGAGGAGGCAGGTCAATTGGAACACTCTTACAATTGAGTGTAAGGGTAAATTAGTACAACCACTTTGGAATACTATTTGGCGATATCTACTAAACTACCCTGGGATCCAGGAATCCACCCAAGTGAAATGAGTGAAGATGTCCACCAAAAGCTTTTGTTCACAGAAGCTGTGCTTACAATCAACAGACACTAAAAACAACCTAAATGTCATGAACAGCAGATGAAGATAGACAAGTATACTCAAGCAGTGCAATATCCTATATAATAGGGGTAATATGCAAATTGACCATCACACCCTCACACAAAATGTCCGCCCCCATGTGGGCACAAGATGGCCGGCAGGGGAGGGCAGTTGTGGGCAATCAGGCTAGCAGGGGAGGGCAGTTAGGGTCAACCAGGCTGGCAGGGGAGGGCAGTTGGGGGCGACCAGGTCAACAGGGGAGGGCAGTTGGGGGTGACCAGGCCTGCAGGGGAGGGCAGTTAGGGGTGACCAGGCTGGCAGGGGAAGGCAGTTGGGGGCAACCAGGCCAGCAGGAGAGGGTAGTTGGGGCAACCGGGCCGGCAGGGGAGGGGAGGGCAGTTGGGGGCGATCGGGCCAGCAGAGGAGGGCAGTTGGGGGTAACTGGGCTGGCAGGGGAGGGCAGTTGGGGGGACCAGGCCTACAGGGCAGGACAGTTGGGAGCGACCGGGCAGGCAATGGGAGGGCAGTTGGGGGCGATTAGGCTGGCAAAGGAGTGCTTAGGGGGTGATCAGGCTGGCAGGCAGAAGCAGTTAGGGGCAGTCAGGCAGGCAGGCAGGCGAGCGGTTGGGAGCCAGCAGTCCCGAATTGTGAGAGGGATGTCCAACTGCAGATTTAGGCCCAATCTCACAGGGATCGGGCCTAAACCAGCAGTCGGACATCCCCCAAGGGGGTCCCAGATTGGAGATGTTGAAGGCTGGCCTGAGGGACACACACCCCACCATGCACGAATTTTGTGCACTGGGCCTCTAGTTACACAATAAAACACAACTTCTAATATGCATAACAACATGGAAGAATTTCATATACATGAGAGAAAAAGCCAAACATAAGCGTATATACAATGTAAATCCATTTATATGAATTTCAAGGACTGACAGAATCGTGGTCACCTCAAGGGAGCATAAATAATAGGGTGGGGCATGAGGGGTCTGTTGGGGACAGGAAGTGTCCTATTTCTATATTTGAGTGGGAATTATATGAGTGTAGTGTAAACATTTCTTCCATTGTTTGTGGGGTTTTGTCTTTGTATTTTTACTTGCAGCAAAACATACATAGCATAAAGTTTACCATCTTAAGCATTTTTAAGTGTATGGTTCAGTGGCATTAAGTATATTCACAATGTTGTGCAACCATCACCACCATCCATCTCCAGAATTTTTTTTATTTTCCCAAATTGAAATTCCATACTCATTAAACAATAACACCCCATACTCCTACACCCCTAACCCATGGCAGCTACCATTCTTAGTTCATCTGTGTAAATTGGACTATTCTAGGTACCTCATATAAGCAGAATCATATGGTATTTGTCCTTTAGAGATTGGCTAATTTCATTTAGCATAATGTCTTCAAGGTCTATTGATATAGAAGGTTGTCATATCTTCCTTACTTTTTAAGGCTGAATAAGGACTTGTCATCACAGGTGAATTTTACCAAACATTCAAAGAATAATTAACACCTATCCTTCTCAAAGCATTCCAAAAAATTCAAGAGGAGGGAAAACTCCCAAGCTCATTTTACAAGACCAGTATTACCTTGATTCTAAAAGCAGACAACATCATTATAAAAAATTTTAAAAAAAGAAAGAAAAGAATACCTTGAGTGGCTCCTTCAGTATTACAAAAAGTTTATTTCACTCAGTGTTCAAAGCTGTTCCTGCCCTAACTTTCAAGGCCTGTTCCTCACACTTCAATCACTGAACAGATTTCCTGAGTCCTTCACCCACCGACTCATCCCTTCCAGTAAAAAACCAACTCGTTACCCAAGACCTAGCTCAAAACCACCAGCCTTGTAGCATTCCCCCAACCAGCTGTGCACATGGTGCAGCATCTCCAACTGGCTGCCTTGTACATGAACATTCCAATCAGAATTCCGTGAGAGTCCGTGACATAACTGTCAATGCATTGTAAATTAAAGAGGTTGATTATGTAGGGGTTACAGTTATGACACATTTATCTGCACTAAACATATTTATCTATCTTTTTTAGCCACATAGAAACAGGTCAGGCCTGACAGGCTGAATTTTAGCAATCAATCACTAACATTAGCTGTTCTCTTCAAGAAAAATATTATTCAAATTGTCAACAGTGACTTCAGTAACAGGCACATGGTCTAGTTACTGCCTATCAGACCATTTCCCTCATAGAATGTTTAAGTAAGAAAAGAAAATCATTCTAAATAAATCATCTCTTCAGTTGCCTCTAAAAATGCCCTTTAGTCACACAAAATAAACATTACACAATTTACACTAAAATAAAATTTTATAAAATATAAGATCAAGATATATTTCTTAACTGTAAAGTAAAACAACCCTAAATAAGGCCCTAGCTGATTTGGCTCAATGGATAGAATGTAGGCCCCAAAACTAAAGGGTCCCTGGTTTGATTCCGGTCAAGGGCTTGATCCTCAGCCCTGGTTGGAGCACCTGCAACCAATCAATGTGTCTCTCTCACATCTCTCTCTCCCCCTCCCACCCCTTCCACTCTCTCTAAAAATCAATAGGAAAATATCCTCTGGTGAGGATTAACAACAACAAAATAATAAGAAACAAAAATCTTCTCTGACTTAGATTAGATACATGAAATTAAAAAGACTAGTTCTGGGATAGTCTCCCAAACCAAACAAGGGTCTCACTCAGAGGGTTTTCTCCTAACAATCTAGAATTGCCTTCCCTTTAAACATTTCAGAAAACATCCTCCCATACTCCATTGGTCTCCAGAAGAGCAACGTGCAATCATTGGCTGTATCGATGTTTGTGACTTCACCCTGTGCAACAGTCACAATGCCAGTGGGGCACAAGCAGGGATAACCTGCTCACCCAGCAACCCAAACAGAAAACTGAAAGTGGAATGGCCAGGCCAAGAAGTGACTGCCATCTCTATCACACATCACGAGGAGAGCCCCTGCCCATCAGGAGTGAGTGGGGCTGTGAACAATACCTACACTGGGGAACCAGAAAGCACATGGGACAGACACTTGCAAAACCCGAATGGGGAGGAAGCTTTTAGGGAGAAAATTTACCCTGCAGAGGAAAACTGGAGTTTACTGACGAAATTGGAATGAAGGGAAAGAAACAAACATATCTTGGCAGTGCTGCCACCTGACAATGAGAGATGTGTCCAAAGACACACTGAGATGGAGTAATCCCTCATGGTTGTGCATGCTGCTTCTCTGAAATGCAATGTGCACAGGCCTCACGTTGGCAGCAGTTTTGAGTTTGAAACCTGAATTACCACCTGTGGCCTTGGGAAACTTACTCTCCTTGACCTTCAAATCCCATATCTATATATATAAAAAGCCAGTGTCCATGACAACCAGGACGAACAAACGACTGGTCACCATGAGAGGGGGTGACGGCAGAACGGGACTGGGGACTGTTGAGTGGCCCCAGGCTGTGAGCAGAAGTGAGCGTCCAGTGGTGAGTGGCAGTGAGCGTCCAGTGGTGAGTGGCGGGGAGCATCATGGGGCAGCAGCGAGCTTTGCGGAGCGTTGCGGGGCAGGGGAGCTTCGCAGAGCAGTCGCAGGGTGGGGGAGCTTCGCAGAGCAGTGGCGGGGTGGCAGCGGCAAGCATCGCGGCAGCAGTGAGCATCATGGAGCTTTGCGGAGCAGTGGCAGGGTGGGGAACTTCACAGAGCATTGTGGAGAGTCCCAGGGCGTGGAGCTTCATGGAGTGTCCCGGGGCGGCAGAAGCCACTATCACAGGGCGGCCCAGGGCGGTAGCAAGCATCGCAGAGTGGGGGCAATGCAGGGCGTCACAGGGCATCAGACATGGCCCTGATCACAGGCTAGGCCTAGGGACCCTACTCGCGCATGATTTCGTGCGCTGGGCCTCTAGTCTAAAAAATAAAAATAGTGCCTCCCTCAGGGATCTGAAGATTGAGAGAACACTTAGAAAGCAGACAGCACAATGTCTGCCACATAGCAAAAGCCAATAAATTATAGTTGCTACTATTATCATTTTAGTTTTATTACCTGAAGGCATTAAAAGAAAGATTTGTCGTCTAAAGCTGTGCTGCCAATACCACATTTTGTGACGATGGGAATGTTTCTGGCTGCATTGTCCACTATGGTAATTACCAGCCACACGTGGCTATCAGGCCCAAGAAATACGGCCTGTCCAATAGAGGAACTGTTTTGTTTTTATTTTTATTTCACTTTAATTAATTTCAATATAAACAGCCACATGTGACTAGTGGCTAATGTACTGGGTTGCATGAATTTAAAAGAACTAAAATACCACTTCCCTTTGAAGGAAGAATGACCCGGCACAATGGCTCTAAAACCCATCGGCAGACCAGTGCCAATCTGCCATCAAGTTTTCATTAGTCCACAGCAAACAAACCAAAATGTTCAATTTAATGAATTTTTCATAAAGCTAAACCAATTCCATTTAAAGCACTACTGCTCCTTCTGAAATCGGGTATTCACTCTAAATTTTTATTAAACTTATTCATTCATTCAACAAATGTGTATTATAAGTTCTCTCTTTATGCCAGGCATTATTCTGTGGCTATGGAGTAAACAAAACATTTTCCTGATTCATGGAGCTTACTTTGTAGTGGAGGGAGAAAGACAATAAACACACACATATACAAATAATAATGATAATAATAATAATAATAAAGCAGGGTAGGGTAACAGAGGGAAAGGGGAAGGGAAAGGACTAAGGAAACTTTCTCCCATACTGTGCATTGGAGCAAATACTTGAAGGAGGTAAAGTGAAGGAGCTAGCCCTGCAATGAAGAAAGAGCACTCCAGGCATAAGGCACAGCAAGCACAAAGGCCCAAAAACAAAAACAAAGGTGGCATGTCCAAGAGGGAGTTCAGTGTGGCTGAAGCAAGTGAATTGTAGAAGAAACGGTTAGAGCATTTATCAGAACCAGACCACGTAGTGCCTGGTAGGCCACTCTAAAAACTTATTTAATTTTCTAAGCTTTTTAAAGATAAGATTGTGTTTTTTGAAAGTTACAGAGATGGCTCAGAGAGTAGATCTCTCAGCCCGTTTCCCCAATTATTCAACATCTTACACAACTGTGGTGCACTTGTCAAAACTAAGAAAATAACATCAGTGCAATAGTATTAATTAAACTCCAGACTTTATTTAGCTTTCACTAGTTTTCCCACTAATGTCTTTTTCTGTTCCAGGACCCAATCCAGGATACCACAATGAATTAAAACACATACGACTTCTTAGTCTCTTCTGCTATGTGACAGTTTCCCAGTTCTTTCTTATTTGTCACGCCCCTGCAGTTTTAAAGAGTACTGACCAGGTATTTTGTAGACTGCCCATCAGTATGGATTCTCTGAGGTTTTCCTCATGTTTAGCCTAGGGTTATGGGTTCTGGGAGAAATACCACAGAGGTGAAATGGCCTCGTCATCGCACTCTATCAGATGATGACATGATATCCACATGATTTCTTACCGGTGAAGGACGCTGGCTTTTATTCCAAAAGAGATGGGAGCCACAGCAGAATTCTGACCAGATGAGAGACATGGCCGCAACTTTTAAAAGGATCATTCTGGAGCCCAGCCAGTGTGGCTCAGTAGTTGAGCATCAACCCATGAACCAGGAGGTCACAGTTCGATTCAAGGTCAGGGCACATGCTCAGGTTGTGGGCTCCATCCCCAGTAGGGGGCATGCAGAAGGTAGCCAATCAATGATTATCTCTCGTCATTGATGTTGCTAACTCTCTCCCTCTCCCTTCCTCTCTCTGAAACCAATCAAACATTTTTTAAAAGGATCATTTGGGAAACAAGTTATAGGAGGCAAGAACCATGGAGAGCAATAGGGAGGTTATTGAATGATTCGGGTGAGAGATAATCATGGTGCTTTAGGCTAGGCCTAAAGTGGCAGCTGAGGTGGTAAGAAGGGGTTGAATTCCAGGTATATGCTGAAAATAGAACTAACAGGATTTGCTCATGAATTGAATGTGATATGGGAGAGAAAAAGAGGCCAAAAGAAAACAGTAAGATTTTTGCCATGAGCATCAGATAGGAAACACCTAAAAAATATAAAAATAATACGGCCAAGGGAATGGGGGGAGGAGAGATTAAGAATCTAGTTGAATTGTTGGATTCATTTCATTTGCAATGTCTATTAGACATACAAACAGAGAGGTGGAATAGCGATTGAACAGATGATTCTAAAATTCAAAGGTGAGGTTGAGGCCAAAGATATAAATTTAAGAATCATCAATAAACAGATGGTATCTGAGGCCATAAAATGGATGAGATCACCCAGAGACTGAATGTTGAGAAGAGAAAAAGTCTGAGATTGAAAATGATGAAGGTAGTTAGTTGATGATAGCTGTGGGGTTTTTTTAATTTTCTAATTCAGAAAAATTAAAAGCTGACAACCCTATAGCAATCTTTAAAGGTTTGGTGGCATACATATAAATAAATATAAATATACTCACTATTTTACTGTATCTTGTTTTGTTTCTTTTTACTCCAAATTTCCTGAGAACCATAAATAATATCGCCAGCTCCCTTTGCTATCTTTAGTAGTTTTTCAAAGGTTTTTCTGGAAGGCATTCTTTTTTTTTTTTTTTTTTACTGGAAGTTTATACTTTGAAGAGGAAGAGGAGGCACAAGTGTAAGGGCTTTGGGGGCATGGATCCCCTGACTGCAGCGAGCCCCAGTGAACAGCAATCACTTGGTGCTGTCTCATGGCCCAGTGACACTGGTGAGCAGTATGCAGGGGTGGTTAAGGGCAGAGACTTTGCAAAGGGCCGTGGGTGTGTCCCAGCTCAGCCACTAATCAGCTAGAGGACCATAAATCAGTGTAGTCTCTCCCGGAGCCTCTGCCTGCTTCTCAGCACAGCAGGGTTCTTCTTCTAGTGCACTGAAGCCCTAAACAGTGTCAAGGCCCAAAACCTTCGGCCAGCTGCAATGCTGCTGCTGCAATGTTGTCCACGACAGAAGGAGAATGAATCTTCCTCCAAACCGTCCTCTTCCAGTCAGGGATGGAGGCGTGAAAAAACGAATTAATGTCAAAAGCAACCATGTATAACCATGTTTTCAAACGCCTGAACCTCTACCACAGTGGTTCTCAACCTTCTGGCCCTTTAAATACAGTTCCTCATGTTGTGACCCAACCATAAAATTATTTTCGTTGCTACTTCATAACTGTCATGTTGCTACTGTTATGAATCGTAATGTAAATATCTGATATGCAGGATGGTCTTAGGCGACACCTGTGAAAGGGTCGTTCGACCGCCAAAGGGGTCGCGACCCACAGGTTGAGGACCACTGCTCTACCAGCTGCCTTCCTAATAGAAAACAGCATTGAGGTTTGTGATTTTCAGATTAACAACCAATAAATTAACACAATCCCAGAAAGATGACCTTCTTAGAGAAAGCTCAGAAAAGGAGCTAAAAGAAAACCAAGGTTTATTCCAGATCTTACATATCACGTGTATGCAGGAGGCGGGGCAATTGTAAACAGTATTTTCACCTTGTCTCCTGACACAGTGGCTACCAAGCTGTACTGTGAACCAAAATCACCTGGAGGACTTGTTCAAAGGTATGTTGCTGGGCCAACCTCAGCGTTTCTGATTCAGTAGGTCTGGGATGGGCCCTGAAACTTTGTATTTCGAACTAGTTCTCAAGCGATGCTGAGGCTGCTTGGCCGAGGACCACGCTTTGATAACCATTGCTCAAAAAAACGCCCACTATGTCCAAGCCACAGCGGAGAAGATTGGAGGGGACACTAATCTCTTTTATTTACTTCCAGCAGGGTCATGATTGATGGCCCGTGATGCCTGCAAGATTTTACCATAGGATTTGCAAATCCAGCCCTAGATAGTTACCGTATGAATCATTTTCCAGCCATGCAGAACTTCCAGGAATTCGTGGACACCAAACCACACACTTTTGAAAGCCTTCCCTAAAAGGAAAGCTTATGAGAAGCCCTGAGGATATGAAGTAAAGACACTCAAAAATAAATTCAACAATTACTTCATGGCAACACTGTCAAACTTTGACATAACCAAAGGCCATATGAAATATACTAAAAACAACACAGCAAAACCTAAGTAATTAAAAAAAAGTAAGAGGGCCTAGCTAAACTGTGGAAAAAAATTAAAAATAAATAATCTTAGTACTTCTTTAAAAAAAAAAAAACTATACCATAATTGAGGACAAATAAGGAAAGGGAGAAAATTTCAGTTAAAATTGCTCTACATTTAAAAATGCAAATAAAAACTCAGAGTTATGATACTCAACAAAATTTGCATTCCTAATTCAATGAAGCATGAGCTGATGAGTGTCATAACAGAAAAACAAATATACTGAACACAGAGGGAAACAGACCATTATACTGGGGAAATCCGTATTGAGACGACCTGTAAGAATGGAAGGGAATCCCAGGTAGAAGCACAGCAAATACCAAGTTCCAAAAATAGACCCAGCTCAGGGCACATGGGGAAGGCTGTAAAACGTGATGAAAGTGGAAAATGCCCTTGGAAGTATAGTGAAGGGTAAGGCTGTTAAAGCAGGATCATGTGAGAACCCCAAAGACAGCCCATCAGAGTTTGGTCTTGCATCACAGTTAACAGGCAGTAAATGAATAAAGGTGCACCCTGTACAGGAACAAGAATATCCCTGTGAGAATGCAGAATTTAGGCATAGACATAGTAACAGCAATACCAGATGCCAAGTCCGAAAATTTTCCTGAGGTCCACACAAAATGGTAGGAAAGGAAGTGAGAGAGATCACATGTTTCACTGCACATATTCTCACTCTTTCCCCATAATTAGGCACTAGGCAGAAGTGGGGGGGATGATACCAGTTGAGGCCCTACAAGAGATTCTAATCCAGCACCCTCTATTGGAAATCACTTCTAAAAACCAGCAAACTGTCCTCAATGCTCTCTAATATCAGTGGAAATGACAATGAATACATAAGCAGAGGCTGAAGAAATCACAGCTCAAACCCAGACAAAGCAGGGTGTTGAGTTCCATAACATGACCTTTGTTGCTACTTATGACACCTGCTTGTACCTGATATCTCTTCAGAGGTAAGATGGTGGGTCCTATGGCAGCAGGACAAAGGAGAGAGGTGTGGTGGAAACCGTCAAGCCTTTTTGCAGAGGCCAATGTACAAAGTAACTGGACCTATTTGAAATCATTTATCTACAGGTTTTATTCTGATACTAGAGGCCAGGTGCATGGATTCATGCACCAGTAGGGTCCCTCAGCCTGGCCTGAGGGGAGTGGGCTGAAAATGGCTCTCTGACATTCCCCAAGGGGTCCCAGATTGCGAGAGGGCATAGGCCAGGCCGAGAGACCCCACCAGTGCACAAATTCATGCACCAGGCCTCAAGTATGCATATAAGATCTTTGGTTAATCTCTTCCCACCTTCCTCCCTCCCCCCTTCCCTCTAAGATTCATCAGTCTGTTCCATGTTTCCATGCCTGTGGTTTCTGCTCCTGTTGATCATCTGCCCCCTGGTGGTCAGTGCATGTCATAGCTACCAGTCAGATGGTCAAATGGTCGGCCAGTCGCTTAGGCTTTTATATATATATATATATATATATATATATATATATATATATATATATATATAGAGAGAGAGAGAGAAATATGCTAATTAGCTGTTGCACCCTGAAGCGTAATGACCAAGCGCGTCATGACTAGATCACGAATACGAATCAGTAGGACAGTGGGCCAGCGAGGTACAAGCGGGCTGCAGAGAACTACGGGAGGGGGCAGGGCAGCAAGCTATGGTGGGGTGGGGGGGAGCTACATGAAGGTGGCAGCAACCTACTAGTGCATGGATTCGTGCACAGGGCTACTAGTGTGTGTGTGTGTGTGTGTGTGTGTGTGAGTGTGTGTGTGTGTATAAAGCCAAAGTGGGGGGAAGTCATCCGTGCCTCTAATGAAATTCTCAAAGAGCCTTCTTCATGGCCACCATGTGGTTCAGGCTACTACTATTCATGCTCACTTTAGAAATACAATAACCTCCTAGTGTCCAGTTTGCTTAGGAGAGTCCCAGTTAATGTTGTCCCAGTAAGTATTACCACCCTCTTTCATTCGCAGAAATTCCCCAGTATGGATGATGTATCGTCACTCTACTTCTTATTTATTCTCACCTCACCTCAGTCCTTTCTCCACATCATAGAAAAATTATACTTATTACATTACTACAGTCCCTGATTACTTCGCAGCTTAAAACCTCTCCTTGGTTTCCACTGTGTTGGCACCAAAGTCCTACACTGGCTCTTTCGTGCACCTTTCCTTCTACCCATACCAGAATTCTTTAGTTCCTCGAGGACACCAGAGACTTCTGCCCTGGGCCCTCACACATGCTGTTCCTGCTACCGGGAATGCTCTCCCATCACCTCTCTATCTCCACTAATTCCCACTCAGCATTTGTAACTCAATCCAAAAATCATTCCACAGGAAAGCCCTCCTCGAGCACCTCTTTGGACTATGCATATGCACTTCGATTTCTAACATCACATGTGTGACTAAATGCTTGTTTAATGTCTGCCATGGAACACAGCTCTCCGAGGACAGGGATTTTGATGGGGTTTATTCACCATTGAATACTCGGTGTCTAGAACAGTGTCCTCCACATAGTAGGTGCTCAGTTAACATTACTGAATAATTTAATTCACTTAGATCACATGTTACAATTTTTTGGTGTAGAAAATAAAGAGACCATTTGTAAAAAGACTTCATTTCATTCATCAGGGTAGTAATTTCCCACTGCTGCTGTTACAAATGACCACTAACTTAATGGCTTAAAATTACACAACTCTCCTACCTTATACTTCTAGAGGCAAAAAAGTCCAAAATGGATCACTCAGATTATAAGCAAGGTGTCAGCAGGACCATATTCTGGAGGCTCCTGGGAAAATTAAAATCCTTTCCTTTGATTTTTCCTGCTTCTACAGGCTGCCCGAATTCCTTGGCTTGCGGGCACATTCACTGCCAAAGCCAGCAATCACATTACTCTGACAACTCCTTCCATCGCCATATCTGCTCTATGACTCTCCTGCCTCCCCCTTTCACTCACGAGGACCCCTATGATTACATTGGGATCACCCAGACCATCTAGGGCGGCGGTTCTCAACCTGTGGGTCGCCAACCTGTGGGTCGCCAACCTGTGGGTCGCCAACCTGTGGGTCGAGACCCCTTTGGGGGGTCGAACGACCCTTTCACAGGGGTCGCCTAAGACCATCGGAAAACACATATATAATTACATATTGTTTTTGTGATTAATCACTATGCTTTAATTATGTTCAATTTGTAACAATGAAAATATATCCTGCATATCAGATATTTACATTATGATTCATAACAGTAGCAAAATTACAGTTATGAAGTAGCAACGAAAATAATTTTATGGTTGGGGGTCACCACAACATGAGGAACTGTATGAATGGGTCGCGGCATTAGGAAGGTTGAGAACCACTGATCTAGGGTAATCGCCCATCTCAAGTTCCTTAATTTAATTACACCTGCAAGATTTTTTTGCCATGTAATTTAACATAATCACAGGTTTCAGGGATTAGGATAGCCACATCCTTAGGGGGGAGAGGAGGACAGAATTAAACAAACAAGTACATCAAGAATTGTAACAGTGATACTTAACCATGCTAAGTCAAAGTATAAGTCACAAAGTGGACTGAACATGGGTCAAGTCTGACCAAGAAGTTTAAACAGTTGCTGTTATTTTTTTAAATAAGAAAATGTCACTATAAATAAAGGAATTTCTGCTACTCTTTTTTTAAAAATGACTAGCAGCTTTGCCTTTCGGCTAGCACAAATGGTTTCTGGTTCCACAGTCCTCTTCACTGCCTCTGTCTCCCTGACACTGAGCCATAGTTCAACCACCTGTCATCACGTTTATGCTGCTGTTTGTCCCACAGACCTATGCTATCGAAAAGAGTACCCATTAGGCACATGTGACTATTTAAGTTTTAATTAATGAAAAGTGCAGGTCCTTAGTTGCACTAGCCACAGTAAGTGCTCATAATGGACCAGGCGATAGAGACCACGCCCATCATCACAGAAGGTTTTACTATCAACAGCCCATTTCATTGTCCACATCACACACGTGGCTCCTATAGGCATACCAGTTTACAATCCCCGCTACAGGATGGTATGTGGTTGTTTAAAGAGGAGAACCAAACTGGATCTGGAAATTCAAGGAAGGCCCTCCGTGGATCTGGGATAGGAAGGACATGCCAATGTTCGTTGGTTGAAGGCAGCTGAAGGAAAAGTGGTCCAGGCAGAGAGAACACTGTATAAGGGAATCTGAAGTGGGATTTATGCTTATAGAAATCTTTCCTGATCATCTAAGCTCCCTTCCTATCTCCTTACTAAAAAACATCCCTGATTAGCACAAATCCACGCAGCAGAGGGCTGCATATGAATTCAGATCTTCAGAGAACACTGCTCACTTTTCTTTTTCAAGTTTCACTTGAAAAACCATCTCCATTTGAAGGGCACATACTTTTCTTCCTCTCCAATTCAGGATGATAGTTTCCAAGCCTGAGACTATCAAGGCCCCAAATGTGAAGGCCATCTGCTGAGCAGACCGTTTCCCTGGGAACAGCACATGCTCTTCGGGAGTGGATTCCACTCAATAGTTTTCCTTTCTAAAGGACAGTGACTTCTCTGTAGAAGAAGGCTTTCTCGAATTTTTTTTTTTTAAGAATTTGCCTCCTCTGTGAAAATGATGTGATTGGGGAGTTGTTTTGGATCCCATGCTGCTAAAAGCCAAGTTTTTGCTCACAGCTTCTCAGGTGCTGGGCCTATTTATTATTTGATGCATTTTGGACCCTCAGTTGTAAAAATATGGAAGCTGTTCTGATCTTTCCACTGAGGAGACTTTGCTTTTCCTGGTCCATGCAACCAAATGACAACTAACTCCAGGCAACTCGAAGACAACTCCTTCTGAACCTTCACTGGTTCTGTTGGAAATAGAGAGAAAAACAGATGGCCTAAAAAGCTCACAGCTCAGGGGTAAAGCAAGACATGTACATGAGTGTAATTCCTACAATCAGTGCAAAAACAGACATGTTATAGGTGTTAGAAGAACAACCAATACACGTGTTGGGAAAAACATCAAGGAGAGTGGACATAGGCAGCCTCCAGGGAGGGGAACCAGCTCTCGGGCAGATCTTCCACTGACCTCTCAAAGGAAATCCAGGGGCAGTATCGGAGGCAAACACAAACCCAACTTCCCGGCCTAAGCCCTTCTGCCCACTTTCCTCTCACAGATCCTTCAGGCCAACAACATCAAAGGTTTTATTCCCATCATCAGACTCGCGCACCCACAAAATACCTGCCGGCACCTAAAGCAGCGTCTTCCACTTCACTGCCTGGTACTTTTCCAGCCTCAGTGAGGATCTCCATCACGCTGCCGGATAACAGCATCACCCTTCCTGGACTCCACATGTGTTTATTGCAAGAAAAAAATGTAAAATCCTCCACGCTCGAGCCCTTCCAGTTGGCCTATCTACTAGTTGCTTGTACTTTCATCTTTACTGTGAAGCAACCTTGTTAAAAAATTTATTTTTCAGGTGCCACCCCAGATAAATCGGCCTTTTGATCAGGGAAAACGCATAGTGAAATTAAGAAAGGACACATTTTCCTTTTTCTGGGAAGGTTTTGGGGATGTCAGTCACTGTAAAAATCTTTTCCTGGGAATGCTGTCCACATCTGCAAACTGTTGCTATAAGACCTATGCAGAAATCCATTTAAGAAGAGAGCTTTGCTCCATGATAAGCAGTCTTTCCTGGAAAATGCCAATCCGGCCTCCTCGGCTGAACTAGAAAGTCATGTTGCTTTCTTTTTTCCTATGATGGGACAGAAGGAAGTGATTCACACACCTGAATTCCCTAAGAAATGGAAAATTTCTCACAGGAGAATGTTTTGATAGCTTTTCTTTCTTTCAAAGTCACGACGTGCATGTGAGTTTTAAGGGTTCCTTAAACTTAAGGAACTTAAGATGGGAAAGAAAGAAAGAAAACTTAAGATGGGAAAACGATAATGTGAATAATACCTTACTTAAATGAGTTCTGCCTTTTCATTTCCTTCCCCTTCTTGCACATTATCAGAAGCAAGTATGTTTGTAAATTACAATGCAGATGGTACAAGTTTATAGTTTCTGAAGACGATATCACCATGCCTGCACAAATAGTTGCGTAATGTCCAAGCCCCTCAACCTCTCAGACCTAGACCCGAGGGGCCCTTGCCCTGGGCCACACACATGACAAACCTCAAAATGAAATTTTTTTTACTTTCAGTCTTTAAGGAAGTTTTGTTTTTATTTGGTAATCACCTCAGTCAATGTGGGGGGGAGTCCTTAGCTGAACTGCCCTCAGGGCAGAGGGTGCTGAGCTCATGGAGAAGATGAACACAGCCTCTGCCCTCACCAAGGACTAAAGGGGTGTCTAGGTATACCAGACGCCCCCATAACTCTGCTCCCTTCCTCCCTCCCCCCAGCTCAGAGGATGTGGACCTAGAGGCACTTAGAACCCTCTGGAAGGCCCGGGTCAAACAAGGATGGCCTGTAAGTGGAGAGTCTGCCAAACCCACCTCTCTGGGGAGCTGGGCAGGTCATTCCCATTTTGGATTGGGGGCTCAGAGGTCTGGGGCCTGGGCCAGCTCTCACCCTGCCCTGCTCCAGCAGAACCAGGAGGCCACAGGACTGGCACTAGAGAGAGGGAGGCTCCTGCAGCCTCCAGACGCTGGCTGCAGCCCCAGGAGAGAAGGCAGGCAGAACTGGCTCACACAGCCCTCCAGCTCATTTAGATACTTGGTCTGTGGGTCTCCATTAGCGCTTGCACTGGCCCCGAAATGGTAGGGGCATCCTGCCTCGGGTTCCTTGTCTAAAATGTCACACTTTTCACTTAAATACCTTAAGGTAAAGCGAGGGAAAAATTACAATTTAAGATGTCAGGGGGAAAAAATAAAATAAGATTTATTTTTCCAGTGTTATTCCAAGAAGAAATCTTTGAATGAATTGCAACTTCTGGCTTGCCCTTTCCTACCTCTCGGGTTGCATGCCCTATAAAAAGAATGCCATTAAGTAAAACTATGGTTTGAAATGCTTGGGGATACATACACACAAAATACCACAAATGCCACATTGTAAAATTCTCCATGTGGTATAAGAATCACAGTTTATCGCTCTCTAATGATCAATCGGCAATTAATATTTAACCACGTTCTTACACGGAAGACCTTCTCTAAAATACACAAGAGGAAAAGACTATGTTGAGATTATTTCAAGACTCAGCATTCAAACCATAACTTCAAAGAGAACAAATGAACAAAGTCATGCCAAAAGGAGCCCAGTATTACACACACTGAGGAGTATTTACTCTTCTTACTGAGAAGCATTAACTTAAAAATATCTAGAGATGTCAGTTGTGAAATACTAATCTGAATTCTTCATTTTTCTGATTCTTTATACTAATCACAAAGACAGATGTGCTTACTATTCACAATGCCTAAACCATAAGCACAGTGTAAGAAACAGCGTTCCCCTTCTGATCAGAAGCATAAATAATGTTTCTATATTATGTCGGATTCCTATATATCACGGGACCGGTTGAAATGTATCTCTGGCTACTGTAAATCATAACTACAGTTCAGCGGAACCTCCTCCCTGAATGCAGAAAACAAGCACATAGCAATGAAAGCTGGGGTTGCACACGACTTGAGTGTGAGTTTCTTCATAGCCCATTTTAATTGATTTATATAGACAGGAAAGAGAGGGAACATTAAACCTTTTACAAACCTTCCCAAGCTCTCCTAATTAGGCCAGTCCTGCATAAAGAACTTCATAGTTTTAGAAAATCTGAGAGCAATGAAATGAAAATGAGATAAACTGGGGGAAAACACAAATATTCCAACACCTGTTCTCAAATTCTGTGCTTCTAACAAAGGGAAAGTTATAGGTAATAGACACAGAGGGCTATGGCCAGGTTCCTCACTGGGCCACAACATGGCATTTTTGTCCATAATTTATCTTTATGAAGAAAATCTGTGAAACAAGCCAAAAGTATCAAAGAGCACAGAAAAAGCCATGCTTGACATGAGAAGTTTATTTAACAGAACATTAACTGAGACATGTAAAGTAACTAATCTCTGTCAGGACTTACAGTACTAGTTGGGTTTTTTTGGGTTGTTTTTTTTTTAAGCACTTGAATCTTTATTTAAAATGTTCTCAAAATCTTTCTGTCTAGCAAATGTACATGTAAAAACTAAAATATCTAAAGTAAATGGCACTGTTCTAGAAAATATGTAAGGCGGTACTAAAACAGACTCTAAGCCACCATTGATTGTAAGGCACATCTTAATTTATATCCGAAGAGAAAGAAAAATCGTGTAATAATTATACCATCAAGTGTGAGACGCATCCCAATTTCAGAAATGTGTAAAGTCAAGTCATTAAAATATGAAAAACACGTCCAATTATGATACTTGAAAAAGCCAGAATTAACATTTGTGTATAATGACCACTTAGCAAATACTTGTAGAATAAATGAAAGAGTGAATGACTTTACAAACAACTTTCTTGGTAGAAAAGTGGGATGAATAAAACTTCTACAAAGTTTTATGAATAAACTCTGTGATCACGGAGACAGATGGTTCTCCTTCATCAAGCCCCCTCCCCTGTGACTCTGGCCGGCTTTCTCTCCCCATTAGCGTTTCTATAATGTTGCAGTAAAAAGCACACACTCCAACACTGGTTTTATACACATGCCACATTCATACACACTCAGCCACACTCTAGAGCAGAGGTCAACAAACTATGACACACATTAAACCCTGCTGCCAGTTTTGTAAAGATAGTTTTATTTGAACAGAGTCATGCTTTATGTATTGTCTATGGCTGCTTCTATCATGCTACAATGGCAGAATTGAATAACTGCAAGAGATGAAAAGGCCCGAAAGCTTCTATCATGCTTTTTTTCATAGCGACATAAATTTATATTAAGCAAATGATGTTATAAATATCCAATGGCCCTCGGCAGAAAAAAGGTTCCCCAATCCCTGCACTAGAGCATAAAGCCCTAAAGGGCAGGGGCCATATAGAAACTGGTCTTACTCTCCCAGCAGTATATGGCATCAAGCAAAGAGCAGATAATGTATGCTCAGTGGTAGATTTTAGTAATCTAAGGGCACCACACCTCTAAGTTAACCTGAAAGGCCTTGTGACACACATACCTTTTCCCACTTATCTTTATCCAGGCTACTTCCATTTCTAGAGGAATCGCTTTGCCCTCCATTTTACCTTTTTGTACTATTAAGATTTAGTATATAAATCAGTGCCACACTTGCTGTCTGACTAATGCAGAGACTAACTCCATCTATCTTCCTGATTAGGTTCATTGAATAGATGCTTTAAAAACAACAGATTTTAATGAGTTAAATGCTGACATCAATATTGGATTCATATGTTCAGACATTTATTTTTACATCACTCACTGAATAGATGCTTTGAGGGTCATCGATTGTCTTTCACACAACAAACAATACATACAAAGAAGCATTAGCCTCCTAACAGCAGTCAAGGCACCAATTATTTGCCAGTTAGGCATGCCCTTTGTGTTACTCTAGATAAAGAGCTAGTAAATAGAATTAGACACAGCACCCACCCTCACTTAGACTTAATCTCCTTAGACTCATTTCAAAGTAAATAGCATGATAGTTAACAGAACCTCAAGTTGAACACAAGGGGAAGATCTACTAAGTCATTCAATCAGGACTTTTAGGTACTTGCTGTGTGCAAAGGCCCTGGGGCAGCTGGAAGGATGTACAGTCATGGCTCCTTATCTTGAGCTTTCTACAAGACAGCAGCAAGGGTACTGCTGTGACCAGCTCTAATAAAAGGCAAACCAAAGAACACAGGCCTTTGGGTTCCTGAGGAGGAAAGGATTCATTTTGAGAGGATTGGGGGTTGAAGAAGGAAAAAGAGATCTCATGAAGGAGGTTTTAGGGTAGATTTTTAAAAAGAGAAGAATAACCCAGCCGGTATGGCTCCGTGGTTGAGCCATGACCTATGAACTAAGTGGTCACCAGATCTAGTCCAGTCAGGGCACATGCCCAAGTTGTGGGCTTGGTCCCCAATGGAGGGCGTGAAGGAGGCAGCCAGTTGATGTTTCTCTCTCATTGGTATTTCTATCTCTCTATCCCTCTCCTTTCCTCTCTCTCTAAAATCAACAAAAACGTATTTAAAGGAGAAGAAGAAAAACCTTCCTGTGTGAGGAAGGAATAAAGGCACAAAGATGGGGAGGCATCGTGCCTGGTACATCTGTACGTGCTCAATGAGGAGAGCTACTATTATACAATCACGAAATGTACCTATTCTGTGCCAGGCGATATATCTGGGAGCAAGACAAGTTCTCACTAAAGACAGAAAAACTTCCTCTAAAGCTGACTGCATATTGCCATCACTCTAGTCTAAGGAGAACACAGTGTGGGTGAGGAATATGGTGGGAGACAAGGCTCAACACACAGGCTGGGATCTAATTGTGAAGTGCCTGGGATGCCAGGACAAGGAGGTTGGATTCTATGCTAAAGAATATTGTCACATTTTAAATATCTATATAATAAATTAAATGCATGTATATTTAATATCTTGTGAGTTCTGCTCACATTTGAGGGCACTGGAGATCACTTTAACACTAGTCTTCACAACCAGTTGTTTTTATAGCAAAGTACAGGGCAAAACCTGAATTCAACTCACTATGAAAAGTACCACTACGCCTTCTCCAGTGCTCAAGCTTGCTCATATTGAGCAATACAGAATGGACCCAGTGTACGTTAGCACAGCAGCCGATGTACCGCTCACTAGCTGTGGATTGGAGGTTATTTCCAAATAACTTTAACTTAATACACACTCTAACAGTTTTCCAGACCTGTATTTTTGTGTGTTGATGAACACACACCTTTAGTTTTATTTTAAAAAGCAACAAAAGTCCCTCCACTACCTAAATGCTTCTTTATAAAGTAGCTTCAGAAGTGGTGAGAAGAACATGCTTTTAGCAACTTAATCCCCAAACAGCAGCCCCATGGCTTTCTCAGGCATGTCCCACCAACTCTTATGTCCTAGCTCAGTGATGGCGAACCTATGACACACGTGTCAGAGGTGACACGCGAACTCATTTTTTTGGTTGATTTTTCTTTGTTAAATGGCATTTAAATATATTAAATAAATATCAAAAATATAAGTCTTTGTTTTACTATGGTTGCAAATATCAAAAAAATTCTATATGTGACACGGCACCAGAGTTAAGTTAGGGTTTTTCAAAATGCTGACACGCCGAGCTCAAAAGGTTTGCCATCACTGTAGCTGGACTGTTTCCTAAAAGCCAGCTTCCTTTGCCTCTCCCATAGTGACACTTCTTCCCCAATCATCACAGTAAGTCAATTCCCAGGTAAAATACTTATCCCCATGACTTGTCTTCCCCCGATATACTAGAGCAATTTAATATTTAAACATTCAATAAAATAAACAAAATATTTCTTGGCTAATTTATCTTCACTTACATATGCTTATTAGGCTAACCTAGGGCTTCTCAACCTTGACACACTGACATTGGAGACCAAATAGTTATTTGTTCTGCGGGCTGTCCTGTGCTTTGTGTAACGTTTAGCAGCATCCCTCTTGGCCTCTTACCCGCTAATCGCCAGTGGGTAAGTTTGGTTGTCACACCACACTGTGACAACCAAAATTGTCTCCCGTCACTGCCAAATGTCCTCTGGAGGTAGAATCATCCCCTGTTAATAATCACTGATCTAAACTCATTAGTTCCATTTTATAGCAATAGTAAAAGGTAACCTATATTGAGGTTTACAATTGGCCATCCACTATCCCAATCATGTTTACAAGTTAACTCATTTAATCCTCACAATACCTCCTTTTAAAGATGAAGAATTACTCTGAGAAGATAAGTGTCTTATCTAAGGCCAGACAGAACCATTTATTGAATCCAAGCCCACTGATGTCAGAATCTTGGCTCTTAACTACTTCACCAGTTTGCCTTTCTTAAAGGCACAAAACTGACAGCAGTAGACCAGGTACAGTCTCTCTCTTTCTTCTCTATTTTGTGACCCAACACACATTAAGGACATATCATTTGCATAGCAAGAGCTCTTACATCTTCCAATGAGTAAAATTCTTACATCTTCCAAGGAGTAAAATTCAACTGTTTAACAACGGGTGTCGCTCAGGCATGAGCCAACCCATCGTCCTAAACAACACATACGAGTATGCCCAGCCTCCTAATGCCGCGGGCTGAATGCCATCTGCATTTTCCTCAACTGAAGTTTTGTTTTGCCCAAGCGGGCACTGCCTGGTCAAAAGCAGCCATTCATAGAGCACCTACAAGGCACAGAGCACCAAAACTGGACATGGATACTAAAAAAAGTAAGGGACCAGATCCTTGCTTTTTTAAAAAATATATATATTTTATTGATTTTTTACAGAGAGGAAGGGAGAGAGATAGAGAGTTAGAAACATCGATGAGAGAGAAACATCGATCAGCCGCCTCCTGCACATCTCCTACTGGGGATGTGCCCGCAACCCAGGTACATGCCCTTGACCGGAATCGAACCTGGGACCCTTGAGTCCGCAGGCCGACGCTCTATCCACTGAGCCAAACCGGTTTCGGCCAGATCCTTGCTTTTAAGATATTTGAAATCTCATGGGGCCAAATCACCCATAAAATGACTTAGGAAGACTTACAGCACATCACAACGGCAATAACCTCAACTAAAGGTAAGGAGAACCCAAGTTGACTGCATCAAAACTTAGAATCCTGTATAATAAAAGTCGAACATGCAAACAGACTGAATGGCTGAACAACCAGAACAACCGGTTGCAGTGACGTGCACTGGCCACCACAGGTCGTGTGCAGAACATGGCAGGCATCAGCTGCGGTGGGATGGAAGAGCAGGTGAGTGGGGGCGCCAGACCAAGGTGGGGTGCCGGTTGCTGCCATCAGGGTGAGCCTCTGGTGGTTACTGAAAATTCTTTGCTCCCGTGCACCGTGGTCCCACCCGGCGCTCGTACCTGCTGCTGGCGCCAGCCCTGCTCGCACCCACTGCTGGCACTGGAGCTGCCGCTTGCACCCAGTGCCAGCCCCGCTCGCACCCGCGCCAGTGCCCGGCACCAGTCCCGATTGCTCAGCACCATCAGCAGGTGCAAGCAGCGGCTGTCGGCCCTGATCGCCCCTGAGGGCTTCTCCACCTCCCCCGCTCCTGAGGGGTGATCAGGGCAGCAGCCACTGCTGGCACAGGTCCCAATAGCTCCATGCCTTCAGTGCTTGTGAGCAGTGAGGCAGGAGCGGGGCTGCCAGCAGACAGGGACGGGGGAGGGAGGGTCACAGCGGGAAGGGCCAGGCGGAGGCGCGGAGGATGGGCCGAGACCTGCCCCTGTGCCTACCGCAGCCTCGCAGCCCACAGTTCCTTTCAAGTTGCACGAATTTGTGCACTGGGCCCCTCGTTATAGAATATTTTTCTTAGAAACGATTTTTAAAAGCGTGTAATCAAGCAGGCTAATAAAATGTTGTGGATTAACAGTACTTAATGAGCTTATTTAATGGATGTGAGAATGACCTCCAAACAAATTCACCTATCAGTTTGTTTAAATGAATACAGCTTTCTATGAGGGCTGAAAGCTATTGTGCTCTTTAGTAGGATAAACATTTCCCTTATGCTCCTGTGTAATATATTAATTTGCTTAGCAAATCCTTTGCAAAGGTAAACTTTGGCCCAGCCCATACAAACTGGCACAAATTTTAAATGAGTGGATTATTAATTAATTAAGCTTTTACTTCAGAAATAATTGACCTTACAACTATTAAAGCTAATCAGAAGTAATGTGGGGAGGGGGGTTGAGGAAAAGGGGTTCTCAGCCAGTTTCTCTGCCTAGGAGAATAACTTGGGCCTCATTTCCAGGTTATTGATCTGGGGAGGGACTTGCTGTTTGCATTTTTTTTGTCCTTTAAATCTTTTTTTTTTTAATCTTTATTGTTGAAACTATTACATATGTTCCCTTTTTTCTCCCATTGACCCCTTATAGCCTGCCCCTGCCCACCACCCCCACCCCAGGCCTCCATCACCCTATTGTATGTGTCCATGGATTATGCATATATGCATACAAGTTCTTTGGTTGATCTCTTCCCACCCAACCCCACCTTCCCTCTGAGATTGGACAGTCTGTTCCATACTTCTATGTCTCTGGATCTATTTTGTTCATCAGTTTATCTTGTTCATTAGATTCAAAGCTCCTCAAATTGTTCTAATGAGACCCAGAGCTGAGCACAACTGGACCAAAGGAATGTCAATGCAAACTAGGTATCAGGAACTCTGCACACCCCACTGCAGACAGTAGGCTCTTGCAGCCCAGAATCGATCAGCTCTTCTACCAGCTCCTACTCTGTAACCTGAGGTAGGTTTACTTCTCTCTGATCTTTGGCTTCTTCATCTATAAAATGAAGATGTTCAGTGGAGTAAATGAGGAAAGCCATGTAATGCTTAGCATGCTGACTAAAAGTACTCACTATATTTTATTTTTTTTATTTATGTTTATTGTTGAAAGTATTACAGGTGTCCCCTTTTTTTACCCTTTGACCCCCTCTCCCAGGTCTTTACTGCATTATTGTCAGTGTCCATGGGTTATGCATATATGCATGTAAGTTTTTTTATTAATCTCTTCCCTTCCCACCCTTCTCCCCACTCCCCACCCCGCCCCTGCCTTCCCTCTGAGAATCATCAGTCTGTTGCACGCTTCCATGTCTCTGGATCTATTCTGTCTGTCAGTTTATTTTGTTCATTAGATTTCACATATAAGCAAGATCATATGATATTTGTCTTTCTCTAACTGGCTTATTTCGCTTAGCATAATAATCTCTAGGTCCCTCCCAAAGGGTAAGAGGTCTTTTTTACTGTTGCATAGTATTCCATGGTGTAAATGTACCACAGCTTTTTTATCCACTCATCTACTGATGGGCACTTGGGATGTTTCCAGATCTTAGCTACTGTAAATAACACTGCTATGAACATAGGGGTACATATTTCCTTTCTGATGGTGTTTCAGGATACTTAGGACATAGTCCCAGAAGTGGGATCGCTGGGTCAAATGGTTACTACAGGCTTTTCAGAAGAGATGACTTTTCAGTTGCATGTTGGTCTTAATAGTAAAAATAAACCTATGTGCCTCTGTCTAATAATTTTTCATTTTACCAATTAACTTCTTTTTAAAAAGGGAGTCACAAAATTCAATGATAAACTATGTGGACTTCCTGTTTATAACTGACATGCAATCTAAAGAACAAACTGCATTTGCCCATCAGGCATCCAAAATCCAACTGATGTGTTATTTTTTGCCACTTAAATCTTTGAGGTCCTTGAACTATTTCCGACAGCCCTCCTACCCTTTTCAACAATTACGCAAACATGTGCACCAGCCCCAAATGCTAAGGCAAAAATATGTTTTCATCTACATGGTTCCTTGCAATAACTAATCTTGCAAACACAATAAAGTCAATTCCAGGCGGAGCTGAGTTTTTTACAGTATTAGTTATAAACCCCAATAATAATTTATAATGGAAATTCTGAGATGTCCCCCACTATGGAGGATGTTGGTCCTGGGCCCAACGACAGAACATGTGTTCACAGGCGCACACAACTGTATGTGTGCAATATGCACACACAGAAAAGGGTTCCTTTCACTTAACTCAAATTTATTCAGAACAGTTTTATGTTATTTATTTTCATGAGTTTTAGACAAGATCTTTTTTAGCACATTACAGAGGCCTGGAGGGGCTTTCTGCATAAAAGACAAAGCCAACCACTGTTAATGCAAAGTATAGTAACTCAGTGTTTTGAGAAATACGGCCAAACAGATTTGAATATGAAGCCATTGGGCCAAGAAATCTTGGTGTCTAGAGCTGAGAGCAAAATTGGCAGTTGAGTTCTCACTATCAGGAGATTTCTTGCTACCTTATGGCCTCTTGGCGTAGCCTGACTCAATGTTACACAGATTCATATGCATGCTCCACAAAACATTTAGGATGGAATATTTCCTATCATTCATGTGGTGATAAAACATAAGTCATGAAAGACTGGATCTGTGGTCTTTGCTGGGCCTCTGTGTGACATTACTTAACATTAATCCTTCTAACACTCAGTGTGTTCATCTGAAAATGCCATAGAAATAGCATCTATGGAGCGCTTCCTCTTGGGAGCACGCCCACGCCTTTCCTATCCCCCTCTTCTTCCCTGTAGGTGTGTCCCTTTTACCTTGCTCTTTCTCCTAAGCTCCAAGGGCCCTCCCTTTCCCTCTGAAACTTGTTTCCTGAAGCCATTTCTTCTGCAGCTCACTTCTTCTACCTCTGTGACTTTCTAAATAAATGTTTGCTTATGGTTTGAAAGAAAAAGAAAAAAATAGCATCTATCCCAACAGGCAGCTGTGGAGATTAAATAAGCTAATACATGTAAAATGTTTGGAAAAATAAGTGCTCAATACATATTAACCATGATAATGATTATCTGTCTTACCTGACATTTCCATCATTAAACCACACTCACAAAATTTACATCAAAATTCTCAAACAGATATCCTAACACCAATTGTTTTACACTCTACTATGCTAAAAAACCCAGCACCCCACGGTGAACTAAAAACTAGGCCCCATGCCATGCTGAACATTATGGAAGAAAAAGCTAAAAGAAAACACACACACACAACAATTAAAGCAACAGATAGCAGCAGATCTGATAGTCATGCTAAGAAAATCACAACTCAGACAACCTACCTGTAGGAAGTCTGAGAATTTTAATGCCCGTAGGGCGCTATTTGAGGTTCATAAAGCATCTTTACTGGAATAAAATTTAAGAGTCCTTACAAAGATATTTACCTTCAAAAACTAGCATTGAAAGAACAAGATGAGACACTAGTGGCAGAGTTTGGCTTCTTATCCTCCCTCCACCCCACCCCCACCCCCCAATCACACACACACAGATAGACCGACACGCATACACACATATTTCAGGTAATTCAGAAAGCTGTTCAGGAAGCCTTCTCGTTATATTTTTAAAAGCTCCCTTTCCATCATTAAAAAGGCACACATTTCTAATAGGTAAACATCCTTCAGTTGAACAAGCTCGAAGTATGACTATTCCTAAGTACAGTTGCCTTTATTTTCCAAAACTCCTGGGCACACTTAAACCAACGTGTGAAATTCCATGAACTCCAGGCAGGAGGTGAGGGGGTGCTAAAGTGCTTAAGCTCACAACAGTGAGACCCAGTGAAGGACAGACGGACTAGCCCACAGAACAGCAAAATCTGAGTGCGTAATAGCAAATTATTTTTAATAAAGGGCCAATCAAAAGTTTACTGGAACATGAAGGAGACTTTAAGAGACCACTTTACACAGCCTGCTGGAAAGCGAGACCTTCTGAAGGTGCACGCCACCTGAATGTAACAGTAGTTCAGTCCCCTGACAAAATCATCCACATGCAGATGGCTGAGGACACTGCTCACCCATCACAGAAAGTAAAGAGGGTCCCCAAGGACCACCAGAGTCTCAAAGTCTCACGGTTCCACGTTTCAGGTTGATCAATAGAACAACCCAAATGTCTAATTAAATTTTGTCTGGCTAAAGTCTCATGTAAAAACATTTTTTAAAAAAATATATATTTTATTGATTGATTTTTACAGAGAGGAAGGGAGAGGAAGAGAGAGCCAGAAACATCGATGAGAGAGAAACATCAATCAGCTGCCTCCTGCACGCCCCTGACTGGGGATGTGCCCGCAACCAAGGTATATGCCCTTGACCGGAATCGAACCTGGGACCCTTCAGTCCGCAGGCCGACGCTCTATCCACTAAGGCAAACCGGCCAGGGCAAAAACATTTTTTAAAAGAAGATATACTGGTATTGTTTAAATACTGGTAGTGTGTTTTTTAAAAAGTTAGCTCTTGTGAGAAAAAAATTAATATGCTATTTCAATCTTGGCTGATATTTATGCCTATAGTCGACACAACTGTTTTATTTTTAAATGGCTTGTAAGACATTACTAGAATGGCCTTAGAATCCATTTAATAACTGATCTGCACTCTCCCAGTGCATGGGAAACGCAAGCTCCAAAAATGTCCAAAGAGAAATCAATCAAAAATAAAAAGTAAATCTCATTCAAGGGTGCCATCTAGTGGGGAAAATCGGGTGGCTGTAATGGTGCTAAGCAACATTTGGATGGTATGTTTAAAACCCCAGGATCTTGGATTTGGAAAAAACTTAGTTCAGTGTTTCCCAAAAATATGTTCCTTGCTAACAGTATTCTGTCATCAAATACACTGAAGACATGCTGGGTGAAACACTGTGGAAAATAGGTCTTTGCTACAGAACGTCTCACGACCTAGAATATGCTCACACACGGTGGGAATCTCCAAAGGGGGGTGCAGCATTTCTCACATGTATTTGATCAGCGCCAACTCTTTACGTGTGGATGCCTCTGAACACCTCACAGACCACTGGAGCTTCTCAAAACAATGTTTAGGCCATGCGGATCTACTGCAGCTCCTCCCTCCACACTTACCCAGGAGGTCTCCAGCAGTGTAAGTAACTTGCCCTGGTTCCCAGGACTGCCCGAAGCCCCTCAAGCCCATTGCAGGTCTGTCTTTGTAACTGAGGGCGAGTGGAGGTGACCTGAGGACACTCTCCTTTGTCCCTCTTCTCTGGCATAAAATTCTATTGTGCCTGTAAACTAGAAGGACATCCTATTGCACTTAGATTAAATAGACTTAAAACTAAAAATAATACTCCTCTTTCAAGTTCTGATGGTTATTATTTTTTAAATCTGGCTACAAATTGATCTTAATGTACATATCAACATGGGTGATATTTCTCCTCTATAAACTGTGCTAACTTTAAACTTAAATTTTCGCAGAAACACAATTTATGTGTGTGAAAGTTATTTCTGGTGCCTCCCATACATGTCCCATTTGAGTGTAAGCCAAAGGGACAACCGCAATACCTAATAGTGATTATGCAAATCAAAAATCAAAGAAGTATGGGCTAAAATGATAAGCTTGAAGAAAGGCGGGTCTTATGTACCTCCCCTACCTACCTCAACTACATAGGACAATACACAGGATGATAACAATGGAATTACAAAAGCAGCTTCCAAAGCTATTGCTACAAATTATCCTGAAAAACTAAAATACACCCTCATTTTGTTGTGTTTATGCACATCCCGAGGAACCTATGATACACCAGCGACACAGTTCCTTTCGGGGAACTGAGTTCAGGTGGTGACGGCTAAGTGGCCTCAGGCTCCCCATCCGCTAGGGATGGACGGCCAGAGCCAAAGTGTCCTGTTACCTGTCCTCTGTGCCTCCTGAGCTGGCTCCATAGCCCACTCCCTTCTCTTAAGACTGAAAAATAGGATAATGGTAACTTCAATGAAGAATAAAGAAATAAATGCAAGTAATAAAGTTACCTTGTTACTTTTAAAATCATTTTGATGGTTATATAATATTCTGTCAGTGCTACTTTCTATATTTGGAAATTTTTTAAGTTTTCTCTTATTTAAAAGAATGTTCTCTTATTTTTTTAAAAAAAAACTTAAGTTTTCCCTTATTTTAAAATGGGGGAAAACTGTTCTCAGTTTCTTTGGGCACAAAACTCTTTCTATTGTAAGAATTATCTCCAAAGGAGAGATTCCAGAAGAAGTATTATAAGAATCAAAGGTTAAGACTCATTTATAGTGACAAGTTTTTTCCTACCGCAGTTGTCCCAATTTACATCAAATCTCTGATTTCTTATCCCTCAGTTCTAAAAGGGAGCCTTGAGAGTGACCGTAGGTGTGCAGACCCCTCTCGTGTGGTCCAGGTCAGAATACACACCCATTGAAAGGCTCAGGGGTCTGCACACACATTTAGACTTGAATGTGAAGAACCGGCTCCCATATTCGAGATGCAAATTGTAAAGATTCCCAAAACTCTAAAGCCATAAGTTTCCAAAGGACTTTTACTTCTGATAGGAAAAGAAAGGGGGGAAGCCCGACCAGCGTGGCTCAGAGGTTGAGCATCAACCTATGAACCAGGAGGTCACAATTAGATTCCCGGTCAGAGCACATGCGTGGGTTGTAGGCTTGATCCCCAGTGTAGGGCATGCAGGAGGCAGCCAATTGATGATTCTCTCTCATCATTGATGTTTCATCTATCTCTCCCCCTCTTTCCTCTCCCTTTCTCTCTGAAATCAGTAAAAATATATTTTAAAAAAAGAAAGGGGGGAGGTTCTTAATTAGGACCCCAAGTCTCAAAGCGCTAACAAGAGCTTTAACAGGATATAGGATTGGTGTTTTAATCAGATTAACAGAGACCCAAGTACAGAGTGGAAAGTATTATCAGTGAGACAAAAGTATTGTCAGTGAGACTGGGTGGGTTAGGAGAAGGCTGGTGTCCAAGTTTGAAATTGGCACTGCTTTGTACCAGAGAGCTGGCTGTGATTTCTTTAGATCTGCCCTGGAAGGCTATCTCTTAGGCTGCTCGTGGATTCCAGCAACATGACGGGGTGTTGCAAAGTGACTCTAAGAGGCAAGAACTGATCTGAAAGACTTACTGGTCCCTCCCACATGCCCCCAACTCCCACTATACTCAGCCCAAAAGTTAACTTTCCTCAGGAGTCCCTAAACCACACAACACTTTTTTACTTGTAAAACTCTTTTGCTTTCTGAGGATTTTCTGACAAGACCCACAAATGTTTTCAAAGGCTTGGCTCTGAGCTCGATGCACAGCACATTAGAGACAGCTAATCCACTGAGAGGAGGCTCAGCCCTGGGTTATTTTGCTTTCCTTACCTTGCTCAGAACAGGATTCCCAACATACCAAGCAGTCAGCTCATGCTGCCACACAATTGAGCAGTCATTCATTCATTCCAGTATTTACTGTGCTCTTATTATGTGTCAGGCTCCATGCCAGGTTCTGAGAACCCCAAATGGATGTTAAGTCCATAACTCCAGCCTCATTCATTTACCAGGTAAGCCAATTTCCCTGAGCCTCAGTTTCCTCAACTGTGACATGTGGATTAATAATGGTACCTGCCTTAAACTATTAAATAATTGCCCAGCTGGTGTGGCTCAGTTGTTGAGCATTGACCTATGAACCAGGAGTTCACAGTTCGATTCCCCACCAGGGCACATGCCCAGGTTGTGGGTTCCTCCCCAGTAGAAGGCGTGCAGGAGGCAGGCGATCAATGATTCTCTCTCATCATTGTTGTTTCTATCTTTCTCCCTCTCTTCCTCTCTGAAATCAATAAAAATACATATAAAAATGTTAAATAATTATACATATCTCTCAAAATAAGTGAAATAATATACATGATTCCCAACACCTGTTAAATATTCAAAAAGTGTACCTTAGTCACTAATATGAAAAAATTGGAAGCACAATTAATTTAGCTGCCTCTGGTTAAAAATAGTCAAAGCAATTGTTAATAGACAACGTATGTAATACCTTAATCAATAAAGAAAATAAAAATAAAAATATTCCATGAAATCCCCCCCCCAAAAAAATCCTGTATAAATTAAACTATCATGTGCTTATTATGGAAAACTGGTAAAATATAGAAAAGCAATAGAAAAGAGTCTATCATCCATCTTATCATATAATAATCACTCTTATCTCCTTCTATATCTATTATTTTCATTGTTAAAATTACACTATATCTACAGTTGGTTTGTCTTATTGTGGTAAAATATACCAAACATAAAATTTGCCATTTAAAAAAGAAAAGACAATGTGAACAATATAATCTTATATTTGATGTCCAAATATACCAGGTAGGGGAAAAGTAGGTTTACAGTTGTTCATATGAAAAATAATACAATAATTAATAAACAATAATACAAGAATAAACTGCGTTTCGTGTACTCACAACTGTAAACCTACTTTTGCCCACCCTGTATAATGCTATATCTCTATAAATAAATATCAATGTAGCCTACGAATTCCTAATTCCAACCCCTACTGGAGATTAAAGGTACAGGTGACTTAACCTTGCAATTAAAAGTAACTCAGTCATCACTAGTTATTTAAAAGACCATCAGTCTTTTCAGATTCTTTTCTTTCCCCATTTCTCATCTACCCCTGACTTCCTGACACTGGGAAAGCAACTCTGGGGCAGGCCTGCCATCTACAGGTGGTGTCATGTCAGAGTAGCTGGTGCCACCTGGTTTGCATGTTGACTTCTGGCATCAACTACTGATGACAATAGCCCCACCATGGACTCCAACTAGATCCACCAAGTCTTTCTGCTGCCCATCCAGGTCTCCCCAATCTTTCAACCCTCTCAGCATCTGCCACAGCTCCCCTTGAGGACTCAGGACCTCTCTGCTGCTGTTCCCATACCACACGGGAGCTTGGGTCCTCTATGGCTGTCCTCAGCTACCACCACTTCACTCACGAGGTCAGGTGAATGTGCATCCTCTAGTCTCCCCGGGCGCAAGCTCAGTTCCTCCACTGCTCTAGATTCCTCCTGAATTATCTTGGGAGATTTCTGGATCTGAGAAGACCATATCTAATTCTCTCTTCCCTCATGTGAAAGGGGGCAGGGTGCAAAGGGTCTCTTCCAAGTACCCACTTGCTTTGCAACTCCAACCACATCCCCTTTGGAAAAAAATGGGTCAATATACTTAAGTACTTAATGGTTATGACCTTTTGAAGTGCTTCATTAACCAGTTTCTTTCTCTGTATAATAGGGATAATAATTATCCATCTCACAGGGACACTATGAGGATTAAATGAGAAAATATAAGTAAATCCTCTAGAATGAAGCAAGTGCTACCCACCCCTTCTAGGTTTTCCCTTCCAGGTGACCTTCTAGTCACTGCATTCATATGTACAAAATGTGCTTGTTCCAATAATAAAACCCATCCTCCCTGATCTGACACCCTGAAAATTCATTTGCAAACATGAGTCCCAAGTTTCTGCCCACAAAAATTAATAAGACCTTGCAATGCTTTTGGCATATAAAATACCTTAATGCATCACGGTTCAAAGTCTTCATCAAGCATAGCAAGCTTGACAACCACCTGCAGTTTAGGTGCCTTAACCTGAACAGCCTCATCCTTATCTCCCAATCCCAAGGCTCTACTTCCCACCCTGGGTTACTCTTGCAACTCACATTTAGATTTTCACTCAAGTTACAAAAATCAAAACACTTGAGGAAATTAGGTAAGTAAGAGGCCATTGCCCATGGCATCAGTTCAAGGCCAAGTTAATGTATTGATTTTTAAAAATTAGAGCAATTTGGCAGATTTTCAGCCATTATCTTGTGAATATGAACTTCTCCCCTTCAGCAACTCTAGTCATATCTTCTTTTTTTTAATTTGATTGCACCACGGAAAGAAATTTAGCATCTTTGCCTACAAAGAGAGAAAATGGGCTGCCAAAGACCTAAAAGCAATTTCCAGCAAGTCAGTAATCGCAGAGGTCCATCTCAGCTTTCAAATTCACACTGAGGATTTTTTTTTAAGTTGGAGACATCCTGTCAAGGTAACAACCACTGCAGCTCACAATGAAGATGCATAATGAGACATCACGGCGAGACCCTCTGCATCAGATCAGCAGCTTTGACAGTACTTTTCAAAGAGCACAATCCTTTCTTCCTTCTTCTCAAGTCATATCCAGAAGCCCAGCAGAGCAAATAGGGCAGCCAAAATGCTCTACATGATACAGGACTAGGGGCTCAGGTGCCTCAGCTCGCCCTGCTGGGTCTCACCCCATGGCCTGCCTCACAGAATCCCTCAGCACTGCCTCAGATGATCTACCAGACCAGGGGTCGGCACATTTTTTTCCATAAAGAGACAGATAACATGCACTTTCAGCTTTGCAGGCCATGTGGTCTCTGTTGCAACTGCTCAACTCTGCTGTTATAACATGAAAGCAGCCAGATACAATATGCAAACGAATGTTTGTGCCAGTCCCCCAATAAAACTTTATCTAACTAAACAAGTAACCAGCTAGACATGGCCTGGGGACTATCGTTTGCTGGCCCTGAATTAACTAGTGACATATCTTTTTATTGTCTCTTGATTCACATGATCCTCAAGATAGAGAAGCTGAATATCACAGAAAGCACCAGAAACTCTATGTAGTACATCCTGAACTTTGATTTATTTTCATTTTACCCACAATATTTATCAATGTTGTGAAAATTGCATCTCATTCATTTACCAGGTGGCTGTTTAGGACCTTAAACTATATTTACTCTATAAATCATGATTATGTCAAATATAATCTTCCACACACTGTGAATTTTAATTCTTGGTAGATGCATGTTCACTGCAATTCTATAGATTGATCTCCCTTCTTCTAAAAAAACTGCATTCCATAAGTATCACATAAAATTAGGTTTTTCCCTTCCTCTCTCATATGTAAATAGCTGATACTATGAAACACAGAGCAGAGTCCAACGAGTTTCATTATAATAAGCATTATATCAGAGTAGCTAGGATGCAACACCTATAGGGGGAGGGACTTGGGTTTTAGAGTAATTTTTTATATAATGTCCTAGATACTGCTTAGAATATTCTATTTATAGATTTACATTAGGCATTTATGCTATATGACATGATATGACATGACATGGCATGATGCACCATTCGAACAACAATCTGGCAGAGGCCCTTCCCTATGGGGTCATGGAACAGAGGGCCCAGAAGGAATATTTGTTCCATGTGGTCATTCCCAGCAAGCCAGGCCTGGCTGGAGCAAGGATGAAAACTGACCCAAGCTAGGCCCTCCCCCAGACTCCAGATGGACCTATGAAAGGTAAATTCAAGAGCTTTGGGTTGACCGATTGCATCACGTGAACTGAGATGCCCCACAGGTCAAGCCTGTACTCAAAGGGGCTGGAACATTCTGGCAGCCCTGGGGTCCCCATCTCCAGCCTTCCCGGAGGCCAGCGGCATCCCGATTCCACAGCGGCCCTTCCAGGACAGACTCCTCTTCCCATTGTGCTAGCTGGGGTTTCTCACAAGCAGAGTCTTACTTCCACAGGCACTGCTCTGCTCCAGTCCTCATCTCCCGTCCAGTCATGCCTCCCAGTCTTCTCCAGAGAGAAAGCAAATCTGGTTCATCCGTCTGTTTGGTCTGTGACTGGGGAAAACAGCTCTATGTGAATGCTGTGGGGGACCCTCAGGAAACCGCTCCTCTCCCGTAAGTCCTGGGACTCTCTGCCACTGCCAAACACTTTCTTATGGGAAGCAGATGAGAATAACAGACCTTCCATAAAAGTTTAGTGAGAAGCTTACCAAATAAGGTAAAAGGAGATTGAATGAGATGTCACCAAGGGCCCTTAATTTCTGCACCATGTGAAACAAAAAACAGGAGAACTTCGCCTCCGTGTCCCACCCCAGAATGACAACCTATAGTCGCTCCCAGAGGCCTGGCTGCAACACCAGGCAGCCCTCTGTGGTCGCCCTGGAGCTGGGTGAGCCGGGCCAGCGTGGGGGCCAAGCTCTGCTAAGCGAAAACGGCAGCCCCAGCTTTTGGCTCCGGCCATCAGACCCCAGAGCCTGCACATTAACCAATGTGCTCTGCCTCTTCCCCTCTGACCTCTTCACCTCCTTTCACCCCTGTCCAGTCCATCCCACAGCACACTCCAGATCATTCTTCCTTAGGGACAGCTTTCTTAGACACTTTCTTGTTCAACTTCAGGCCAACTGCAGAACGCCTTTTTGAGTATGTCTCACTTTTTCACAAAACCCTTTAGTGGCTTCCTAAAGCTCTAGGATAAAGTCTTCACTGCTCACCAAGGTCTACTGTATCTCATAAAATACCTCTCCAATGGTGGGGAATCACTGAATCTTAGAGCCATCAGCAAGTGAATTGGGAGGATTAACAAGGATGATGGCAGGATAGAAAACTCAAAAGAAAATTGTCTGAATAACAACAGTTTAAAGAAGCTACTGGGAAACCTGAAGACGATCTCCAGGATATTTCTGGCAAATGACACTTTTTAAAAAATGGTAGTGCGAAGGCCAAACACTGAGTGGCATGCTACCTGTCAACTTACTGGAAACATTTCGGCCAAGTGAAAACTGATATCTGAGTTTCATTCTTTATTCTTTTTAAAGAGTAGCACATAGTTTTACTTCTCACCTACGTTTTGTCAAATGTAAGATTTGAAAACTTATTTCATACCATTTAATTTCATTTGCAAGATGAACATTCAATCTAAACTTACTAACTTGTCTCTCATTATTTACACAAATTTTGGTACCAATTTGATCCCAATATGAATACCCCCACTTAAGGAAGACCTTCTCTTGGGAATAAGATCTAATTCCCTGTAACAAAGTAACATTCCAAAGATTGACCCTTCTTTGGTCTCCCATTTTGCTACAGAAGTTATCACCTTAGCAAGCTGAGTCCTCTAAAACAGAACTATCCTCTTACCACCCACATGGAGACGGACCAAGGAAGGCATTTTCAGAAGAAGCGCACAGTAGCAAGAAGAGAAATACAACAATACTAGCCCATTTCCGTTCATTTTATGCCCATTTAGGTAGAAGAGCCCGAAAGGATATAAAGAGCCTTTCACTCTCAGATTATATAATTTACAAGGTTCAAAGTGATTTTTATTTTAGTCTATTCAATCAGCTTTTAATTGACTCACAAATGCAATATAAAAGATTTCTAATATATATATTTGTTCCAGTCCCCTACACACTCATAGAAAGTAAAAGTATGAGAAATTTTCAGTAGGCCAGAATAATATAGAATTTTCAGTTTGTAACACCCAATTAAGAAACTGGTCATATTATATTAACCCTAACTGGTGTACATGACTTGCCTTTCCCACTTAATCCAAAGCAAGTCTAATTACTTCCAAATTTCAGTCAAACCTTCAGAGACCAGAACAGACAGTCTGGGGGTTTGATACAACTTTACTGTCATGGTCTAATAAAACAGGTTGAGGGAAACATATTGCTTTCAAAGTTCTTATTCTTCCCCTGCCTTCTCCCAGACCTTTCCACACTATGCTCAGCTGACATCCTCCTGTATCAAGGAATAGGAATTTTAACCTGCTATGTGGCTTCTCCAAATATGGTTACTTAATGTGATGACATTCCTATTTTCTAGTTGCACACGCTTGGTTGAGGTTAAAGACATGGTCAGGAGGGTAAATAATAAAAGATTTTTAAAATTTTAGAATCCATCATTAGGGGGAAAAAGAAAGGAAATATCATAAATACTAGTCCTTTGGCTAACATTATAAACATACAAGATCCAAGCAGATTAAATAAAATTATGTTACATGTTCAGATGTAAGAAAGGGTATCTGAAAAGAATGGAGAGTTCCCAGCACCATCTCGACTTAAGAAGAAGCGAAGGCAACATTCTGAGGCAGGAGATCCCTCCTGGTCCTGATCTCTAGCCCTTCACAAGCCCGACTTCACCAAAGGAGACATCTCAACATACACGTAGATGACCCAAGTTCTACACATTAAGACACATTCAATTTACTCAAAGATGAGTCTGCTCAGACCCTCATTACTTTACACAATCCTGACAAGTTTGGCAATCTGATGCCCAATCTATAGTGAATTAGCAGTAAAACGCTGAAATGTGAGAGAAATACTAGAGACACCAATATGTCAACAGTGATAGGTGAGCTCTAGCATTATGGGGGGAGGTGGGGAGCCACACACACACAAAAAAAACACCAAAGGTTGGCATTAGAGGAGAAATCTGAGACTACTAAGGAGAGAGGCAACTAAGCTTATTTTCCCAAGACCATCCAAAGGCACCCACCCGGTCACTGGAAAGAATAACAGACACTTCTAATCTTGGACCTGAGCTAGGAAGAAACAATTCCAATCTGCTCAGGACACACTCTGAGTAAGAAAGCCAGGAAGTATTCAAAAGGCTGTAATTTATAAAGATTTTCCTCAAAGTGGTTAATCATTTTTGCACGTGTTGACATGTAAAGAGCAAGGCTCTGGTACTTGGGGAGTTGTCTTCTGAGGAAAGCTCCTTTCTCCCACACCCTCAGCTGACGAGGCACTGAATGGACAGTCCACGTTGGAAGCCGTTCCAAGGATAGCATTCCAAAGTCAGCTACAACAACAAACAGCAGATGTCCTGAAGAGGCACAGAGATCTCCTCCCCACACCCAAACTGTTTGAGAAGGAAAACATAGACCACCCGCCCCCCCAGAAAAAAAACAAAAACGTGTGACCAGATAGGCAATTGATTTGAAAAAATAAATCTCTACGTTTCCAAAGAGTACACAAGAGCACCTTAAAAAGAATGCTTTTTATTTTTAAAGACAAATCATTCTCATTATTACAAAAAAGTAATCAAATAAAGTTCCCCTTGTACAACTGCCAGGCCCACAGGCAGTTCTTCCAACATGAGATAATCAAAACTAAAGAATTTCCTCCAGGGATTAGACACGTCCAAGTAGCAAATTTCCATTTTAAAATAAGCATATGTATTGCTGTTTTCTCTAGCGCAATAGTGTGGATGGCCCTTCAATATTAAATTCTAATTTCTCAACTCCTATAATGGAGGGAAACAGTCCATATTCAGGGTGGGGTCATGTGAGAGTATGAACTTCCTACCCCCTACCCCACCAGCACCGAATTACTAAAATCCATCAACTTAGAGAAAAACAGGCCTGAGACATCTGGCTGAAATGCAACCAACGTGGCCAAATAAGTATGTCCTGAGCATCATGGCGGGCTATTTATGCACTTATTGGTAACTTCACCTGCTTCTAGAAAGACCCTGAGGATCCTGCCTGATGAGATGCCTAAAAGACCCACCCTGTACTTTCCTCACACCGTTTCTTTATATCCTGAAAAAGTTTACTGGAAAAACCACAAACTCATCCAAACTCTCCGGAATACACACAACAATAGTAAGGAGAATGAAGCAATCCAGCCAGTGGTTCCTACCTTATCCTTCCTCACCTTATCCCTAGCACAGCATGTAGCAGTTGGGTGGCCAACTCCTTCCGATTTGCCCAGCACTTTTCCAGTTTTTAAACTGAAAGTCCTATGTCCTGGAACTCCCTTACTGCCAGGCAACTGGGACAGTCGATCATCCTACACAAAAAGTGACATTTCACATATCTCTGTGGACAGTGTCCAGAGATGTGGTTATGCACAAACCCTTGTCTTGAGTGGAAATCTGTTAGTCAGACTTGTGTTCAAATCCCATTCCTTCCACTTCTCAGAAGTATAAAATTCACCTCTCTGAGCCTCAGTTTCTACATCTATAAGATAAAGATAACAGAACCTTCCTCGGGAAATTATGTGAGAAATAAGTGAGTTCATGGATCCAAACTAAGCTTTCTATTATATAAGCTATCTAATTTTGCACCTATTATTTTGATCATCATTATATTATAATCACATAATTCCATTTTAACACATTATTTGAAAAATTTCATAACTTTAACTCCTATTAAAAACAAATTGTTTCCCCGCATCTTATAACTTTAGGCTTGTAGTTGAGAACCCTAGCACTGAACAGCCATAAAAATGACATCACCACATATAAAAATATATATAGGTGATATCCTTCTTTGCAAACCAGTGAAAATGACCAATTTGGGCACATCCAAATCCAAGAAAAACAACCCCAAAAGTTTACCACTGGGAAGATAAAGCAGATTTCCCGGCCTGGTCCTGTCAGTAACTGCCTTCTGTCCCTCCTGCTCTGCCACCTAGAAGAGCACCTGTCATCTGTGTCACCAAGGCTGCTGCATGTAAACAGGCTGAGTTGAAACAGGCATTCCCCTCCTCGGTGACTGTTCAGGTGCAAGTCCATGAAAACTGCAGACTATCTCTAGAAAGGAATGGAGGTAAAATGGAATAACTACAAGAACATGTGTAAAATGCGTCAACCCAAGGTATGACATATGAGAAAGTTGTGTGTCACATGACCAACAATGCTGCTATGTGAAGAGCCCTCCAATCCAGGAAGCAAAGTCCGAAGAAGAATGTACACGAGATGCAGTCTCATGTATGAAATGGGTATCGTTGTCCCCATCTCCCCAGAACAACCACTGTGTTACCTGCCTTCCTTCACATCAGCTGATCTTCAACCAATCTAAGCCAATGGGATTCTCCAGTATACCCTAACTAGCGCCTGCTGGACTTACTGTTGGTAAACCTCTTCAACTTCTTAAATTATTTCTCCTTCGCTTGGGAAAGATGGCAACATACACACAACCATCAGCAATAGTTTCAAGATGAAAGTGATATTCACAGACACCCCTTTTATGTAGGATTTTTTTCATATTCATCAAATGGAAATTAAACAAATTGTACTTTTCTATGGCTCTCTGCCACATTCTGACTTCAAGGATAATGATCTGTACTGTTTTGCATACTAGCATAGAAGCTCCCAAAAAATGAAAGATGGTGGGGCTACAACTAGCCGACATGGTGTCCTTGTGCAAATTAGAAAAGGAAGTCCCTTCCTCAAGACACTTTACCTCCATCTGCCAGAAAACTTGCTATTTAGTGATTTTGTTAGAACAAGGGACTGTGTTGCCACATTCTAACAAACTGTCATAACATATATACAAACCCATGATGTCCACGATACACAAGGTGCCCCAGAGGTTTGCAGTGCCCAGCCTACACCTGAACATTGGTCTGGACAACGTCCCTTCATCTTCAAGCCATCACATCACAACACCTCGGGTAAACTACCTGTGATTTGCCTAAAAATTGTCTCCAAAAGTCAGGTTCATATATTGCTTGTATGAGTGTGTGATTGCATGGACCTATTTTAGACACTATTTTTTAAATGAATTTTGCAAAAAAAAAGAAAAAGAGAGAGAGAGAGAGAGAGAGAGAGAGAGAGAGAGAGAATTGTCTATGTCAGGTTAGATTACTGACCCAAAGCCATGCGAACAGCTATTCTTGATATGTCAGAATGAGAAATTTAAAAATATGTATTTTATATGAAGGCAATGTCATAGTGGGAGAAAGAGAAAAGGGGGGAATTTTGGAATCCTGGAAAAATCGGTTTATTCCAAGGCAAAAATATGTATCCTTATCTTGCATACTCTCTAAAATGTTACCAATAGTCATCAAATAATTGCCCTATTTCAATATCCACTTGCCATAGCACAGGAATAAAGTTTATCAGCGTGGACGTCTTCCTTAAATACTTTTACATTTAGCTGCCATCAATTTCACCCTCCCCACCTTTAGAATCTGGCCTCTAAATGAGGCCATTAACAGTTCACAAGGCCCAGGATAATGGGTTTTCCAGAAACAGGATCCCAGTTTCCCAAGCAATGGGAAGGCCAGACCACAGGAGCCACAGCTCGAAGAAAGTAGATAATTCAAAAATAAAAATTCGTAAACAAGCAGATTTTTTATGGCCCTCTGTACTGCACAGCCCTGACTCAGACACATTGTTTTTCCTTGACCTCTTATATCATCACTACAAGTAACTGTGAGTGCAGCGGGGCCAAGTAAAACAGCTTTCCAACGAGAGGAAAGCAACCCAGCCCACTGGAGAGTCTAATCGGGGCCAGGTGTCCTTTTTGCTGCTTCAGCTGGAATTCCCCCTTTTTAATCTCACATCACAGAAGGTTTTCTTGGTCCCATTTTATAGAGGAGGAGGCTGAGTCTCAGAGAGGTTGAACAACTTGCCGAGGTCACACAGCTATCAGTGGGAAGCCCTGATTGGCTTCCAAGCTCTTGCCCTTCAGCTCAAGCACACTGCCCTGGGCAGAGCTTTAGGTGAGCACTTCTCCAACCTTCATGTGCCCACAGGTTTCCTGCAGGTCTTGATACAGTGCAGATTCTGGTTCCGGAGGCCGGGTGGAGCCTGAGGTGCTGCACTTCTAACAAGCCCCAGAAGATACAGAAGACCTGCTGGTTGTTGGCCCACACTCTGAGCAGTAAAGCTTTTGACCAGTGGTTCTCAAATAGGGACAGTTTTGCCCCCTGGGGACATCTGGCAATGTGTGGAGACATTTTTGATTGCCACACTACTGGTGGTGAAGCTACTGGATGTTGTAGGTGGAGGTCAGTGATGTTGCTAAACATCCTACAACTCCCAGGGCAGGCCCCCAACCCGAACAAACATGTATCCAGCCCAGAATGTCAACAGTGATGCAGTAAAGAAACCCCGTGTTGGAGGTCCCAAGTTCCTTTAAACTTCTTCCAAAGCTGCTGCAATTTTGCAAACTTGCACTGGGGTCAAAGGTAGCTCTCTTCTCCTAAAAGCCCAATAGAAAATTTGATGTCATGCGACCAATGGCTAGAGCATGATAAAGTTTCATTTCCTCACCAATATTTTGCCTTTATTCTGAGAAAATCAAATCAGCTGATCACAAAGAAGGGTTTCACACACTGCCCGAGTTCCTAGAAGGTCTTTGTTTCTTCACCCAGAAGGTTGCAATGGAAAAGGCAAAGGATAAGATTATTTTTAGATACAAATTTTATAATTTCCTGTTCTGGCAGCTCAGACATTTACCCGGTTGATAAGGATCACATGAAACCATCTTTTATTATTCAGCATTGGCCACTGCTGCCCACCATCAACATCATGCTGGGAAATTGCAGGGCTCGTACCCAGCATCCACTCAGTTCCTACAGCCATTCATTTGAGTCTTTAATGTTCATAATACCAAAAACACTAGTTCAATTTTAATGTTTGTCACTGAAATAATCATGCATTACAGCATTAAGAGAATCTTCAAATGTCATCTTGTTTGATTATAGCACAGGCTTTAGGAAGAACACATTTGAATATAATTTGGGTAGCAAATTAAGGTTTGGTTAGAATTGGATGGCTTTTAGGAGGGTCTAAGAAAAAACATCATATGTGCTAATGTACCAGACCCCCAGGCTATACATATCTTTCTGTTTTTCCTATCTTATCTATCAATGGACTTCTCCTTCCAGCCCAAAGGCCCCACCTTAATGGAGCCCCCAAAACAGGGTCTCTGTCATCTCAATGTCCCCCTCAAAATGCAGGTTAGGTTTGAAGGCTCTCCATAAAATGACTGAGTGAATGAATGAATGAATGAATGAACTTTCATGCCTTTGAACACTCAGCTCTCTGGGGTCTCCCTCCTCTCTGGATATTTCCTTGTCAGTTTTTTTAACTGCTTCCCTTGCTCGTTCTTTGTCCTAAACACAGATAAACCCCAGCTCTAGCTTTGGGCCTCCTCCCTTTGGGGAGCTCTAAACCTTACCTTTACAAACAGTTCCCAAACCTCCACCTCTAGCCCAGTTTTCTGCCCTGAAATACAAACCTGTATTTTCAAATATTAAATCCATCTCCCCCTCCCCAAATCCTGCCTCCCCCATAAGTATCATAGGCATTATCAATGGCCCTATCCCCCTCCCCCAAGCTGAACACTCCAGCTTCTTTCTGATAGCATCCTCCTCCTCACCCTTTACATGCTTAGCTGTAATGCAATGTGGTTCCTATTCCAAGGCATCCTCTTCTATTCCTTTCCCAGTCTGTTCCCACTGTCATCACTCAACTCCACCTCACAAATGGTCTCCTAGACTCCAAAACTAATTGATAGGTACAGGACTAAGGAGACCAGCATAGGAGATGGTTGTAGACAGAGTATAGGTTGTAACTGCCCCATGAAAAGCCCTCATGACCCCAGATGCTGCACTAGACCCCACCTCAGCCTTCTCCCATACACAAAGGAGGTAATATAGCCTGATGGTTAGGAGCACAGGCCCTGAGGTCACTGTGACTCCCTATAAGGCTTTGGGCAGGGTAATCTACTTCCCTGTGACCCACTTTTTTCATCTATAACAAAGGGAGATGAAAACATTTAATAACATTCTGAAGAAATTAGAGTGAAACTGGGATGGTGAAGAGAAGGTCACTCTTGAGTTTGCATAACAAATATCTGTGCCCCAACAAGTGACCTGTACAATGCCGCCAGGTGAGGTTTGATTCTGAAGAGATCAGTGGTTTGTAAAAGAAATGTGGACTTGCTTTACAAGGAGACCAACTGATGTGAAGGTAACTACTGTTTATCCCTTCCTCAACTTTCTTCAAAGAAACATCAATGATATTTGTTGAGCCAGGCCCTGTGCAAAGTGCTTTGCATAGGTCATTTCATTTGAGAACAAAGAATAGGCTCATGCAGGTGAATGAAAAGGTTTTGTAGGAAGCAAAGAAAACTGCTGATCAAAATTATAGTAGGCCAGAAGTCTCCTATTAATTTCACTAGCATTCTTAGGTCTCTTGCAAAACCTCAGAACTGCTCTTGGAATATAACAACAAAAACAATTAGCCCCTTAAACAATGCAGAAGAAAACATCAGGGGAAGAAAATAATTGAGGTTCAAAAGAAAAAAAGAACATATTAGGAGAAAGAAAAAGATTTTAAATAAAGTATAATATAAACCAGATGAGAAACCTAAATAGGAAAGAAAAGATTCAAAGAAAACAAATCAGAGAGGAGAGGGACTGGGTGGGGGGAAAGTGGCTAGAAGTTATTTTGACTTTCTACAGATCAGTAGATGATACAATGGTTCTCATTTCTGAGGGCAAGTGCCCTGTGTGGTCTTAGGCAAGTTACTGAGCCACTCTGATTTAGTAATGGGTCAGTGTCAGCACCTACACCTCACAGGGTTGCTCGTAGGAGTATCTGAGGACAGCACTAAGTTCTGTACCTACACCAGCGCCTGCCATTTCAACAGCAGTGGTGAGGACGATGATGATTTATGCTAAAGACAGCACCCTGCCAGGACCTCCCAAGACGAGAATCCATGAACCTTCCTCTATTCCTGTGATAACCCTCAGACAATCCTTGCCACACAGATTGCTTGGGAGGCTGCTGTGATTTCAGGAAATGTGGTCATTTTGGACCATTCTCCTTGAGTCCTCTATGCAAGCAGCACATTTGCATCTGGAAAGCAACAGACCAAAGCATGCAAAGATAACCTCAGCCCAGAGAAGGGGGAGAAAGATAATGAGTTCTTCCAAAAGATTGCATGTCCTCCGGAGAATCCTGTGTTATCTCATGTCAGAAGCCTCCATGCAGCATTAAGCATCCTCAAGTCCCCACTAAACTCCCACAACCCCTCTACCTGTAACATTTGCTCACACGGCAACCTAAGGATACCTACTGAGGTTAGCACCTGGCAGGTTTGTACGGTGTATCAAGTTTCCAGTGTGGAACAAGGATCCAATATCACACAGCATGTTAGTCTGCCTTTTAAAGCAAAAATTGAGCCCTTAAAATAGTCTAAAACCTGACATGCATCATAAAGGCAGTACAACAGAGACCTTTGGCAGGAACACCACTGGCTATCATGAAGGTCCAGTGGAATATCTACATGAAGTGATATTTCTACTGGCTAAGGTGCAATCAGGATTTGCCTCTTCCTTCTTATACGAACTCTGCCAGGATGACAAAGACCTCCCCTGCCCTTTAAAAGAAAACCACCTTGCAATGCATTCCTATTTGGATGTGGATGGAAAAGGCAATGCTTTAAAGAAGCTTGTTGGTCTGAGCCAGGATTGTTTCCAGCACACGGAAACATGCGCATCGGTGGCTAGGGAGCTCTTGATTCCAGGATCAACTGATTAAGTTGAAAGAGGTTGGAGCGGGGGGCGGAGGGAGTTAGCAACTATTTAGAAAAATGTTTAAGTCTGGCCAAGAAATATAAGAAGAGAGTAGCACTAATAAACCCCTCAGAAATGAAGGTTACAGTGGTAGCTAATCTCCATCAATAGGGTTCTGAGTGGGGGGTATGCTGAGTGTTGATAAGACATTTCCTGGATATAGGACCACGGGCCCCAGTGTGTGGCACTAGAAGAATGCAAACTCAGCCACACATCTGTGGACTCTCTGAGAGAAGAGCACCTTCCTCTATTAATACCTTTTAAAAACATGCACCAATTCATGCTGGCAGTTCAAATCCTGCCATCAAATTTCAGTAGGTGATCAGGCTGAGTTGGAAAATATATGCAGGATAAAGAGAAAAACTCGAGTCTAGAGAACATTTTGGGTAAGGGAAAGAATAGTGAACAGAATCCTATAGCCTAAACTTAAAGTTTAAGAGTCAGGAAAAGAGGCTAAAACTAGAGGACTTGGTTAAGTGGGTCAAAAAACAAAGGTTTCGGTTGCATAAAAAGCCAAATGTGAGTTCAGATTTTTCAGTGTGATATGCATAAATACTTGCTGCTATTTATACACACAAATATTTGCCTTTACTTGAGATTTAGTGGGACTCTGCCTGAGGCAAGATTTTTTAATAGTAATAATAAAAATAGTTAATAGTACTTAAAGCAAAGCATGTGTGGTCATGATGTTTTAAAGGGGAGAAAGCAAAGGTAATTCTGAACATCTGTACTACATTTCCACATGATAAAACCACCACACTCCAAAATTATTCTGAAGGTTGGGGGTGGGGCATAGTGTAGCAGTCCATGTAGAGAAATGTTTATTTAAAAAACAGAAAGGGAGACTCAAAGGCCATTTTGGAAAAGCAGGGACAACATTTATTGTAAAATAAAACTGCCGATTAAGCCCTAACCAGTTTAGCTCAGCGGATAGAGCGTCGGCCTGCGGACTCAAGGGTCCCAGGTTCGATTCCAGTCAAGGGCATGTACCTTGGTTGCGGGCACATTCCCCATGGGGAGTGTGCAGGAGGCAGCTGATTGATGTTTCTCTCTCATCGATGTTTCTAACTCTCTATCCCTCTCCCCTCCTCTCTGTAAAAATCAATAAAATATATATTTTTAAAACTGCCGATTAATAGCGAGAGTCCAGTAGTCAAAAAGTAAAGTTTATGTGTCTACTTGGATCCATAATTATGACCTCCATAAATACTCCTGAGAATCAAGTCTTTTATTTTCGCAAAATCTCAACCTTCCCAAGTGGTATCTCAGATCAAAATACTACCCCTTAACCCCTCCCTTAGATTTCTTTTCCAGGGCTTTCCTCATTCCTAGCCTTAAATTTTCTAAGAGGGAAGGAGTAAGGGAGGGGTGGTTAAAGGCAGCTTCTCTCTCAATCTCTATCAATCCCACCCCGTCTCTCTGTCTCTCCCTCACTTTCACCTGTACACACACATACAGACACACACACACATTCTCCCCACTTCTATTTCATATATATATATAATAGATTTCAGAGAATAAGGGAGAGGGAGAGTGAAACATCAATGATGAGAATCATTGATCAGCTGCCTCCTGCACACCCCCTACTGGGGATCAAGCCCACACCAAACATGTGCCTTGATCCGATATACAACCCTGACCTCCTGGTTCATAGGTCTACCCTCAAGCACTGAGCCACATCAGCCAGGCTCCTACTTCTATTTTCTTTTTAGGCTCAAAGCCCCACCGCCCCTCAGCACATCTGTCTCCTGGTTCAATCCCCTATAGTCAGTCTTTGGGTCAAGGAGTATCAGGCTCCGGGCGCCCTTCCTCAGTAAAACAGAGCTTCCAGCAAGTGGGGCTGGAATCACTGCCTTTGCCATAGTCGCAAGAAAGATGTGTCAATCACTCTACACCAGTAGCTCACAGCCTGGCGATTTTGTCCCCCAGGGGATATTACACAATGTCTAGAGACATGTTTCGTTGTCACAAGCGGGAGAAGGAAAAAGGTGTGACTTGCTTCTAGTGAGTAGAGGCCCCTGATGCTGCTCAACATCCTATAAGGCACAGGACAGCCCCCACAACACGGAAGTATCCTGACCCAAATGTAGGCAGTGTCAGATTGAGAAACTCTGGGGCACAACCAAGGAAGCAAAATCCCAGTGACATGCTGGGTCTTCCCCCAATACTAACAACACTCACACAGCTGGCAACCCAGGTGCATGGCACCAGACGAGATCTGACCACTTAGGGGGCTGAAAAGGGGGTGGTGGGTGGTGAGAGGACTTTCTCAGTGGTCAGGCCCTGGCTTTACTTGATTAGAACGCTTTCCATAGGGAAGCCTAGCGGTTCTATGGCACACCCACAATTACTATCCGTAAAGACTTCTTCACAGGACTTGTATATTAGGTACACAAGTTCCTTTTTCAGGCCATTTCCTCCAAAGCAGCCACCAATTTTTTAAACACTAATTGTGCAGGCCTGGAAAGTACCAACAAACATGGGCATTAAAAATTTTTTAAAAAGGAGTTGGAGGAGTTGGAAGTCTGTTTTAATTGTCAGGATTCCTAAATCTTTTGGAGTGTTAATGCAATCTCCATTCCTCTGCTACATTATAGGTTAGTGAAGGCTTCACACATACAGTCCCTTTTTAATCCATGTGGGTTTTTCCCCAATAACCTACCACTCCTGAAAGTGCTGCAGACTTCTGTGATAAGGGGCACTACTCAATGTGCTGTGGCTCTGGAGATGAAATCATGGGTCTAATATTATTAAAGAAAAATGGGTAGAAATGACAGGAAAAAATATTGCCTCTTCATTTAAAAAAAACAAAACTCAAAAGCTACACACAGAAGTAGCAAGACTTGATACTCTAAGTATAAATAATTGCACATAGGCTTCTAACCAAACATCTTGATTCAAAAAACCACTTACTTGCCCGGCCTGGGTGGCTCACTGGTTGAGCACCAAACCATAAACTAAGAGGTCACTGGTTCGATTTCCAGCTGGGACACATGCCCAGGTTGTGGGCTCAACGCCCCCTGAGGGGATGCAGGAGTCAGCTGATCAATATTTCTCTCTCATCAATCTTTCTATCTCTATATCCCTTTCCCTTTCCCTCTCTCTGAAATCAATAAAAACATATTTTTAAAAAAAAAAACAACACTTACTTATCATCTAAATCAGGAGTTGCCACTCAATCTTAAAGGGCCAAGGAAGTAAGTCTTTGAGGGACACGAGGCAAAATAGAGGACATTATATCGGGTCTTACGAAACCATTTCAAGTGTAACCATTTAAAACCCAGGCCATAAAAAAATATATAAATACATAAATAAAATTTAAAAAACCATGGTGAGCCATATTTGGCCCAGAGGGTCTCATTTTGCCAAGTCTTCATCTAAAGCAGTGATTTTCAACCAGTGTGCCACAAGAATTTTTAAAACATGCAATACCTGGCTATTTAGTCAGGAGCACTGACCTCTTTTCCCTTAGATTATCAAGTAAAAAATGACAACCACAACACAACAATAGCCATCTGGTGTGAATGAATCTATATTTTTTTGGTGTGCTGCAGAATTTTAGTAATTATTAGTTTATGTGTGCCATGAGAGGAAAAAGGTTGAAAATCACTGATCTAAATGAATAGTAAATCTCTATAATTTTCACTCTAAAGTATCACTCATTTTTCTTTTTACTTTTTCTACAAACTACTCATATAGTATAATTATGTTTTTCCTTAAATAAGAAGCGTTCAGCCCTAGCCAGTTTGGCTCAGTGGATAGAGCGTTGGCCTGGGGACTGAAGGGTCCCAGGTTCAATTCCAGCCAAGGGCACATGCCTGGGTTGCGGGCTCGATCCCCAGTAGGGGGTGTGCAGAAGGCAGCAGATCAATGATTCTCTCTCATCATTGATATTTCTTTTTCTCTCTTCCTCTTCCTTCCTCTCTGAAATCAATAAAGAAATATATTTTTTTAAAAGAGTTCATATATCCAACTGCTTTATATCCAACAACTTTATATCCAACGGCTGTAACCATAAGCCACACCAAGGAATCACCCAGCAGCCATTCACATTGCCCTATTTAATACTACTCAAAACAATGAAGATATCCTTTAACCTATATCCCAAACTGAAAACACAAATAAAATTCTCCTTTCACATCCAAGCCATGGTGGATGGAAAAGTAGAGTTTGCTTTAGCAAATTTTAGCCAATTGGAAGAGAAATGAAATGAGGCTCCTGGCAGTAGGTTTTAAATACAATTTTAATGTCTCACAACACAGAAAGAAACTGAAAATACGCATCAAAAACTAGACTAAAAGGCCCAACTGGCATGGCTCAGTGGTTGAGCGTCGACCTATGAACCAGGAAGTCACGGTTCGATTCCTGGTCAGGGCACATGCCTGGGTTGCGGGCTCAATCCCTAGTGGGAGGGCATGCAGCTGATCAGTGAGTCTCTCTCATCATTGATGTTTCTATCTCTCCCTCTCCCTTCCTCTCAGAAATCAATAAAAACATATTTTTAAAAAACTAGATAAGAAGGAAACTCAGTTTGGGGAGGCAAAGCACTTCTCTTAGGCAATGAGGTAAAGATGAAGGGAAAAAATGGAAAAGGCTGACTTTGAACAGATGAAATGCAAAAGGTACAACTCTAAGCACCACTCACTTTTCCTTATTCTCTGCTCACAAAGATTCATTTACTCCCTAGGAATTTATGGGGGCGCCAAACATGCAGTACTGCTACATGCATTTTCACCAGCCACAGGTGGGCTGAGAAGACTTAGGCCCAATGGCACTGTATGACCTTTTCACTGCCAGCTACAGGCCCTGAAGAGATGCGACAAGAAAAAAAGAAAAAGGAAAAAATGGAGCCTTTTCGTACTTAGAGAGAAAATAACCCTGAGCAAGAAGTCAGAAGACCATAATTCTGGTCTCTGGTCTACTCCGTATCAAGTATCTGCAGATTATCTTGAGCTAAAGGCAATTTTAGTTTTAGGCTCAAGAGAAACTTGCTCACTCCTTGACTACCCAGAAGAACTTGAATTAGGGGCCTTGCCTGTAATGGGAGATTATCAGGTACCTCTTTTTGACTCACCAAAATGACAGGGCAAACTTCTACTTATTAAACATCTGCTCTTATCATCCTGCAATGACCCTCTGAGGGATACAGGCACCTTACCTCATCCCCAGCCGAGTGCCTTGCATACCTCTGAACCTCACCTGCATGTAGGATCTCTGACTTTCTCAGGTGTGGGAAATTCCCATACATATACTAGTATGTCTATTAGATGTGTGTTTTTTCTCCTGCTAAAAATAAAATATAGAAACCCCTGGCAGTATCAAGGAGCGGTTAGAAACAGGTGCCTGGAACCAGCAGACCCAAATTTGAGCTCAGACTACCCACTCTGAGAACCTGGATCAGACACATCACCCTTCTGGGCCTCAGCCTCCTCATCTGAAAGGCAGGAAACCACCTCCCACCACGGAGAACTGGAAGAGTTAATGGCACTCCCAGGAAACTGATCATCAGTGATGTTCCTGAGTGCCAATCAGTGTTACATGTCATCACTGCTTAATTCCCCTCACAGGTTAGAGGCAGCGTCAGAGGAAATCATGAAAATGGAATGTGTCCTGTAACATATAAAGCCCCCTCCATACATCAAGTATTAATTGATGTTCCTACCCAAGACACCAGGTCCTGACATAACTGAGCCCATCTCAGTGGCCGTGGCTGCAGCTTGTGAAACACTGAAGAACCCACAGTACTGCTGCTACAAGACTTTTCTCCGCTGAGGTTTCATTTGTGGTGCACTTTTTACCAAAGATGATGGTAATAAATTAGGTCAGGTTAACAAAAGAATATTTTTCAAAGAGAAGTCGCACCCTCCAGGCAGAGCAGCGGGACAGGGCAATGAGGACAGTAATCAGTCTCTCCCAGCATAACCCCCGCCAGTCTCCCCACCTGCCTCTGCCCTCCGCTTTCTCTTTCTCGGCAGGTTCCAAAAGGCCTTGTGCCTAATGGCTCCCTGGGACTCCACCAGCCTCTGTGAGCTGTAAAAGGCAACCAACTGCACTCATTAAAGTCAATAAAGGGTAAGACCCGAACCATTTCAAATTAGCATAGTGTTCAAACTTTAAAGAATGCATTAAAATTTAAAGATAAGGCAAATGATGCTAAACACAAATGAAAGCATTCCTTATGTCTTCAGGAATGAGAGAGGAAAGGCTGTGAAATCCTGCTTTTGGACCTGTGGTTCATCGAGGTCTCGAGAGCACGTTTCTGTTGAGATGCTTCATTGGCATCCACCCTGCACAGAGCGCTTGGAGAAAGTGGAACTCGGTGAGAACAAAGGGAATCTGTACCACGTTGGCATCAGTCAATGAAAATTCCATGTAATCTCAAAAGACATATCATATTCAAAATTAAATGTTACTCAGAAAGAGGCATGAAGGAGACTCTCGTATGCCATTCCTCAGTCTCCTCCTAAATAACAGAAGGAATACTCGTAAGTAACAAGGCAGCCTTTAGAAGGGTCACACAAGCTGGGGGCTCGGTGGTCACAAATTGGTGGTGTGTGTGTAAACAACAAACAAGTGTCCTATCGTCAGAAACACCAGAAACACCGCATGCACTTGTGCAGAACTTTATAATCACTTCCTCAGCCATACTCTCGGCCTGGCTGGACAGCTCCACCAGTATTTCATCCAGCTCAGCACATCCAAAGACGCTCCTCAATCCCAGCACCTCCTGCTGGTGACTCACCTGCCCACTGCCCTGCCATCAGCCAACATCTGGGCCCACAACAGTCTGCTCCTTGCAGCTCCCAGCACTCAGGTCCTGAGCTGTCAAGGTCCTGGACTTGACCTTTCCCCTCAACTTCTGTGGCCACCACCCAGATTCAGACTCTTGGTCACCTGAACAACCACAGTATCCTTCTAAACTCTCTCTATGCCTTTAGTCCAGTGATGGCGAACCTTTTGAGCTCGGCGTGTCAGCATTTTGAAAAACCTTAACTTAACTCTGGTGCCGTGTCACATATAGAAATTTTTTGATATTTGCAACCATAGTAAAACAAAGACTTATATTTTTGATATTTATTTAATATGTTTAAATGCCATTTAACAAAGAAAAATCAACCAAAAAAAATGAGTTCGAGTGTCACCTCTGACACGCGTGTCATAGGTTCACCATCACTGCAGTTTAGTCCCTTCCTAGTCAATTCACTAGCAATTAGCACTAACACTCTTTTCTGATCATGCCATTGTCCAGGGAAAATTCCTTCACAGGCTGCCAGAGCCTACCTAATAAAGGCCAACCCCCCGGGCCCCAGGGTCAGAGCCCTCAGTGACCTGACCCCAAACTACCTGCTCACCTTTATCTCCTTTTCCTCCTGACAGGTGGAATTTCAGCTGCTCCAAACTCACTGTGCCCCAAACCCATCACACCCCCCTGCCCCCACACAAGCTTGGCTCAGCCATCGCTTTTCCAATCACACTTCCCCATCACCCATGTGCGTTGAAATCCTTCCTGCCTTTGAGGTCCAGCTGTCTTCAGCTCTCCTACTCGAAGCTGCAGAGCACTGAAGTGCCACTTGATGTCCACTGGGTGCACCACCCTGAGAAGCGGTAGCGTGCAGTGTGTCGAATGTATTCTCTGGAGACAGACTTCCCAGGTTCTGGTCTTGGTTCCAGCACTTGCTGTGTATAACTGGGAACAATTACTTACCTCTTTGTGCCTCAGTTTCCTTATGTGCATGTGAGAATGACAATGGCAATATGTACTTAGTACAGTACCCTGGCACAGAATAAGCTACACTAAGTGTGAGCTGTTTCTCTATTGCCCACCTGAGTCCCCGAACAAGACCGTAAACCTGCCAAGGGTGCTCCCACAGCATCCTACACATGGACGTTCAACATGTGCCCAGTGCTGTCCAACACACCTTGAAAAAAATGAAAGAAAACTTCCAATTAATGTTACCCGCAAAGTTACTGCTCCACTCCAAACACAGAGCAATGAGAGAGAAAACATGAAGAGCATGACTCTTAAATAACCATTATAAACTTTTCCAATACTGGCAAAATACACCACAGAGCAATTCTCAAGGTATTTTTTAACTATTTTTTCACTTTCAAATATTTATTGAGTACCTGCAGGCTCAATATTTGAGGTCCAGGAATATTGATGGAATGTGTCGATCAGGTAAGAAACTTAATTAAAATAGGGAGAAATTGTTAAGTTCTATAATATATTTATAGGAGACAACTCTTGGAAAGGAAAGTATGTGAAATGATATGTTTATGCAGTCACTTGTGTTTGGGGATGATTTTTCTGATAAGCTTTGTTAGTAGAAATAGAATATATGGAGTCTGTAGTCAGAATTAGAAATGCCTGCATCGGCAAAATCATGGCTCATCCAGCAAAACTGGAGACAAGTGTATTAAAGAGAAAGAAGCCATATGGTTTTGAGAGAGGAGAGACTAGGGTGGAGTTTAGAAGTTTGGGCAAAGATTATATGGGGGAGGTTTGAGCTTATATGGTAAAAGGTTTATGAGCTCAAGAACTTCTAGGTCACAAACTTCCCTTGGTGGATCTCCCACTGGCCTGGGGACAATCTGGGTAAATAAAGTAGATCACGAATTCATATTCCCTTGTCCTCCTCCTCCCTGCTTCCCCTCTCCTCCCCTCCCACACAGCATGGAGGGAAGCCCACACCCGGTCTCATGGGGGGTTTACTTGGGCTGGGTTAATAGCAATTGTGACCACTGATGACTTGACAGCTCTTCTGCCCTTGCTGGAGGGGATGAACATAGGAGATCCACAGGCATGGCAGCAGAGCATATATCCCTCCCTTTCAAACATCTTACAGGGCAATGCATCCAAAGACTCCTGACTCTCCTCTGAGGACCAGCCAAGAATACATTAAGGAGAGTGGAGATAGGAGGATCCTGGTACATAAACCCACTTTTTCTTTAATGAGATCAGTAGTATTTTGGGTCCTTGATTACTAAAACCTTTACATGGAACAATATGTTCTCCGCAGAAAAAGCTAGAGAACAAGGTAGACTATTACTACATCAAACAATGTCTGATCAAATCAACCTGGATGCAAAAGCATCAGACAACACCAGTGAGTAATGCTGCATCTCAGCCAACACTTCAGCTCACATTAGCACATCCGTTGTAGTTCTTGGGCAATCATCTTGGTCTTCCAAATAAGTTGAGATCATAATCTTTCTGTTGTTGTTTCCTGCCAGGCACAGAAGTGGTTTCACCCTCAGCCTTTTCCAGACCACCGAAACACGAGACACTAAAGCAATCTGACTCTCCCGTATGCAACTCCTGCCAACTCGAAATCTCCTGAAACAATAGGCTGCACGAGGCCAGTACTCCAGGAGATGGGGTTTATATGAGGTCCAACACCTTTGCCTAAAAATGAATCATAAAACCACTAGATCTCTATTCCCGAGCGTTACGCCATCTAGCCCCAACAGAGTCGAACCGTGCAAAGTGAAAAAGAAATCAGGAACACACTGAACTTAAAACTGCAAGTATATTTTAAATCCTATTTTAGATTCGTTTAAATTAACTGAGGTCAGGCAACTTCTTTATTCAGCTGGGTTACTCTTACTGGTTTAATATCAAAAGCAGTCAGCCACATTTTTCAACCAAAAATAAAGAAACTCCCTAACAGAAGAACACTCTAAAACTCAGTAGAGATATAGAAACAGCTTACAATAAACTACCTTCTGGAACAACTAATGGAGAAAATTACTGTTATTTGGCCATGGGAAACAACTCTTTGTATATTATTACATATTTTGCAGGTCACAAATTAAGAGCACAATTTTTATTTTCTAGCATAGCACTTTTCCAAGGTGTTTCACAAAGAACACCAGTGCAACAGAGAAAAGCAAGTCAAATAAGATAAGTGTGAGAAGTTCTGCCTTCCCTAGTCCCCTCCTTGGAAATGACTGATGCATATTTGCAGTAAACTCTATGAATCCAGCATTTTCCCACGTTTATTTGGCCCTGCAGTCTATTTTCTCTTAGAGAAAGATTTTTCTAGAAAATAGATATAATGAAATGGTCCAGTAGCTAAGACTCTGAAGTCAGCCTGATTCAAATACCAGCATAAGCACTTGTTAGTTATGGGCAAGCTTCTTAACATCACTTGTCCCTCAGTTTCCCCAGGTAAAAATGGTCACAACAATAGCAGCTAGCTCTTAGGTGTGGGTCTTCCAATATGAATGCAACTGTCTGCTGAGAGCCTTATTTACTTCATGCCATTTTACTGCCTACTATTTTTTGTGAGGTCTGTGTCTCCCACAGCAAGTTCCTTTTTGTCACTCAGATCTCAGTTCACAATGACACCCCCTCCAAGAGGCCTTCCCTGACCACCAATATGAAGTTGGCCCCACCCAAGTCACTAGTTCTTCACCCTCTTCTTTTCCTCAGGACACTTCTCTGTTTAACTGTTAAATAGGTATTTGTATACTAGTTGACCCCAATAGAATACAAGCACCACGTAGTCAAACGTTATCATTTATCATTGCTCAATCCCAAAACACATCCTCAAATACGTATTCATTGGATGGATGGATGGATGGATGGATGGATGGGTGAACGAATGAATGAATGAGGTGGCTGTGAGAATTAGATGTGAATCACATAAATCATTCTTTATAATGCCTGACACATGAGCATCAATCTAGACAGTTTTGAAAACTTTTGATGAATGATGTGGTTAATGCATTCGAAATTCTGACACTATTTAACTTGCCTCTTCTTGCTGTATCATGGACAAACATTTAATGGCATTTATTTAGAGATGTGTTGGTAAATGGGCTTGCAGGAATGGGACAGGTGGGGGGAGTGCAGGTAGCATTTTACCAATTTCCATTTTGTAAATACTCCCACCATGACCAATTTTAGTTATCAATGGTTTAAAAGCAGGCTCACAAAATTCCAGAAAATAAAACATATGGCTCTCACAAGACAGTACAAGTCTTCTCTGGGGAAGGGTCTTTTCAGGCCTCCAAGTTTCGTTTGTTGAGTTGAAGTTTAAAATTTTTAAAAATTTAATTTTTTTATTGATTTTAGAGAGAAATGGAGAGTGAGAGAAAGAAACATCAATGATGAGAGAGAATCATTTGATCAGCTGCCTCTAAAATAAAATTTTTATAGAGAGATATTTTTTCCACATTCTCCCTTTTTTATGAATCAAAATAAGGACTACCCACTGCCTGGTCTGATACTCAAGGAAACTAGTTGGATGTGTTGGGCTACATTTTCTGTGAACTCTCAGACTGGTGTTTAAGGCTCTAAACATGATCTGTATCCATATATGACCATTGTGAGGACCAACTAACCTCACAAAACACAAACTAAGTTTAGTTTAGATTTATTTAAATGGAGGCATCCACACAAGAGCATCAAGGGACCATCTATTAAGTGCCACCAATGAGCAGAATCTGATAACAGAATAAGAGTGACTCTTATCCTGACCCCAAGATTCCAACATAGAGTGAAGGTCAATGCTGCAGATGGGGGTTTCTCTGGCACCACAGGCTTGCTGTACATGCAACATGACCCCTTGGCACCGAAAGCAAAGCATCTGTGTTTTTCAAGCACAGCAATCTACCAACCAGAATTTTGAGATGACACACCCAAAATTCAAAATCCACAGTCACTCTACATGCAAGTGATAACATGCCAATGATTCTTGCTTCTCTTTTGTAAACTATATGGAAAGTCTATGGAGTAAGGCAGGAAGAGACTAGCTTCTAATCCACTGTATCAGCTACCTATTGCTATATAACTATTACCCCCAAAATTCAACAGCTTAAAACAACACACATTTATTATCTCACAGTTTCTGTGGATCAGGAAACCAGGCACAGCTTAGCTGGGTACTCTGCTTCACAGTTTCTCACAAAGCTCTAGTCCAGGTGTCAGCCCACAGCCTCCCATCTCATCTGAAGGCTCAACTGGGGAAGGATCCACTTCCAAGCTCACTAAGTGGTTGTTGGCAGTTTTCAGTTCTTTGTGACTTTGTAGTGAGAGTCTCAGGTCCTCACTGGGTATTGGCTGAAGGCTGCCCCTGGCTCCTTACCACAAGGACATCTCCCACATGATAGAAGGCAATAGAGTCTGTTAACAAGATGGAAGTAACAGTCTTACGTAACTTAATCATGGAAGTGTCACTGGCATCCCATTACCTTTGGCATTCTCCACTGTTTAGAAACAAGTCACTGGGTTCAACTTATACTCAAGGGGAGGGGATTACACAAGGGCATTCGAGATCACTGGGGCCATCTTAGAAGTCTGCTCACCACAACCAACCTTCTTGGAATATGAAGAGGAAGACCAGGTCCAGCAAAACACCTTTTTAAGCATCTCAATGTGAACCCAATCCATGTGGTTTCCTAAGCATACTGCTAAGGTCTCATAAAAACAAAACAAGAGAGAATGAACACTGAGGCCATTAAGTCTGAGAACACAAAATTCTGTTCAAATGGTCTAAGCAAATACAATCTATATCAGAGAAAACCCCTGGGAGCTTCTGTATTAGTAAGTCCCAACATGAAAGCCATTTTTTCTCAACAATGAAATGAGTGACTCATGGGAAGGGCTGCCCATCTGAGCAGATATAGAATTCCAGGAAATCTAGTTTGGCCTAGAAGCAAATATCTTTTGGAATTTTTATTTGTTGCTGTAGCATAATTTGAACATTTACTTGATGCCATTTTACTGGCTACTATTTTCTCTGAGGTCTGTGTCTCCCACAGCAAGTTGCTTACATGGTCCTTTCGCAATGCAAACCCATCATAGTGGCAAAGAACTGCTGTAAAAGTGTCAAGCCTTAGCTGTCACCCGCCTTCTATTTAGCTCCACCCAGCCACATATTCTCAGATACATGAGCATCCCAACAATCAATGGTGGTCGCCGGCCGGAGAGGCTGCTTCTGAAAGACTTTGAAGGATTTAACCCACTAAGTGCAAAACACATAGAAAACATGGAACACTCAGTCCTGGATGAATGCAAGGGCAAACAACAAAGATTATCTTCAATCTAAACGTTCAAAAGTGCTCCGCACGTTTTACCATGCTTTCCAGAACTATCCATATGCTTTCTGAAAATTCTGCCCTCAGTTCAGCTATAAAAAAAATAGCTAGGCTTATTGTTTTGCTAATCACCTATTCATTTTGCTCCTCTAAAGCGATGATTTTTGGTAAACATCTAAAACTTAAACAGTACTGTACAAAGGCCCCGAAACAACGACCATCTGTGGGAAAGCAGCCGTAAACCACCTTAGAGCTGACACGTGCTACACACGCCTGGACCCTGAATTCGTATTAAATAATAATGGAACATATGTGTGGTGAGCAGAGAAAACAAACTAATGCAAAATTCCAGCTTGAAGGTGATAAGCAGACAGGAAGGTTATAAAACAGGTGACCGAGGGAATTTTAAGGCCGTAGATGTCTTCCAACCTGTGAAAACAACTTGATAACAAACCTTAACTCGTAAAATATGACTTTGGGACGATAAAGGGGATGTTCTTACCTCTCTCAGATGTATGTTTTCCTTCTCTTTCTGGTCTAAAATCACCTCCAAGTGGCTGACCTGAGACTCGGCCTCGGCCACCCGCCGCGTCCGTTCATTGTCTTCCTCCAGACTTTTGGACGGCAAACCTTTACTTTGTAACATCTCCAGCAGCTTTTTAATGGACTCGTCTCGGGCATTGAGGGTCTGTTTCTGCGTTTCGATCCTCAGCTCCATTTCCTCCAAGGTCTTCCTCAATAGGAACAGCTCCTTAGCCTGCCGGTCATGCTCCGCTTGCAGCCGCCGGAAGTTCTCCTCCGTCAGCTCGATGGTGAAGTGCTCGGCGCCGCGGTTGCCGCTCTCTTGCTGCAGGAGGTGGTTGAGGTCTCTCTGGGTTCGCAGCTCATCCTGAAGGGCCTGGATTGTCAACTGCAGGTGCTGTGATGGAAAGACGGGGCAGGAGAGGAGACAGAAGGAGAAAAGTCAATGGCCACGCCAAGGGCTCTGTGCTGGTCCCGCACCATGAAGATGGAATGTTAATCATGAGGTCCACGGGGCCAGCGTGAAGTCCTCCGGGGTGACTTCAGAAGCATGGGACAGCACATGGAGAGGGGGAGTTAATTCAATGAGGCTTTCTCAATGTCTTAGGAGAAAAGAAATGCACACATACACAGAAACAGTAGATCAGTGTCAGTCACGAGGGAAATTGCAGTCTACGGTTTTAATTTAGGAAGTGGGAAGGGTTAGAGGGAAACTCACAACACACCTTCTGTATGCCCACAGTGCTCCAGACTCAGTATTCCTTGTTTCCTAAGGGGTTCTTTATTCTAGTATCCATTATTTTCCATGATAAATGCATGTCCACTTAAAAATGAAAATAATAGCATCCACTACAAGTAGACACAAACAAGGACTTTATTTTTACAAATAAAGCTGTGAACAGGTTTAGTGAACAGGATTACTGCATCTGCAAGCAAAGGGAACAAAGGCAGACGGAGACAGACACTCAAACACATGGGGAGGTGAGGCTGTGCAGAGTAAAACAAGCGAGCTGCAAAGAGTGGACAAACCTTGGTTCTTCTGGCATCCAGCAACTGAACAGCATGGGAAATGAAAAAAAAAATGAAGCAGGAAATCAACACAAAGAAAAGTCCAGTGCAAGCAAAGGATATTTAACAGAAAGAACTTAATCAACATAAAGTACCTTCACAGAGAAAAAAAAGAAAAAGAAAAACAATTTCTTCTTACAGCAAAGACCCATAAGCTACACACAATCTATAGTACTGATGCTTGATAAATGTGATTTTTTTTAAGTGAGGTTTATTCCACCTTTTCTTTTCCTAAATCTCCCTGACACAGTGAGTCTTGGGTGTATTACCAAGGAGAAAAGCACAATACTCCAGAAGCACCCACACCTAATTCCAGGTCACCCTTTTAACCATAATTACAGGGAGAACACCAGAGAAACAAAATCATTACCAGTGTGAGAAGAGAACCCCTTGGAAGAATGAAATAATGATACATGTTATAACATAGATGAAAATGTGCTAAGTGAAAGAAACCAGTTATTGCATGATTCCATTGATAGTAAATGTTCAGAATAGGCAAATATATAGAGACAGAAAATAAATTAGTGGTTGCCAGGGCCTGGATAGGGAGGAGATAAGGAGTTACTACTAAAGTATATAGGGTTTCTTTTTTGGGGTGATGATGTTCTAAACTTTATTGTACTGATAGTTTTATAACTTTGTGAATATACTAAAAAAACTACTTAATTTTATACTTTATATATGCCTCACCCAAGGATATGTTTATTGATTTTTAGGGAGAGGGGAGGGGAAAAAGAGAGAAAGAGAAACATCAATCAGTTGCCTCCTGTATGCACCCAATCGGAGATTGACCTCCTACCCAGTCTTGTGCCCTGATCAGGAATCAAACCCACAACCTTTTGGTGTATGGGGTGACGCTCCAATCAACTGAGCCACCTGGGCAGGGAAGTGGTGTATTATATTTTTTAAAAATAATTCATAAAGGCCATCATAAAATATGTACCAGTTGCTTATTCCCCATCAGTACCCTGTGAGGCACTGTGGCACATGGATGAGAAAGTGAGTACTTGACCCCTGTGCTCTAGGAATTTCAGTGGAAATGTATAGATGCAGTGTATATCCGTGATAATTCCTACCACAAAGAGTTGTTGTGAGAATTGAATTAGCTAATACAGTACATATAAAGCTCTAGGAAGTACAGAGTAATCACTTATACTGTATCAGTCAGGATAGGGTAGAATATGCTGCTGTGACAACAGCAACAGAAACCCACATTCTGAAAGACATAACCCATCTGACGTGCTGAGGACACAGAATAGAACTCTTAAAGCTCAAAAAGACCTTAAAGATTCACATGTTGACATCATTTCACAAATGAGAAAGTCAGATCACACAGGTTAAATGTCAGGTGCAAAAACACACAAACACTGCCAAAGCCAACATCTCCGCTTCTGGGGTCCTGGGCTCCATCCTGGTGAGTATTCCAAAAACCCTGAGAGTAGACAAAAAGGGGGTGGCTCTCTACTTTAATGACTTAGGAAATGGCAGTCGTGTTAGAGGCAGAATGAGCAATAACCTAAATTGTTTCGCTTATACATCACTGGGTCCTGTCCAATAGTTAAGTAGCATGGGATACAACAAGGACAGGGACAATTTATTGAGACCTCCTTTCTAAGTCCTTGGAATTAGACTGTTAGCTAATTAGAATTAGCTATTGGAACACAAACTCAATAAAAACTACCTCTAAAGATCATAAACAATAAAGGGAAATCTCTTGCAAAGCCGAAGACCTTTTCTGAGGGTCAAAAATTAAGAAAAATGATGCACAGTTTTCAATTCCCCCTTCCCAGATTATTCCGTTCCTTCAGGCTGAATCACTCCCCTTCTCAACTGTGAAAGCACATTTCTCTTACGGCAGGCACCCAAACCCCACTGGATCAATAATCAAGAGCATTCATTTCAGCTTGTTACCTACATCAGGTACCTACCTACAAACCAGCAACCTGCAAGACTGGATTCTAGGGCCATCTCTTGGAATCTCCCAGTCATCACCACAGTCTCAACTTCCCAAAGCCTCGACCACTCCTTCTATGGCTTCTATTCCACTGCACAACTAGAAACAGAAGCCCTTCCAATGTCCACCTACATCAGGAAGGACATCACCACATGATCCGACCTCGTACCTGTGTTCCAGTCAAACTGCTGTCAACTCAGCACTTGTGGCACAGGTGAGACAGGTGGCAAAAAATTCTCTTCAAGTACAAAAGTGAGGTAGTGGTTGGATGAGTATTCAGAAAGCTTTTTACTCCCCACCCTGATTCTGGGATCATCTCCAGTGACTCTCGAAGAATCAAAGCTCAGAAAGCAAACCCCTTTCTCCATGGCCTGCCACTGAGGACATCGCGGAGGGAAGCAAAGCAGGTGTGACCATGGGCATACAGGCTGCTCCTTCCAGTCGGTCCACTAGGAGAACAAATAGAATGTGTCACATTCATCAGGATACCCAGCCTTTAACCAGCTCTTTTTAACCTTTGCCCTCCACACTTAATCACATGCTTTGAACTCTGCCCTGGAGAGTACAGACTAGCCTCATCTCCAGTCCACAGAAGAAAAATGGTTTAAAATCATTGGTCTGCCCTTTAAACACAGGTAAACAAAAGGGGAGCTGGAAAGATTAGTCTGTCCAACTGATTCCAAGTCTCAGACAGTAAAGGAGGTTACAATGACTTCTCTTCCTGGTATTATGGTAGGCTACATTTTCTGGTAGGCCCTCCCAGTATGCAACAGGCAGATAGAAGCAAATATATCTTTCAAAGCATTGTTGTGCTTACAAAAAAAAGTAATCTCCAGGAGAAAGAAAGAGAAAGTGATCTTCTCAAGGGCAGGTTCTGGGCCAAAATTGGATTATACCCCCAATCTAGCACATAGTGGGTATTCAATAAATAGAGAGTACAATATGGGCAGGAAGATGAAAGGACCACAGGGGAAATTGTCTTGCCAGTCAGCTGGCACAGGGGAACAATATGAGGGAGAATGGGTTTCCGTTCCTCTTTGCTTTGCTGTTAGGTTGGGGGTGAGAAAATGGTGGGGAAGGGGAGTGTGTCCTTGACCTCAGATTACTCTGCCCCGTTCTGTCCTCCAAAACTAAAAATGCCTCACATCCACCAGGTCACTCGGCTGACAACACTGCTCCGAAGCTGCCAGCACTACGTCCACTCCACAAGGGGATAAATAGGGCAGGCTTAAGGGATTGGACTGCAATCACATCATTAGCTGATACGGGCCAGTGTCTAAAATTGAGGTTTCCTCCAGCCAATTCTAAGAACTTCATTTTGCACAACTCTTAAAAGCTCAAGAAAAGGAGAACAATGAAAATAAAAGAAACTAAGCCACACTTGAGTTTATCTGAAAGAGGAGGGGGAATATCCTTTGCCTTAGCCAATGTTTAGTAGGGTGACCTTCAATTGCTACTGGAGTCAAAATCTAATCCAGATTTCAGAATATCTATAGCACAGAAAGGTAAATAGAATGAATATATATATTCATATGATGTACATGGAACACATAATTATTTAAATAGGGACTAGCCAGATGTTTAGAATCTACTGTGTCTTATCCCCAAATATGGAAAATATGAGTTCCTGGCAGATTTGGGGGGGGGGGAAATCTGTGACTTTAAGCTCTTTTCCACACTATGAGGAAAAAACAAAGAAATGATAAAGTTTTGTACTATAAAGCAGTTTACGGTTTCATTGCTATGAAAACCGTCTCTGAGCTATATAAAAATATGAATTGGCTTATACCCAAAAGTCTTGAACTTTTTTTTAATAAATCCATACGGCTTCTCAAGCAAGGGCTTAACATAACTCTTTCAAAGAAAACGGAATCCCTCTGCAGACAACTTGGCCTGCTCTACTTCTTCTGTGACTTTATTTTCCTATTTGTCATTTCCCAGTTTGTCTCTAATCAAATTTTAAGGGCAGGTTCTCTGATCCCTTTTTCCGTAATCCTGTAGGCAGGACGCACAGAACTCCTCGTGGCTCCAAACCTTCATGTGTGTGAAAAGACGAACAGCAGACGTTGGCGGAAAACATATGGCTCCGTGTGCTGTGGAAGAGTTGCTCTACTGAGAAAAGTATAAAAAATTAATATTTGGACATATGGTCCTGGGCGTTCTCCTTCAGGATAGAATAAGGACACTGGGTGATTCTTTAAAGCACCAAAATGCGGGGACCCTGAGTTCCTCGGGCAGACGTGCTGTCAGAGATAACTGTGGAACCCACTTAGGTTGATAACATGTGACATTGTGCCAAGATTCATAACACTGGGAACAGCATCCATGGGAAAGCCCTCTTGGCAGCTGCTTTCATAAGCAAGGAGTTCTGGTTTTCATTACAGACCAATACCATTAGGTGGCACAGTATCAGAATATGGTGCTGAGCTGAGAGTTAAAGATTTACCTTCTAAGTCCAACTTTGCTACTAACCAATTATGTGATCTGGGGGAAATCACTAAACTTCTCAGGGATTCCAAGAACAGTGGTGTAGAGCTGGGTTTTGAGTCCTACATCTACCTGTGACAGTCGCATCACCTTGGACAAGCTACTCCGAGCGTCAAAATATTCATCCTTAAACGGGAGATAATAATCATAACTAATTTACAGGGTTCACACAAAGACCACATGAGATGCTTAAGTAAGTGAACAAGTTCCCATAAAGCACAAAACCCAGCGTCCTGGCACATACAAGTGCTCAATAAATGTCCACCATAATCACCACTGTTGAGACAGAGGTGGTGGCTAGAGGCCTGCAATTAGATTTTTTCTCCCGTTTGAGCATAAAAACCAAATTAACATAAATTTTTGATCATCAAATAAGTGTAATGGTGGGAAACTAAATGCTAAGCGCTTTGGCATTTTTTAAATAAGGGAAAACAAGAAACAGTTGTTTTAAGACAAACTCAAAGACAGATAAAATTGATTACCCATTAACTGGTCTATAAATAATTCTACAAGGGGCTGCTGGAATACCAAACATTTCTGTTTTGAAGATCAGGGTTCTTTCCCTACTATTAGTCAGTAATACATAAACAACTAAAGGATAGTAGCATCACCTGCCATTGACTCTGCTCAACCAGGTTCAGGTTAAAAAAAAAAATTCAGAAGTATGGATATTTTTAAATATGTTCAGAGAAGCAACCCAAAACATGTAACCATAGAAATTATGGTTAAAGTTGGAACTTTTTTTATATATTTTATTGATTTTTTTACAGAGAGGAAGGGAGAGAGATAGAGAGTTAGAAACATCGATGAGAGAGAAACATCGATCAGCTGCCTCCTGCACATCTCCTACTGGGGATGTGCCTGCAACCCAGGTACATGCCCTTGACCAGAATCGAACCTGGGACCTTTCAGTCCGCAGGCCGACGCTCTATCCACTGAGCCAAACCGGTTTCAGCTAAAGTTGGAACTTTTACATTATTAATAATCACAAGCAGTTGCTAGAAAACAAGCTCCTTTATTTGAATTGCTTAACAAATCTTTAAATGGGATTTTAAAATCTTTACTGCAGTTTCCTTCCCTATCACTTCCTCTTCCCTCTCCAACATGTTCATTACACAAAGCTGCTAATAATCTAAGTATTTTTTAAATATATTTTATTGATTTCAGAGAGGAAAAGAGCAGGAAAGAGAAATAGAAACATCAATGATGAGAATCATTGATCGGCTGCCTCCTGCACACCCCCTACCTGGGATAGAGCCCGCAACCTGGGCATGTGCCCTGACTGAGAATTGAACGTTGACCTCCTGGTTCACAGGTCGACCTTCAACCACTGAGCTAATCTAAGTATTTTTTTCCTTTTTTTAAATATATTTTTATTGATTTCAGAGAGGAAGGGAGAGGGAAAGAGAGAGAGAGAAATATCAATGATGAGAGAGAATCATTGGTTGGCTGCCTCCTGCATGCCCTCAACTGGGGATCTAGCCTGCAACCCGGGTATGTGCCCTTGATTGGAATCAAACCTGGGACCCTTCAGTCCACAGTCCAACGACACTCTATCCACTGATACAAACCAGCTAGGGCTAACCTAAGTATTTTTTTATTAACATATTTTATTGATTTTTTACAGAGAGGAAGGGAGAGGGATAGAGAGTTAGAAACATCGATGAGAGAGAAACATCGATCAGCTGCTTCCTGCATACCCCTTACTGGGGATGTGCCCACAACCAAGGAACATGCCCTTGACCGGAATCGAACCTGGGACCCTTCAGTCCACAGACCGACACTCTACCCACTGCGCCAAACCGGTTAGGGCTAATCTAAGTATTTTTAATACAGGTAAGAGGTTTTACCTAAACTAGTATCACTTCGAATAACTAGATGGCAGGCATTGAACTGCAAATTTTTCCTTGCTCTATCTACATGGTTTCCTTAACCAAACTCTAAGCCTTGCCATTCAAAGTTTTCATAACAAGTTTTTTCCCTAAGTACTCTCCTGCCTCTCTCTGCTTGATGGATCACTCCTCCCCCGGGAAGGGGGAATAACCTCCATTCTACTCAGAGCGTGGTCATTGGGCCAGCAGCATCAGTATCACCTGGGATCTTATAAGAAAGGTAGAATTCAGGTCCACCTCAGACCTGCAGAATCACAACCTGCATTTTAACAAGATGGCCCACCAGGTAGGCACACGAAGGTTTAAGAAGCACTTCTCTAGATTTCAAAAGAAGTTTCACTACAGATTCAGTGCAATCCTTATCAAGATACCAATGGAATGTTTCACATAACTACAACAAATAATCCTAAAATTTATATTGAACCATCTGAATAGCTAAATCAATCTTGAGAAAAAAGAACAAAGTTGGAGGTATCATGCTCCCTGATTTCAAACTATACTACAAAGCTATAGAAATCAAAACAGACCCATAAGTCAATGGAACAGAATAGAGAGCCCAGAAATAAAAACACAGTTATATGGTCAATTAATCTACAAGAAAGGAGGAAAGAATATACAATGGAGAAAAGATGGTCTCTTCAATAAATAGTGTTGGGAAAACTGGACAGATAGAAGCAAAATAATGAAACTAGACCACTTTCTTACACCATATACAAAAGTAAACAGAATGAATAAAACGCTTAAATGTAAGATCTGAAACCATAAAATTCCTAGAAGCAAACATAGGCAGTAAACTCTTAGACATTAGTCTTAGCAATATTATGGGGGGATATGTCTCCTCAGGCAAAGGCAACAAAAGCAAAAATAAACAACTGGGACTACATCAAACAAAAATGCTTTTGCACAGTAAAGAAAACCATCAACAAAACAAAAAGGCAACCTACTAAATGGCAGAAAATATTCGTAAATTATATAACTGATATGGAGTTAATCTACAAATATATTCATATAACTCAACTTAAAAAAACACACACCAAACAATCCAATTTAAAAAATGGGCAGGGGAGCTAAATAGACATTTCTCCAAAGAAGACAAACAGATGGCCAACATACACATGAAAAGATGCCCAGCATCACTAATCATCAGGGAAATGGAAATCAAAATTACACTGAGATACCAGCTCACACCAGTCAGAATGGCTGTTATCAAAAAGCCAACCAATAACAAGTGTTGGCAAGGATGAAAGGGAACCCTCATGCACTGTTGGTGGGATTGTAAACTACTGTAGCCACTATGGAAAACAGTATAAAGATGCCTTAAAAATTTAAAAATAGAACTACAATACAACCAAGCAATTCCACTTCTGATATTTACTTGAATACAAACAACACTAATTCAAAAAGATTAGTGTACCCCTATGTTCATTGCAGCATTGTTTACAATAGCCAACATATGGAAGCAACCTAGGTGTCCATCAATAAATGAATGGATAAAGAAGATATTATAAAGTATAATACTGTAGTAAATAAGATACTGGACTATTACTCGACCATAAAAAAGGAATGAATGAAATCTTGCCATTTGTGACATGAGTTGACCTAAAGACAGTATTATGTTAAGTGAAATAAGTTGGACAGAGAAAGACAAATACCATATGATTAAACTTATATGGAATCTAAAAAACATACTAAAAAAACAATAACAAAGGAACAAACAAAACGAAACAGAAACAAACTGGTTGTATACAAAGAACAAACTGATGGTTGCCAGATGGGAGGAGAGTGGGGGGATGGGCACAAAAAGGAAAGTGGATTAAGAAGTACAAATTTCCAGTTATGAAATAAGTCAGGGGGTGTAATATAGGGAATTACACCGCAATAATTACTCTGGAATTACTCGGGCATAGGGAATATAGTTAATAAGACCATAATAACTGTTTACAATGACAAATGGTTAACAGACTTATTGTGGTAGTCACTTCATAAGGTACATATATGTCGAATCACTATATTGTACACCTGAAACTAAGATAATATTGTATGTCAATATAATTTTAAAAAAAATTTTTAAAATCTTCAGACTTACTACCACTTTAAGAAATTATTTGGTAATTGAAAGGTGGGGAATGAAAATAGTACTATAGTAAAGTATAGTCCTAACGAGCACACTGAAAGTTGGTTTTTGCGGTTAAGAAAATCTGGGTAAACTATGAGTAGTACCCCTCAATACAAGACACTATTAGATAAACTAGTCAGAGGGTCATTGTTCAATCGTTCAACTATTACTGAGCTGTGTGCTATCTGACAGACATGTATACTATTTCCTCTCCAAGTCAAAAATGAAATCTTAACAGGTTAAATATAAATAAATAAATTTTATTACATATAAAATATATTATTATAAATAATATTGTAAGTTATATGTTAACATATATGCTGTTTATTTTTAAGGGATACATAATACCTAAATTTGCATTCTGTTATTGAATGTTATCATTATTTAAAGAATAGTTTGAGGGAACCCTAGCCAGGTAGCTCAGTTGATTAAAGCATCATTCTGATATACCAAGGTTACGGGTTCGATCCCTGGTCAGGGCACATACAAGAATCAACCAATGAATGCACAAATAAGTGGAACAACAAATCAATGTGGCTCTCTCTCTCTCTCTCTCTCTCTCTCTCTCTCTCTCTCTCCCCCCTTCCCTCCCCTCCACACTCTCTCTAAAAAATCAATCAATAGAAAAAAAAAGGCAGTCTGAGGGAAACTCTAAAAAGTCGTCTGAAATGTCAGTACTAGGGTTTATGTTCAACTGTTTTATTCATTCCTACTTTTAGATACCATTTCTGTAAGTATGTCTGTGTTCCCAATGGAATTGTAAGTGACTGAGAAAACCATGAAATAGTCTGAGATGAAACTTCTCTTATAAATTATAACTTGAATAATGTATAGGGAAAACATGACCATACTGGTTCCTAAGATACCTAATCACTCAAACTCTCCGGTTTTCCATTTTATTAATAAACTAGAATCAAAGGCCTATACCATTATTTCTTTCTCTGGTGTGAAGAATAGATACCTATTATTGTATCCAAACAATGGTTATGGTCTTTAATGTGTGTGTGTATGTGTGTGTTTGTGTGTGTGTGTGTGTGTGTGAAGAGAGAGAGAGAGAGAGAGAAAGAGAGAGAGAGAGAGAGAGAGAGAGAGAGAGAGAGAGAGAGAGAGAGAAAGGAGAAGAAGGAGAAGAAGAAGAAGAAGAAGAAGAAGAAGAAGAAGAAGAAGAAGAAGAAGAAGAAGAAGAAGAAGAAGAAGGAGAAAAAGAAGAAGAAGGAGAAGAAGAGAGAAATATAGCATACCCCACAAACAAAAATATGTCCAACATACCATAGGAAAGGAAAGGAATACAAATAAACTAGAAAAACAATACACTAAAATGATAATTGTTGGGGGTCTGGGGAATGGTAAATGACTGTTAAAGCATATGGGGCTTTGGGAGGAAGTGATAGAAATGTTTTAAATGGTTGTACAACTCTCTGAATATACTAAAAATTGCTGAATAGTACTTTGTTAACGGTAAATTTTATTGTACGTGAGTTATATCTCAATAAAGGTATTAAAAATGATGGGAAGTAGGAGCATTATGAATGCCTTCCTTTCTCTTTCCCCTTTTCATTCAAATATTTTTCCAAGAATAATTTTTGAATGCATACTGCTATAGACTGAATATTTATATCTCCCCAAATTCATATGTTGAAACTTAACCCCCAATGTGATGGTAGTTGTAGGCTGGGCTTTTAAGGGGTGATTAGGTCATGAAAGGGATTGGTGCCCTAATAAAAGGGGCCCCAGAGAACTCCCTTGCCCCTTCCTCCATGTGAAGACACAGTGAGAAAATACCCCTCTCACCAGGAAGTCGGCCTTTAGCAGACACCGAATCTGCCAGCACCTTGATTTGGGATTTCCCAGACTCCAAAACCGTGAGAAATAATTTTGTTTTGTTTGTTTATAAGAAAACCATAAGGATAGTCTGAGATAAAACTTCTTTTACAAAACAATCTTTGATTCAAAACAATCTTTATAACAGCAATGGTAGTAGATTCTACTTGAGGGCTCTGCCCTAGCTGGTTTGGCTCAGTGGATAGAGCGCTGGCCTGTGGATTTAAGGGTCCCGGGCTTGATTCCAGTCAAGGGCACATGCCGGGTCACAGGCTTGGTTCCCGGCAACCAATCAATGATTCTCTCTCATCATTGATGTTTCTATCTCTCTCTTCCTCTCCTTTCCTCTCTGAAATCAATAAAAATATTTTATAAAAAACAAAAAACAAATCTTCTTCCCTTTGAAGTGTCTAGATCAGCCGTGGGCAAACTACGGCCCGCGGGCCGGATCCGGCCCGTTTGAAATGAATAAAACTAAAAAAAAAAAAAGACCGTACCCTTTTTATGTAATGATGTTTACTTTGAATTTATATTAGTTCACACAAACACTCCATCCATGCTTTTGTTCCGCCCCTCCGGTCCAGTTTAAGAACCCATTGTGGCCCTCGAGTCAAAAAGTTTGCCCACCCCTGGTCTAGATGGACAGGGTCAGCTGATGAATTCCCAGTGGATGCCTGGCCCACGCCAGGACAATTCCAGATTCTGTCCTGGGTATTTCCAGTTTGGAGCAATAAGAATCTGAGATGAAACTTCTCTTTCTCTCTCTCCCTCATCCACTCAATCTCTAAAAAATTAATTAATTACTTTTTAGTTTATGGCAGGTGGGAAGGGGAGAAAGCTTATGGCAGGTATCTCAGTCCATTTAGGATGCTAACAATACACCATCACCCTGAATAAACGTAACCACAGCACTAGGGGATGGTATATTGTGATAGCATCCTAAATGGACTGAGGCGCCTGCCATAAACTCATCACTGCTAGATTAGTTAAGATTCTTTGAGTTGCAAGCAACAAAAACCAACTGGGCCTAACTTAAGCTAAAGGAGGCAATGTATGGAAAAACATCAGTCTCTCCCTGAATCAAAGCAGAAAACAAAACCCAGGAAAAGAAGGAAGCTGGACACAGCAAGAATGGCTGCCAGAAGCTTATGACCTGGTCATGAGCTGGAAGTACCCAGGACAGAATCTGGAATTGTCCTGGCATGGGCCAGGCGTCCACCGTGAATCCATCAGCTGACCCTGCACATCTGGAGATACTACAAAGGGAAGATTTGTTGAAAGGTGGACTGAGACCCCAAGAAGAATCTACTACCATTACTGCTATAGTTAAAGATGGTTTTGAATCAAAGTGTGAAGATATAATATTGCTATGGTTATGTTTATTCAGGGCAAGGAATTCATACAGGGCAATATATACAAGACTCAGGTGATCTTGATGGTAGAGACATAACCATGCCAGTTCAAGCTTCTGACCAGCAACAGACATGATTAGTTAAGAGAACTTGGAAAATTTCAAATTAATGTCAGATAATTAATAATGAGAGTTCTACAGATCTGACTGAGAATAATACGTCCAATTAGAACCCTGTCTTCGATGCTAAACAGCCTTGTGCCGAGCGCCAACTGGATGACTCACTAGCTATGGGGTCAACCTGATCACTTGCCAGCTGCAGGGACCCCAGGCTTGGGTGGGCTGTGTTGACACTAAGAGGTATTTCTATTCTCTAGAGTTTCTAGCTTTTTTTGAAGCTGCTAATAATATATGCATCTCACAAAACTGTGATCAGGTTAAACAGGAAGCACACATCAGATACTAAGCAAACACCATTCCAGCCAACATTAACCTATCATTTTAAAAAGCTGCTGTTATTAGTAGACAAACCTTCCCAAAATGCAATGGAAAGAGATGAAAGTAGAGTGGGGGAACGTAAGATTACGTTGGACTGTGTCATGTACAAATAAAAGCTTTAACCCAGCAGAACTTTTTGGCTTGGCCACTTCTGATGCTAGCCTTTCCATAGCAAATAAAATACTTTGAAAGAATGGCCTTTGTTTTGCTACAAGCTGGTATATTCATTCTAAAGAGTCAGCAAGTATTTAACAATAAAATCACTAAACATAAGTGAAGAAAAAGATCAGAAGGGTAATCATCTTTGCTTCTTTTTATAAGGGGCCCAAAGAGGGGACCACTCTTCACCTGAAGTCACAGTGGAGATGGCACACGGCTAGTTATAAAGCCCAAGTCACTGCTCTTTCCCTCCCAGCCCCATGCACCAGTCTGATCTGTCACGGGACTGCAGGAGGATCCTGTTACCACATCATTAGCATCAAAGCATGTGTAACAGCTGCCACGAGCCAGATTCTGCACTGAAGTCAAACATCTTGGGCCCAGACACATCCCTTCCACCGAGTACCTCCAACGGTGCAGCTGCTGCAACCACACCCAGGGTGCCCATGGCTGCAAGCCTTCAGGAGCTGGAGCCCATGCTTAATTCCAACCAGCATGAGGTAACTCCCCTCTCAGAAAGCACTTCTTAAAGAGCACCTTTAGCCCTAGCCGGTTTGGCTCAGTGGATAAAGCGTCGGCCTGCAGAATGAAGGGTCCCAGGTTCGATTACAGTCAAGGGCACATGCCCAGGTTGCAGGCTCGATCCCCAGTAGGGGGTGTGCAGGAGGCAGCCGATCAATGATTCTCTCTCATCATTGATATTTCTCTCTCTCTTCCTCTTCCATCCTCTCTGAAATCAAAAATATTTTTTTAAAAAAAGAACACCTTTAGGGACTTTTGAAAGATTTAGCATTTTTCCACCTGAGAGCTTAAAGACATTGAAAAGGGTTTACAGGATCTTTCCCCAAAAAAATATGTTGGATAAATGTCAAGAATGAAGGGGTCACTTACGAACATGAAAAAGATAATGGTAAGTCACAGAATACCCATGCTATCATTAGGTGAGCCAAAGCAAAAAAATAAAGATAGTATCACGGAAAGAATATGTTATATCACTGAGAAATAAGATATCTCGATACTACTCTTGAATAATATCAATTTGAGATTATTTTTATTTTATCTGGATATTTTTGTATTATCAATACCAAAAGTTTTCCTTAGCAAAGACTCAGAAACCCAAGTATGCATTTATGAGCATAAACATATATTTCAGATGCTTTAAGATTCTTTTTCAAATCTTAAACCAGTGAAAGAGAATAGAATTTTCTCCAGAAGGACAGCAAAAAATATGTTTAAACAAGGCCTTGCAAAGTGCTTTTCTCATCCCTGAATATTTATTTTGTTTAATAATTCATTGGAGACTTTTAAAGTTGGGAAAGGAGGAAAAAATGGCTTTCCAATTTGAGTCTGGAACAGAGCTAACCTATCAAGTCCAACAGGGATATAAAGAAAGTATCTAACGGTGCAGACACCGCGGGGCCCGGAACAAAAGCATTATTGAATGGAAGAAGAATTTAAATTGAAGCAAGCTCTAATGTAATACCTTACGAACTCCAGGTCCTACTGCCATTTTTCTAAATAAGATGAACTATTAGTCCTGGGTTACATAAATTTCAACATACCAGAGCCCTCAGCAAGTTACAGGGAGGCCAATGGCAGCTTGAATCCATTCATCTGTACACTATTTAAAATGCATGACTATCCCTCTCATCATTATTTGCATCCTTGCCTGTGGACTAGGAGAAGTTTATGAAACCAATGGAGATAAGGGCTTGCAAGTTAACATTTTGCTGTATCTCTGAATGTTTCATTTCTTTAGTTTAAAAATGCAAAGGAAATAAGAGTGGAAAGAATTGTAGGCTTTATGGTTTTTTAAGGTGGAAAAAAACACAGAATGAGTTCATAGTTTGCAGTGTCTGCAAAAAGACTCCTCACTTATTTCTCTAAATAAGCTTTGAAATCACCTTTTAAAGGGGCAAAGAAAACTCTATTATTATAGGAGTAACTTAAATTCAGTTGAAATCCAGTGTGGAAGAAAGGTTAAGAGCCTGAGTTCCGGACTCAAGCAAGAACTGTTTCTACTATTATTTATGTCTATACTGTTTCAACTCTGCAAAGGTATTTGCCTGCAATTTCTTCTATTGTAAAGTGAGGATGATACAGTTGTAGTGATGAGCAAATTTAAATATATGTACATATGTAAATTTATATGTGTATATATTTTTATATATAGCTTAGTACAGTCTATGAATTGAATAAGCAACTTCTCTTAATGTTATAATTAGCATTAATAGTGAAAACCACCATTACGCCGGAAAATATTTTTAAATATTATTTAACAACTTATTCAATGAACTCTAAGCAAGATAACACTTACTTTTCATCAGATAGAAAGCTTTTTTTTCTGGAAAGACGTTTTTTGTAAGGATATGACAAACTCTTCCACCAAGCCCTCTATCTCACAACTGTTATGCTACAAAGAATTCTTCCTTCATTTGAGTCCACTCAGAGAGTTAGAGTATAAGCTCATCATTCATTTCTGCCACAATCACCCCCAGGCGACATTCATTCAAATCACTTTACTGAGCATTCATTCAGTGTGCTAAGCACTATGCTAAGGCATTGAGGATCCAAGGACAGAGAAAGCAGGACACATTTTCCTTGGCCTTGAAAAGCTCTTAGTCAAGAGAAAGTGATAAACGTGGAGACCAGTAACCACCATGGAAAGGAATGTGAGCAAAGGGAGCGTATACACAGTGCTGAGACCGTGCAGAGGAGGCAGCATCAGCCTGGTGTGAGCATAAGGAATCCACAAAGGATGTGATCTCTGAGTGGAGCGTGGAACGAAGAAGAATGTCCCAGAAGCAAAAAGGGAAGGTGTTCTAGGTAAGGTGACAGGTATAAGCAAAGACGTAGAAGTGTAAAGAAATCAAGGCATGTTGGGTAGGAAAAGATTAAAGAGCTTGGTAGGCATATATGAGCATCAAGAATGGCAGGAGGCAGCTGCAGAGGTGATAGGCAATGCTCACCAGTGAAGGGCCCAAATGCCATAGAAAAGATTCAAACTTCATAAAGCAGAAAGTAGTATAAATGAAGTGTTGCGTACTGCATGTTGCTGGGCTTACCAATGCATTCTCAAAGGTCTGTGAGTTTTATAAAAAGTTAAAATTTCTCTGTTTTCATTTTAATGGTAAAAAATAAAATTACCTGAAAAGTAAGACATAACTTTTCTTTTTTTTATTCATTTATACAAAAAGTATCTATTGAACATCTATTATGAGCCAGGCACAATACCAGGATTGAGGCTATAATAATGAGCAAAAGAGACAGAGAACTTGATTTTGTGGGACTTAAAGTCTCATAAGGGGAGACAATCAAAAAACAAATAAAAGTATAGCATATAATGAAACGGTATTACTAGTACATAAATAAATAAAACATGAACATGGTAAGAGGGTGCTAATTTTAGATAGGTGGACAGGTAGTCTCATGCTTCTTCATTGTCATGATATTTAAGCAAAGATCTGAAGGAAGTAAGATATTTGAAAGGTATTTTTAGAGAATAAGATTTTATTTCACCACAGTTGTCACAAACATTCTTAAGGGTGTACAAGAATGTTTTTTACTATTAAAAAGGGTACATGTATAGTCCTGGCCAGGTAGCTCAGTTGGTTAGAGTGTTATCCTGATATGCCAAGGCTGCAGTTGCAGGTTCAGTCCCTGGTCAGGGCACATACCAGAATCAAACAAGTGGAACAATAAATCAATGTTTCTCTCTCTCTCTCTCTCTCTCTCTCTCTCTCTCTCTCTCTCTTAATCATAAATAAATAAATAAATAAATAAATAAATAAATAAATAGAAGTTTGGGGAAGAGGGGAGTATTTTAGAACTGGAAGATAGCCTGAAAAGATGGGAGATTAGAGGCAGGGAGGAAGCTACTGAAAAAATCCAAGGGAAAAAGTATAGTGGGGGCCTAGAGTGTACCCTGCACTTCTGTTTTTAGCAATATGGCAGAACAGATAGCTATAAACACCTGGAAAAGCTAGAGAAAATACAAAAATATCACTTTGTATGCATAGATGAGCATACAAGAATGTAGGAGAGGTCTTCAAGGGCCAAAGCAAAGAGGAAAACTGAAAATCAGATTGGTGAGAGTTGCTGAGGATTTGGCTATCAAGGAGTCAAGCAGGGGCGGGGGAAGGTAATCTGGAAGGCAGGGGGAAAGGCTGAGAGTCCTCCATAAAACTGGATCAGTGAGATAGTGAGCACCAGCACAGGAAGATGATGGCCTGCCTAGGCCCAAGCATGACAAGCATTTGCATGAAAGTGCAAAAGAGACCCTGGAAGGCCAATGGACCTTGATTCCAGCAGGGCTGAGTATCAGTCCAAGTTTGCTCCTGCTGTGATTGCGATTTCCTGACCTGATAATCCTTACATTGTTTACCAAACGTTACCTTTGATCTGCCTGTATGCATTGCTAAAGAGCAAATGTGTACTCAAAGTGAATAAAAAGCAGATGGGACCCAGTCTCTTGGTGCCTCTTCACGAAAGAGGTTTCCACCTGGCCCCCCCCAATGCCTTCAAAATTCATATTTCTTGTATAGTGTATTCATTGTATCGTCGGCCCTCCTGCAAGTTATCCTGAACCCGCCATGAAGGTCGAGGCAATAGCCTGAACTCTGAGATCTGGGCAAGATGAAACTAATTTCTTCAAGGATTTACCTTCATGTGAATTTGGGGTTCATTTTACAGCCCTTGAAAGTCTTGGAACACCCAAATAGAGAATAAAATTAAATATAAAAATGATCCCAAGGTGATACTTGACAAAAACAAATACACAAATGTTCTGGAGGAGGAGTCTCTTAACCCACACCACATAGAATCCCAGAGGTCAAACACTCTTCTAAGAAAAATTGAATTAAAAAAAAATTCTATTATCATTTCATATTGAGAGGAGCAAAATCTTTCCAAGAGGGTAAGTAAAATTAAATTCACACCCAAACATAGCAAAGTAAAACTACAGAATGCTCAACACAAAGAAAAGATTTTAGAAGCAACCAAGGAGAAAGAGCAAAAGAATAATGTAAGATGACCATAGACTTCTCAAGAGAGCAACAATAGTTTAAAAGTGGTAAAAAAAAAAAAAAAAAAGTTGAGAAAGTAACTCTCAACCTTAGAATTTTACTCCCAGTTAAACTGCCAGTGATGAGGATGAAATAGAGATGTCTTCAGACAGAAACAGAGTTTACCACTAACATAATCCACCTGAAATAGTACTGGCTGGATAAGAGCCAAATTTCAAGAAATTTCGAGAGTCAATTGACAACATGTTAGTAACTTGAAGTCGGCCATGGTGGGAGTTTTTATACCGTAGAAATGAGCAAACACTAAAAATCAGGGAAGTTTTTTTGCCCTCAGACGACCAGCTGTTATATATTTAACAGCACATCACTAACATTAAGGAACTTCTGGAATATGTTCTTCAAGAAAACAGAAAAACCTAGAAGGAAGACTTGACAGGAGTATAAAATAATATTAACGATGATAGATAATTTGGGGGGTCAAAAGATTATCTGTCAGGAAATCACCTTATGCTATGGCAATAATCCCGAAATCTCTGAGGCTTCAAACAATAAATGTTTATTTCTCCCTCAGGGTAAATATCCTTAAGGGGTTAGCTGGGAGTCTATAGCCGCTCAACAACCTCATCTCAAAACCTTCTTCAACAATTGCTACAGGTCACATGGTGAACTGCACACTCGCTCTTTAAGCTTTCTGTTTCTCATACTTCACTGATGAAAGCCAGTCACATGGCCGTGCATAATTTTAAAGAATATAGGAAAATACAATACTACCATATCCCCAGGGAGATGTAAAAAGAAAAACAGGTAAGATAAGGGGCAAATGGTTGGTGTTAAAATGTTCCAAATTCTTCATGGAATTTTATTTTTGAGGAGACAGAATATAAAAAGGTTAACTATAGACTTTAATTCTAGTGTACATGTTACATTTTAAAGGTAATAGGATGAGAGTAGAAATATAATTTTCAAATATGTAGGAAAAGAGAATTTTTAAAAATGCAAACAAAAGAGGAAACAGACCTCTAAAAGGCAGGGTAAATTGGAAGCGCAAAATAAAACAATAGAAATGCATCCAAACACATCAGTAATTATAATAAATGTAAATGGAATAAACTTACCACCTAAAAGGACAGAAATCATCTGTTTGCATTGTTTTTAATGTTTGTAAGAACTACACCTAACACTTAAGGACACAGAAAAGTTGCAAGTGTAAGAGTGGATTCAAAGCACAGGCATGGAAGTCCTACAATACCAGGTAAAACCTCAGGCAAATCACTTATCTTTTAAGGAGTGGCAGTTTCCTCATCTGGAAAATGATCTTTGCAATGTTACACTTGTTCCATATGTGACTAATGTTACAAAGTTCACAACACTTCACAATGTTATTAGGATTAGATGAGCTATGTGTAAAGGACTTGGTCGATAGCAGCAGACTAGCAAATGATAGCTCTCACCTTATAAGCAACCCTATCTGTCCACACACAGTTGGGTAGAGTGTTTGCAAACAGTGCTTCAATTATTCCTCCCATGGGCCAGACCCATCCCTATCCTCATGCCCCTTTGCAATGTAACTTTATCACTCCTCCCATCAAGAAGTCTGCTCTACTTCTCCACCCCTTGAGTCGGGGCTGCCCTTGGCCTTGTTTTAACTAATAAAATTCAGAGGTGATGTATGTGAATTCCAAGCCTAGGGCTCAAGATGCCTTACAACTTCCATGTATATTCTCTTGAGACTACTATCTCCAGCCAAGATGGAGTTACAGAGATGGAATAACTTTCTTGCCTGAAACAACTCAAAAACTGGGCAGCATATATGAAACAATGGTTTCAAGAACAGTAATCCCTGAGATGGGAATCCAATGAGGTGAGCACTATAACTGGCTCAGCCTAATGCCTGGAGACAGTGTCCAGGCTGCAGCACAATGAGGACGATCTCAGGCAAAGACTTTTGGTCTCTCTGATTTTAGAGAAATCTGGAAATATCCAGTCAACTAGAGTTCACAGGGAAGAGAGGTGCGCAGGGTCCCCCTTGAGCTATTAATCATCATATGTGTGTGAAGAAACTGCCTGAGGCCAGGGAAAGAATCAGAAAGAAGAGAGGAACTCAAACTTGGAGCTCCCACTTTAGCTCTCTTGATGTTAAAAGTTCAGGCTACCCTACTTGAGGATAAGAGATCATGAGAAGAGAGACCTAGCCAAAAGTCAACACCAACCACCAAGACAAAAAAAAAAAAACAGGCCATCTTAACCCAAACAGAATCACTGCATTCACCAGATGACAGGAGCCTGATGAATGACTGACCCTTGAAGAGATCAGCAACAGAACCACCCAGCTGAGCCCAGCCAAGCCCAGGCAAAACTAATCACCCTCAGAACTATGAACAAATAAAATAGTTGTTTTTAGTCTCCAAGTTTTGAGCTGGTTTACTACCCAACAGTAGAGAACTTATACTCAAGATGTCTAAAGCAATGTTGTATATACAAAAAAGCGAGCCATAAATGTCCAGTAAATGGCCCATCCCTGCTACCCATCAGCATAAACCGATACCTAAGGGCAGCCCGTCCCACTGCAGCAAGAGCCACAGTCTCCTTCACTTGCAGGAAGTTAAAACCATTTTGGAAACACATGTTTTGAATCAAAGAACCCTAAAATATCAGAGCTCAAGTGTCACACCCATTGTGAAGCACTCCCAAGATTCTGCTGATAGAAATACCTACTTTTCCCTCTTGTTTCCAGGCACCTCTGTCAGCATATTCTGTGGGCCTGCTATCCTCAGCAGCAGTGGAGGTGAGGTGCAGCTAAGTAGTTCACCTCTTACTTGTGGTGAGTCACTCAGCACAGTTCCTGTCCCCAAACAATAACCACACTGGATACAGCATGCTGGGCTATTTCAATCCTGGAGAAAGAGGTCAGGCACAGAGACAGGATTAAAGGATGACTAAGGAAGAAGCTCTGTGATAGTGATGACAGAGGGAACTTGCTTTAAATTTATCAGGACGCCCCCCTCCCCCCCGCCAATGACTCTCCCTATCCCAGTACGGAGAAATCCTAAGCAGCTTCAAAAGCCAAGAGTCCACAAATAGTTTAAAACTCTAATGAGCTCCCACGTATCTCACCAAGTCCATCTGCTTCAAAATGGGCATCTGCTCGCTGCCCTTGGTCACTAAAAAGTTAGGAGTTCATGCTGATCTGAAAAGCCCAAATGAGCCACAGGCACAAAATATAATTGAACCCGTAGGAAGGTTAAAATTTAAAATCAGCCCAGATGGCATGGCTCAGTGGTTGAGCATTGAGCTATGAACCAGGAGGTCACAGTTCCAGTCCTGGTCAGGGCACATGCCGGGTGTGGGATGTGCAGGAGGCAGTTGATTAATAATTCTCTCTCATCATTGATGTTTCTATCTCTCTCTCCCTCTCCCTTCCTCTCTCTGAAATCAATAAAAATATACATTTTTTAAAATGTTAAATCACCCCCAGCCCCTGGGTACCTCTAAGACTTCATTATCCACTCTTCTCACCTTCACTCATTAAGGCTCCAGTGACCCCAGCCTCCTTACTGTTTCTTGGCATACCAAGCGTATACCTGCCTTAGGGCTGTTGCCTTTGCTCTTCCCTCTGCCTGAAATGCTCTTCCACCAGATGCTATTTGGTTTAGTTCTCTTCTCAAATTGAATTCCTTACGGAGGCCATCCTGGTCTACTCCAACTAAATTAAGCCCCCCACATACACCCTGGCATTCTCTAGTCCCTTGACCTGCTTTTTTCCCTCCTAGCACACAGCATCACCTGACCTTGTCTGTCTATCTATCTATCTATCTATCTATCTATCTATAGTATGTGTCTACCTTCTAACTATAATGTGAGCTCCATGAAGGCAGGGACTTGACTAATTGCTTAAAACTATACACTCAGTGCTGACCATAATGCCACACCTAGCAGATGGACAATAAATATTTGTTCAATGAATTAATTTATTAATTACAAGATATCTTCTATACATTGTAAATGTATCACCACTAGTGCTCTGAGTGGCCTATGAAAGTTATTTCCTTCTTAGACTACATGCCCTATGTATTAATGACTTATAGACTGCATATAGAAATAACTAACATTTACAAAGTGCTTACTCTGCACTGAGCCCTATGCTAAACTCTTTATATGCATTTTCTCACATCTTCTTCTAAACAACGTTATGAAGTAAGTACGATTAGCATCACCTTTTTACAGATGAGAAAAGTAAGGCTCAGAGAGAGGAAGTCACTTGCTCAAGGTCACAGCCAAGATTTGAGTTAAGCTCTTAAACCCAAATGCTATGCTGCCAGAGAGGAAATGAAATGAAATAATGAAATGAAATGAAATGAAATGAAATGAAATGAAATGAAATGAAATGAATGATTATGAACTAGAGGTGTCCATTGTGAGTTGCTCTGGTCATGGCCTATTCCAAGCAATTCTGTCTATCCACACCCAAGCTCCACGTCACATGGCCCTGCTCCTGGCTCTCCCCATTCCAGTAGTGAAATGGACCAAGGATGTTCTCACTCATAGTTTGATGGGGCCATCAGATACCTTTCTGAGAAAATTATAATTGGAAACTCAGAGCATAAGCCATTCACTAGAGCAGTGGTTCTCAACCTGTGGGTCGCGACTCCTTTGGAGGTCGAACAACCCTTTCACAGGGTCGCCTAAGACCATCCTGCATATCAGATATTCACATTACGATTCATAACAGTAGCAACATTACAGTTATAAAGTAGCAACGAAAATAATTTTATGGTTGGGTCACAACATGAGGAACTGTATTTATTTATTTATTTTTAATTAAATCTTTATTGTTCAGATTATTACATTTGTTCCTCTTTTTTTCCCCCCATAACTCCCCTCCTCCCAGTTCCCGCCCCACCCTCCGCCCTCACTCCCCACCCACTGTCCTCATCCATAGGTGCACGATTTTTGTCCAGTCTCTTCCCGCATCTCCCACTCCCCTTTCCCCCCCAAGAATAGTCAGTCCATTCCCTTTCTATGTCCCTGATTCTATTATAATCACCAATTCATTCTGTACATCAGATTATTTATTCACTTGATTCTTAGATTCACTTGTTGATAGATGCATGTTTGTTGTTCACAATTTGTATCTTTACCTTTTTCTTCTTCTTCCTCTTCTTAAAGGATACCTTTCAGCATTTCGTATAATACTGGTTTAGTGGTGATGAACTCCTTTAGCTTTTCCTTATCTGTGAAGCTCTTTATCTGACCTTCAATTCTGAATGATAGCTTTGCTGGATAAAGTAATCTTGGTTGTAGGTTCTTGGTATTCAGCACTTTGAATATTTCTTGCCATTCCCTTCTGGCCTGCAAAGTTTCTGTTGAGAAATCAGCTGACAGTCGTATGGGTACTCCCTTGTAGGTAATTGAGTCTCTTTCTCTTGCTGCTTTTAAGATTCTCTCTTTTTCTTTTGCTCTTGGCATTTTAATTATGATGTGTCTTGGTGTGGTCCTCTTTGGATTCCTTTTGTTTGGGGTTCTCTGCGCTTCTTGGACCTGTAAGTCCATTTCTTTCACCAGGTGGGGGAAGTTTTCTGTCATTATTTCTTCAAATAGGTTTTCAATATCTTGCTGTCTCTCATCTTCTGGCACCCCTATAATTCTGATATTGGTACACTTGAAACTGTCCCAGAGGCTCCTTACACTATCTTCATATTTTTGGATTCTTTTTCCATTTTGCTTTTCCGGTTGGGTGTTTTTTGCTTCTTCGCATTTCAAATCTTTGACTTGATTCTTGCGCTCCTCTGGTCTGCTGTTGGGTGTCTGTATAATATTCTTTATTTCAGTCAGTGTATGCTTAATTTCTAGTTGGTTCTTTATCACAACATCGAGGGTCTCATTAGATTTCTTGAGGATCTCATCAAGTTTATCGGCAGTTTCTAGGAAATTATTGAAAGACCTTAAAAGTGCGTTTTTTAGCTCTATATCCTCCATTTCTGTCATGTTTCTTTGTCTCCGCATTTTTTATGCTTTCTTGGTGCACCCCCTTGTGGTCTTTGTGTGCAGTCTTGTTGTAGTTAAGCCTTGATTGCTGTCGGCAATACTGGGGGTGAACTGACCTCCAGGCTAACTGGCTATGAGAGTTAGCTGTGTCTGCAGTGGGAGAGCTTCTGTGCTGGATCTCTAGGGCGGTGGTGCAGGGCTTGGGCGGGGCGGGTCCCCGGGGATCTACAGGGCGGGCAGAGCGAGCAGTTATGGCTGCTCTCAGTTCCGTCCCCAGGGGCTCTGCCTCTCAGAGTCCCGGGAGAGAAAACTGCATTCGAGTTCCGACCAAAGCAAGACAGTCCCACTTCTCCCGTTTGAGTCTGGGTCCCTAGAGACTCGCCCGGATCTGGAGCTCAGAGTCTGAAACTCCCTCTCGATTGAAAACAACAACCACGCCCTCCGCCGCCGGCCCACTCCACATGCACTCCGAACCTTAGTATTTCACTGAGGAACTGTATTTAAAGGGCCAGAAGGTTGAGAACCACTGCACTAGAGGAAGCAGAGTTACCAAGAATTCCTCAGAAAGGTATGGGGACTTGGCAAACCAAAGCCCCAGGGAAGCCTCAGTTCTAAGGAAGCAAAGAGAAGGCTTTGGAAGATAGAGGTGAAGTGGGCAGAACAGAGCAGGAAAGCCATAGAAGTGCCCAAGAGAGCAGCAGACTTAGATCCCAATAATGCTTTAATTTCTGTTCCAGTGAACCCCTAACTATTTTTTCTTGAGGTAGCTAACAGTGTCGACCCAATCAACCATATTGCGATAAATTGGTCACACTAAAACAAAATACAGGGCAAGAAATGGCATTCTTGTCCGATAGCTCCTTCTCTGGAACTGTTCTCCAGAACTACCTTGAATTATATGCTCATCCTGAACACCCAGGAGTGAGAGTGGGAATAGATCCAGATTTCAGATTTTCTCTCTACCACTGTGACCTTCTCAAGGTCACCAACTTCTGCAGCTCTTGGCCCTTTCTGACCAAAAGGAGAGCTCCTGAGGCCCCACATGGCCAAGTTGTTCAAAAGGAGGTTCCCACAGCACAACTGATGGGCCTCTAGTGACTCATTCCTCTTTCTTTATACCACGGCCCTCTCATTCTCAGAAAACAGCAGGCTAGAGACTCCATGAAGCCATAGTTAGGCACCAGTCCTCTGCTCCTTTGGTCTCTGAGCTCTCCTCAGTCACAATGATTTTTTTTCCTCAAGGGTCCCATCTCTGGATCTGAACCTAAATGCGATGCTGCCAGAGAGGAAATGAAATGAGATGAATGAATGAATCATTATCTCTGAAATCTGGCTTTCTTTGAGAATCCTCGGTCCATCAAACTTGGGCTACACATGTCTAGATTCTACCTATCGTAAGAGATCAAATTCTTTCTCAGAAATGTTCCATGATGCCTAGGAGGCATATGAGCTTACAAAGTGGGTGCTGCCGCCTAACTCCACCTGCTGAACAGTTTCAACTCGATCGAGTCAAAAACATCCCCTTAGAAGACCACTGAGAGATAATGGACCCATATTTACATATCACTCCTACAAGCACCCATTCATGCTGCCGTCCATGCACTACTTACCTCCCACCAGATTCTCTCAAGGGAATCACAGAAACCCTAACCGGAAGGACCCTAATTCAATCCTTCCAGTTTGCATACGATAACTGAGTTATAGCAAGGCAAAGAGGAACCTCAGGCCCAAATGAGCCAGGCATGAGAAAGAATTCCTTTGCAGGATCTACCCTCCTCAAAGCACAATGTGGTTTATTTCAGAAAGTAACTGAAGGCCGACTTGAACAGGGTTATACTATGCAGGAAGCTATGACCATTAAAAGATCAGTAAGATCTAGTCTTCCTCTTCAAGGTGTTTGCAACTCAGTGGCATAGCCACATATTTATAAAATAAATAGGCATTTGCACATGCTATATTTGAGGCAGAAATAAAGTGCTCCAGCAATTTAAATCAAGGGTGTAAAAGAATATATGTGACCAGGAAGAGCTCCAAGGAAAAGATGGAATTTGGTTCATCCTTGAAAGCTCTATTCATGCTTCCAGTCTCAGCTGAATGTTCCCTTGTCGCAGGAACTTCCATGACCTCACAGGCTGGGTTTGTGCCCAGGCTGTACAACTCCACAGCACCTTGATCTTTCTTTACTTTCACAACTGACTCATTATCTCCCATGTTTTTCTCACTAGAGCCAATTCCATGAACTCTCATCCTCAGTATCTACCAGAGTACCTTCCACAGAATAGGTACTCAGTAAATAAATGTGTGTGTATGAGTGTGTGTGTGTGTGTGTGTGTGTGTGTTAAATGAAATTACACCCATATTAGAAAAGAACGTGCAAATGGGAATTTTCAGAATAATTTATGCAAAGGCAGGGAAGTGAGAAAAGAGCAGAAGAGAGAAGTGTCAAAGACAGATAGTAACATAATAATAGTATCAACTAACATTTACGAACTCCTTACAGTGAGTTCCGGGCATGGTTTCCCTCATTTCGTCCTGCCAACAACTCAAAGAGGGAGGCAATATTATTATTTCTGTTTCATAGACAATGTAACTGGGGTAGAGACAGGTCAAGTACTCACCCAAGGTCACACATCCCTAAGGTCACATAAAGAGCAACAGTTAGACTGGAATCCAGTGACTCTGATCTCAGAAGCTGAACTCTTCATCACCACCTGACACTGAATTCAGAAAAGAACTATAGACTTTGTGAAAAGAGAGAGAAGGAAGCCTAGCTTTGGTGTTTGGAAAAGTATAGAAGCATCTCCTCTTAAGAGCTACCTTCTGGAAGGATGCAGCCACATCTTAAAAGTAATTCAAGTAAAAGTGGTGGAAGAGCAGAGCAATGGACAAGCTCATGGACACAGAAACTTAGGTAGTTTCCTATTTCTTCCCACTGTGCCTCACAACCTGTGGTCACCTTCTTTTATTTTCCAATAAAGGACACTTGTGGATACTGAAAATAATTAAGAGTAAAATCTTTTTGCAAATTACAACATGGGAAGTAGACTTCTGACATTTAAAATATTTTGCTGTAAACAAACTAAAGTACAAATTCTGTTTGGGGGGGAAGGTTAAGAATTTCTTAACTTTTCTTTTACTCTTCAACCTAACTTCATCTTTTACTCTTTAACCTTACATAAATCAGGAAAAAAAAATCAGTTATAGAAAAGTTTCAACAATTAAAATCATTCAGCAGTGGTACTTTTTAAAAAAGTTCAAAGGGCCTTCCAAAGCAATGTCTGCTTAAATAATTGTCCGATAGTAAAATAAGCCAATGACTTCTACGACTTTCTAGTTTCTGATAGATTTTGAAGATCCACCATATTCTGAAGTGGACACAGTTCACAATTGTTTGTTTTACAAAATATCATCCATTTTACTAGCTGGCTTACCACAAAGGAACCAGAGTCGAGTGACTTATTCTTTTCATCTACTCCCCTTCTCCTTCAAACCACACACACGTGTTACACACATCTGGTTGTAACCACAAGACAGTTATTCTTATGCTGCCGTCTATTATTATTATTCTAAACAGATTCCTTAAATGCTTGCTAACCCTCTTCCTATGTCCAATCTATAAGCTGATAGGAACAGAGCAAGAAAAATATGCTATTTTATTCCTTAATTTTTTATGAAACAACATCATAAAAACCCCAGGGGAACCCAGGGTTGGCAAGCTCCAAGACAATCATGAATTTTACCTCCAGGAGCCCTACCAGGTTCCTATAGTGAAGATGAGGGAAAATTCCTTGGTTCTTCCCTCAGGGGGCTGGGGAAAGTAGTCATTTAGCAACACTCCCAGAGCTTTCTGTTCTTAACAGGTCTTCCCTCAAAGGAAACCTAACTAACTGAGGAAAGGGAAATACCCAACTCCTGCTCCCTCTAGCCTTCCTATCTCTCCTAAGGGAGAAGATAAAACAAAGTTGATAAGCACAGCCCAGAGGCACAGTCTCACTAATGGACTGGTTACTAAGAAATAACTTCAGACAAATTTTGATTAGATGCTAAATACAGTCCTTTCTAGTTTTCCAAGTACTTTCAAGTATATTTTCTCACTTCAGAGGAGGTAATTAGGGCGTTGGGAGGTGATTAGGCCATGAGGGTGGGCCACTCATTAATGGGATTAGTGCCCTGATAAAAGAGACCCCAGAGAGCTCTCTTGCTCTCTTTGCCCTGTGAGGCTACAATAGGAGAATGGCCATCAGCAACCTGGAAGACAGCAGGCACTGGAATGTGACCATGTTGACACCCAGATCTTGGACTTCTAGCCTCCATAACTGTGAGAAATAAATTTCTATTGTTTATAAATAATCAGTCTATGGTATTCTGTTATAGCAGCCTGAACGGACTAAGACACCTTTTAAAAGTATAATTGCCCTCCTAGGAATCATAACCAAGAGGATAATTAGAGAGCCTCTTTTATTTTGAGAGAGAGGGAGGGAGAGAGAGAGAGAGAGAGAGACAGAGAGAGAGAGAGAGAGAAAGGAAAAGAAATGAAAAAAAAAAACAATATGGGCATTGCCTTTTCCATTTACTTGGCCTTAATCGTAAGAATATGGTACTTTTGACCCAAGAAATGAATCCTTTGGAGAAAGCTATATATTCATTTCTCACTGAAAAGTTAAAATTTTTAGTCCATGCTTCCAGATCCTTTTCCAGTATCCAACGCGTGGTCCCACTTGGTTCACACATAGTAGCCCCTCACAGATAAGAAAAAATCAGTTCACTGGACACATGAGCAAATTGTCAGAGATGGTTCATTAAATTCTTATGCTCTTTCTCCTCTATTGCTGTTAAGAATGTAAACCGAAATGACCTCTCAAAGGACAGAGCAGCCATCTGGATCTAGAGACTTAAATGTGTGTCTTCCCTTTGATCTCCTAGGAATGGAGCCCAAGGAAACCATCCAAAAGGTAGACAGTTCATTCTTTGCATTTCCCATGTTAATAAAGTTTAGCAAACAACTTAATGTGTGATGCTGGAGGAATGGTCGACTATGAAGCAGAGAATATGAAAATTCTATCTCTAACGTGTATTTCTTTGCAAGGGAAAAATGTCCATGATAAAACGCTAAATAAAAAGCCAGATTCAAAACTGTATAAACAGTATTAAACCAATCTGTCTAAATATAATAATTATATACATTATTTTACCTTTACATATATGCATATAAAGACTATAAAGATATACTCCAAAATGCTAACTAACCAAGATGCTACCTCTGGCTATTAGAATTATTTTTTGTTTTCTTCTTTATACTTTATCTCTTCCAAATGAATATATATTTTTTTCATCAGAAGAAAAGAAATTTTTTCAATGAATAGATTTTTAAAATCTATATTCACCTTTTAGGAAATCGATTTGCAATATCTATAATATTCAAATCATCCCAGGGAAGTGCCAATTCATTAAAACACAACAAAACAGAAAATTCTAAAGATTAAACACACTCCAAAATATAACTCCAGTCACCTTCAGGAGGCTTTTCCTTACATTTAACCCATTCCCTCCCACTGTAATTTATGCCCATTTAACTTGCTTTGTAATCTTGTTATTTGCTTTGAATACCTAGGGTGTAGTATAGTATAGTGCCTGACATAGGAATCACTCAATACATGCTTATTTAATCTCAAGTGCAACCATCCAGTGGGGTATGGGAGCCATGTTTCATTATTCCCTCAAATGTTCTTGTTCCCCTTCTTCTAGCAACTGCTCCCCTTTGGCTAACTCATGTTCCCTCCTCCTGGCTCAGCTGGGGCTATTGGTCATTTACAGCCCCTTCCCCCTCCCTGATTCCTGGCTAGACAGAGACTATTGAGGGGGCGGGGATATGGGCCAAGCAGGGTCAAAGTCCTTCCCTAAAAATCAATCCGATGATATCGGGGAAGAGAAGTACAAACATCCTCCCAGTGCACCACAGAAACCAGGTGTGAGAAGGGGCATCGAGCATCTGGGGACTATCTTCTCCAACCACACGGAGGAGGCCGTGTCTGCAGGGTGACTAAAGAAAGCCAACAGGCAGAGGGAAGAAGGGCATGAATGAAGAGAGACAAGGCAAGGGCTGGAGAATGATACCACAGGCCAGGAGCAGCACAGACCAATGAAGGCACAGAGAAAGTCCTGAAGCCATGAGACCACAGTTTTAGCCCTGGTGACCCCATCCCTGCCATTTAGCTTTCATTCTATTCGTCCCAGCTATAGTAGGACAATAAATTCCCATTTATCTTAGGCCAGTGGTCAGCAAACTCATTAGTCAACAGAGCCAAATATCAACAGTACAACGATTGAAATTTCTTTTGAGAGCCAAATTTTTTAAACTTAAACTATATAGGTACATTGTTATTAACTTAATTAGGGTACTCCTAAGGCTTAGGAAGAGCCACACTCAAGGGGCCAAAGAGCCGCATGTGGCTCGCGAGCCGCAGTTTGCCGACCACGGTCTTAGGCTGATTTGGTTTGGGTGTCTATATTTGTAACTAAAACTATCCTGACTTCTTTATGTCTCTAAACATGTGATAGTAAGTTAGAATCCTTAAGAAATACAACATTTAAAAACCTATTTTGTTACTGAGAGTCTAGGGAAAGACCATGTCTGATAAACTTACTTATTAGTATACCTGACAACATTTGAAAAGTTGAAAAGCTGATTGATACTGATAATAAAGTTGACCCCAAAAATCTCTCATAAAAAAAAAAATTGAAACTGAGGTAAAGTTTAAGGATTGGAATATAAAAATGTATATATTTTTTGAAGGGTGGCTTCTAAAAGGTGGTAGATTCTCTGTTCAAATAGACAATGTAAAAAGACTATTTAACATGCTCACAATTAAAGAACCAACTCAAAGGTCATTTCATCACAGGATCCCACCTGCTCTCAAGTTAGCATATAGGGGTCATATGGGACACAGAGATGTCAGACACAATTTTTCCATGATTTCACAGATACCTGACTAACAACGTGTTGTTTTTTAATCAAATGAGAAAGTTGTAATTAAGAAAAGTGGGGGAATATTCTGATAGGCGGCCACTCCAGCATACACTGTATACAGACAAAAAAATTTTTGCCTAAGCATTATTTTTTAAAATATAAATATTTTACTGATTTCAGAGAGGAAGGGAGAGGGAGAGAGAGTTAGAAACATCAATGATGAGAGAGAATCATTGATTAGCTGCCTTCTGCACAACCTTTACTAGGGAATCGAGCCCACAACCTGGGCATGTGCCCTTGACCGGAATCAAACCCGGGACCCTTCAGTCTGCAGGCCAACGCTCTATCCACTGAGCCAAACCAGCTAGGATGCCCAAGCATTAATGATGTCCCATAAACCATAAGATGAAATGCAATCCCATGGGCAAGACACCTTAAGCCAGTGGTTCTCAACCTTGGCTGCACATTAGAATCACCTGGGAATCTTTTTAAAATCCTGATTTCTGGGCCTCATCCTCCGGAAATTCTGTTTCTTTGTTACTAATATTGTGGCCCCACCCCATAAAAAGAAACAGAATTTCCGGAGGATGAGGCCCAGAAATCAGGATTTTAAAAAAGATTCCCAGGTGATTCTAATGTGCAGCCAAGGTTGAGAGCCACTGCCTAACCAGTGATGGCGAACCTATGACACGCGTGTCAGAGGTGACACACAAACTCATTTTTTTGGTTGATTTTTCTTTGTTAAATGATATTTAAATATATAAAATAAATATCAAAAATATAAATCTTTGTTTTACTATGGTTGCAAATATCAAAAAATTTATATATGTGACACGGCACCAGAGTTAAGTTAGGGTTTTTCAAAATGCTGACACGCTGAGCTCAAAAGGTTCGCCATCACTGGCCTAAGCTAATGGAGCTTTGTAAATTAGAAGGCAATGTCTCACAGAAAACAGATTGAGAACTAAAATTACATGCTGGGGTCCATCCCCAGCAGGTCCAGGGGTCCCCAAAGGTGTGGACAGAGTCGGTGAAGAAGGAATGACACGGAGACAGCGTTCAGTTGATCAGCAGCCTAGCCAGGATCTCTAGCCAGGAACTCCAGCCAAGTTCTGGTCAGAATCTCCAGCGAAGTTCTGGTTTGGTTCTCTCACTAGGTTCTCCAGCCAGGTTCAGCCTAGGTTCTCTTGCCATGTTCTCTCACTAGGTTCTTCAGCCAAGTTCTGTAGCCAGGTTCTGTCACTAGGTTCTGTTTCTAGGTTCTGTGTAGGATCTCCAGCCAAGTCCTGTCTCTAGGTTCTGTCTCTAGATTCCGTCTCTAGGTTCTGTCTCTTGTTGTCTTGTTACATCTGTATTTATACCAGTTGATTTTAATCCTGTCAATTTCTATTCCAAAGGTTAGGGCGTTTCTTTTTCCAGGGAGTAAAGATTATGTAGCTTAAGAGTGATTGTTCTTAGTTAAAGTGATTAACTACCCGCCTGGCACTTAGTTAAGGGGTTTTATTCCCTCCCTAACTTCAGGGAAAAATTCCTACCTGGGGAAACAACCTTTCTCGGAGAGGTGACCTTGGTTAAAACACATAGCGCCAAGAAGGGGAGCAAACATATTAAGAACAGTATGCCATATACGCCAGGTCCCTTGAAACATGCTGTGCAGATGTTTCTTCCCTGCAGCGACAGTGTCAAGCAGCAAGGATGGACAGGCTCCCGGCAATTACATATTAAAAATCCAGATCAATCGGGCAGCCAACCAAAAAAGCCATTTAAACAATAATTAGAAGCTGAATTCATTTAAGTTAGGGCTTACTTGAAAGCTATATCTGGGAATAGGAAAAAAAGCTCTGCATGTGTACTCCACTGTGAGCCATGCTTCCATTCATTCATTCACCAAAATAGCAAACACATGAGGTATGCAGCTGTGTGCCAAGCATGGAAGACCAGGGAATAAACAGGGTGGGCGGGCCTGCCCCCATGCAGCTAACAGTCTACAAGGAAAAGCAAAACAATCCACAAGAACTTTTTTTTTTTAAGTAACAGAAGTATCTACTTCAGCTGGTAGGTAGTTCAAGCAAGTACATTGAAGCTGGCTCTGAGGGGGAAGAAATGCTAATTGGACACAAAAAAGGTGAGAGAAGAGCATCCCAGACAGAAGGAACACCAAGTGCAAAATCCCTGGGGAGAGGAGTAGGGTGTGTTAAAGGTACGCAGAGAAGTCTGAGAAGTCCTCCTAGTGCAGGTGGGAAAAGCCTGGACTCTGGGAGCCAGGGAAGCTTGGCTTGAATCTCAGCTCTGCCTGGCATTTACTAGCTGTGTGACCCTGAGCAAGTTACTTGACCTCTCTTTGCTTCCTATTTAAAATAGGAATAATCCTATATAATAAAAGGGTAATATGCAAATTGACCCTAACAGCAGAATGACTGGAAATGACTGGTCACTATGACACACACTGACCATCAGGGGGCAGATGCTCAATGCAGGAGCTGCCCTCTGGTGGTCAGGGCGCTCTCACATGGGAGGAGCTCTGCTCAGCCACAAGACAGGCTGATGGCTGCCAGTACAGCGGTGGTGGTGGGAGCCTCTCCTGCCTCCTCAGCAGCACTAAGGATGTCCAACTGCAGCTTAGGCCTGCTCCCCGCTGGCAAGTGGACATCCCCCAAGGGCTGCCAGGCTGCCAGAGGGATGTCTGATTGCCATCTTAGGCCCAATCCCCCAGGGAGCAGGCCTATGCCAGCAGGTGGACATCCCCCAAGGGGTACCACACTGCAAGAGGGCACAGGCCGGGCTGAGGGACCCCCCCGGGGTGCACAAATTTTTGTGCACCAGGCCTCTAGTACTTTGTATAAAATGGGTTTATTAGAATAGTGCCTTCTACACGGAAAAGTGTTTATTGATTATTGCCATTGGAACACAGAGATAAGGGGACAGTAGCATGAGGCCAGGGAAGGGCAGCTGGGGCCAATCACACAGGGTCTTGGTGAGAAGATGTATATGCCAGTGGTTCTCAACCTTGGCTGCACATTAGAATCACCTGGGAACCTTTTTAAAATCCTGACTTCTGGGTCTCATCCTCCGGAAATTCTGTTTCTTTGTTATGGGGTGGAGCCACAATATTAGTAACAAAGAAACAGAATTTCTGGAGGATGAGGCCCAGAAATCAGGATTTTAAAAAGATTCCCAGGTGATTCTAATGTGCAGCCAAGGTTGAGACCACTTGTATATGCAGACATTTTAAAAGGCCTTTTTTAGAGATCCCATTGGCTGTAATAAGGGCGACTGATGGGGGTGTGGTAGTGAATGTAGAAGTGCCAGCTAGCCATTAAGAAAGCTTCTGTGGTGGGTGGCTGAAGAGGAAGAAAAGATCAATGTAAACAGTGCTGAGGCCATGGAAAAGGTTGATCTGACATCATTACTCTATATGTTTAAGATTTCAGCTGTGTCACTAATAAAAAAGCTTAAATAGGAAAGCCAAACACTGACTCAGTGATCATTCATTACTTTGATTTCCTATTAGAAAAACAGAATGATATTCTATAACCTCAGAATTTTAATGGGGGCACGGGAGATACTATAGTCTAGGCATAGTCAGTGACACTTTGAATGGATGAATACTTGAGGCAAAGGCTCAGCACAAGGACCAGCTAAGCCTGACCTTAACGGGGCATAAACCAAAACGACCAAAGAGATGTTTAAGCTCCCAGATAACCCATTTTTCCCAGGTTTCTTTTCTTCGGGGAAAAAGAATCTTTCTTTAATTGAATGGCTGGCAACAGGTCTTGACCCACCATCGGCAGCAAGAAAGCACCTGGTCACTGTGGCAAAACCAACAGGTCCACGCTCTTGCGAACAAGTAAAACCAGCTCTCCGCACAGAGGTAGAACACAGGTGTTAGCGTCAGGATGTCAAACCATGGTGAGATCTTCGTCGTCGCATACGTGTGTATGTGCCCGAGAAGTTACTTACCTCTCTCTATCTCAGGTCTGCTCTGGAAGCATTGATCTGTCTCACAGTTGTTTGAGCAGATT
>NW_005871131.1:3485341-3486182 GCF_000147115.1 Myotis lucifugus
CAAGCTGCTGGCCCCTTGATTGCCACCCCCCCACCCCATTTGGGGGGTGTGGCTAGCTGCCCCACCACCACAGCCCCTCCCCATGGCCAGCCCCGCCCCCCAATCAGTCCCCCACCCCAATCAGGCTGGCAGGGGGGACATTTGGGGGTGATCAGGCCGGTGGGGGGGGGTGCAGTTGAGGGTGATCAGGCTGGCAGTTGGGGGCGATCAGGCTGGCAGGCAGAGTGGTTAGGGGCAATCAGGCAGGCAGGCAGGTGAGTGGTTAGGAGCCACTGACTGCTGGTGCGGGATCAGGCCTAAACTGGCAGTCTGACATCCCCCGAGGGGTCCTGGATTGGAGAGGGTGCAGGCTGGGCTGAGGGACCCCCCCCCCCCCGCACGAATTTCATGCACCAGGCCTCTAGTATTTATATAAAAGAGTAACACATGGTGCCAAAAACGAAGAAACCATGGCTACAATCAACAAAAGGGATAACTCTCAAACCCAATGCTGAATGAAAGAAACCAGACACAAAAGAATATACTAGATTATTCCCTTTGCATAAAGTCCAGAAAATGGGAAAATTAACTCTGGTGTTTAAGGATGCATACTCAGGTGGTACAAGAGTAAAGCAAAGAGATTACCATGAAGCCAGGGGAGTGATCGGCTGTGGAGGGAAGAGTGGGGTTATGAGTGGGATGAAGAATGCAGGGGCTTCTAGGCTTCTGATTCTTGACCTGGATGATGGTCACATGTATGCTATATAGATTTGTTCAGCTGTACACGCTGGTTTTGTATACTTCCTGTATGTATGCAATAATCTTCAATAGTTGGAGAACTAATCATTCTACCTGCTCCAGC
>NW_005871131.1:3486282-3493503 GCF_000147115.1 Myotis lucifugus
TCAGCAAGGACAAATGAATTCTCTAAGAAAGGGGCTGTTTACACTGACGAAGTTCAAGCCCTTCAGCCTGTCTTCCCTTGGTGCAGCCTTTAGAGACTAGAGACCTCTCCCCCACCCCCTTCTCTCTTTCTCTCTCTCTCTCTCTCTCTCTCTCTCTCTCTCACACACACACACACACACACACACACACACACACACACACACACACCCCAGACTGTTACTTAGAAGCTCCACAGCCAACGTTGCCCCACTAGGCTGTAAATTCCATGAGGGCGGGGCAGGGACTTCACCCTGCTCATCACTGTGTCCCCAATGCCCAAATCATAATAAGCACCAGATAAATAATTGTCAAATGATAGAATTTTACTTTTTAGGTAAGTTGACTTTCTCCCCCAAAAGACGTTAAGCTCATCAAAGACCAAAAGTGGCTGGTGTCCAGGAAGTGCAGCAGAAATGTTCACTGAGTAAATAAACAGCAAACATTAGGCCACAAGACAAGTTGTCTAAATTAAATTATTGCTCCTTATTGTAAAGTTGGGTTTTTTAATTATAAATTTCCTTCCTCCACAAGTCTTGTCCTCGTTAGCTTCGCAAATTCTGTTGTTTGCATTCCAAAGCCACAATATAATGCCACACTGAAGAATTCAATAACAACAAAGAAAGGATTACTTATTTCAATACCCTTATCTGTAGAAATTTAACATTCTTTTTCCCCCAGAGAATACACTGTCTGATCTCTGGCTCCTAACCCAGCTACACTTGTGTTACTAGGACTTACCAGAATAAACAGGCAGAGACAGGCAGATGGATATTTCAAATATCACCTAAAACAAAATATCCTTTTACATTTGTAAAATAAATATGATTTCATTGCTCATATCTCCAGGATAAAGCGGAAAAAAGAAAAAGCAAAGAAAACAAACATAAGAAAAGGACCCAAGGCCTCTCAGAATGTCTAATAACCTAGGTCAGCGATTTTCAACCAGCATGCTGCAAGAATTTTAACAACATGCAATACCTCACTATTAGGTCAGGGGCACTGACCTCTTTTCCCTTAGATTGTCAAATAAAAAAAATGACAACAGCCAACACAACAACAGCCTTCCAGTGTGAATGAATCAAAATGACACCAATTTTTTTGTCAGATTGGCAAAAAATATATTTTTTGGTGTGCCGCAGAATTTTTAGTAATTAGTTTATGTGAGCCATGAGGTAAAAAAGGTTCAAAATTGCTGACCTGGATTAAGCTGTCCACTTAAGCATTAGAGCACAATCAAGGTTCTACTGTACAGACAAGAGCCCTTCCCGTGCCTCATCCTCCCCTTCTCCCGCCCCCTGTCCCTCCTCCTCTCCTTTCTCTCTCCCTCCTCCTCCTCCTCCTCTTTTCCACCCTCCCCATTAGCACACTGAGAGAGCCTGACAGCCACAGGCCTTTCTATGATGTGTTGAGTACAAAGCTCACAATCACTGTAACCAAGTGTCTGCCTCCAATAAATGCCTGCACCATAGCTCAGAATGGAGAGCCAGGAGCTGTTCCCCACTCCATTCCCTACCCCACCCCTCCACACCAAAACCTCAGGAAGTGACAAGAAGAAAATACTATCCTTTAATAAAAGATAGACCCTGACACCAAATACAATGCATTTACTATGAAAATGGATTTAAGTTATCCTCTCAGTTGGTTTTTTTTTCCTTTTATTAAGCCACCCCATCACACCACTAACCCGAAGCAAAAATAAAACAAAAAAGCAACAGACAAACTCATAGACACAATACTATGGTGGTTACCAGGGGGAAGGAGGGTGGGAGGAAAATGAAGAGGGTGAAGGTAGTCAAATACATGAACGGAAGGAGACTAGACTTTGGGTGGTGGACACCCATTGTTGTTCTATAAAGTGATACACCTGAAACTTACATGATGTTACTGGCCAATGTTACCCCAATAAATTTAATTTTTTTAAAATAAATCAGAACTGGAGCATTTCCAGCAATGGCACATCAGTTCATTCCATGATGCCCTGGTGAGATGGGTCATTCACTCAACAATGACTGAGGGCCTGTTAGGTGCCAAAGGTCCTTACACTTAATCTTCTACTTATCTGTTAGGTATTGTCATGACAGGTCCGTGTATTCCCAATTCTAAGCACAGTGCCTGTTACACGAAATAAAAAACAAGAGATGTACAACCAATCTTTGCTTGATGTGTCAATGGAATCATTATGGGATATGTCAATGAAAAACTAAGGTACCACTTTCCAATGTGCACGCTCATTCTCAACAAGGCCACTTACAGCACCAAGTCACACTACGAGGATCCAGTTTACATTCTCCCAAAACAATGAAGTTTGAATACAGGTTTGCCTTAATGTATGTATTCTGTTCAATCATCTAGTCAACAACTTCTATTGAACATCTACTTTATGCCAGCCCTTAATGACGTTAACAGTAAAAAAAAAAAAAAAAAAAAAAAAAAGCAAGCACAGCCCACACCTCATGGAGCTTACAGTGTATCCGGAAGAACAAGCATTCAGCCAAACATCACCCATAAAAGTAGCAGTGGCTTACCAAAGCAAAACACAACTAAGGAATGGATGTGGTGGGACCAGGCTGGCCGGAGTCTGACTCCAAACTCAACATTCTCCTGCTCTACTGCAGATGCCTCTAGTACAGTGGTTTTCAACCTAGTACAGTGGTTATCTCATGACACACATAAACTAATTCCTAAAATTCTGCGATCTGACCAAATAAAATAGGTATAACTTTGATTCATTCACACTGGATGCTATTGTTGTGTTGGCTGTTGTCATTTTTTTACTTGACAATCTAAGGGAAAAGAGGTCAGTTCCCCCTCACTAAATAGTCAGGTATTACATGTTTTAAAAATCTTTATGGCACACCGGTTGAAAATTGCTGCTCTAGTGGAATGTCCTATTTGGAAAGATTCTGTTAAAAACAGCTATCATCTGTTCAAGAAACATGGCATTATTCTGGTTTTATCAGCAAGTCAAAACAATTTCCCATAGTTGCCCATTCTCTCAGAAAGCCAAGGTTCCTGGTATGCACTCACATTCAGACAATGCCTTTATTTTTTTCAAATAAAGATCTGTCTTGTGTGTTTGGTTTTCATAGTGTGAGAGTTAATTTTTCTAAACTTCTGTGTCCTAGTCTTCTGTTTTAATATCAAAACTGAAGAAAAACTGAAATGTACCTTATAGAAGACGTCTGCACATATTTTCTGGTAAACAAATGGGCATGGCTATATTCCAATAAAACTTAATTCATAAAAACAGACAACCATATATGGCACACAGGTTGTAGTTTGTCAACCTCTTCACTAAAGGACAAAATCCATTCATACAATACAGTAACTTTGGGGTATATTATAAAAAGATCACATTGGAAACTAGTGTTGTACACACTGGAAACCTAGAGATCACAAGAAGGGAGGTGGGGACTTTTCCTTCCTATTGGCTTCCTGCTCCTGTGGGTGTAGCCCAGCCATGCTTCCTCCCATAGTGGCATTTCTTTCCTGTTGCAGCTGCTGAATCCAATATACAGTCTTTTTGGGACCAGCCCCTTCATGTCCCCTCAGAGACCACAGTCCCAGCCTGTCTCCTCCTCAAGTCCAGGTCCCAGCTTCCTTCCCCTCACCTGAGCTCAGAGACTCCAAGACTAACCAGGACACCAGCCAGGTGGTACCACCTCTCAGAGTTCTGGGTTGAGCTCAGAGGCCTCAGCACCAGCCATCATCTTGGAAATGTGAGTTCAGCCCCACTCTTCCAAGCTTCTAAATTTTAATAAGCCCAATACTAGGTGTGAAATGCTTCCTGTAGTTGCTACTTCCATGATACATTAGTGTGTTTTTTTAATGCCTTTTCAGTTCTTCATTATCAAGTTGATTTTTTGTTGTTGTTGTTAATCCTTACCCAAGGATATTTTTTCCATTGCTTTTTAGAGAGAATGGAAGAGAGGGAGGGAGGGGGAGAGAGAGAGAAACTTCAATGTGAAAGAGACACATAAAGTGGTTGCCTCTCACACAAGCCCTAGTCAGGGCCAGGGATCCAACCTGCAACCCAGATACTATTGTGCCCTTGACCAGGAACCAAACCCATGACCCTTCGTGTGCAGGCCCATGCTCTGGCCAGGGCCAAGTTGATCATTTTTAATATTAAATTCTCTCTGTTAAAATAATTGGTGTCGCTTCTGTCTCCTGATTCAACCCAGACTGATTCAAACACAGTCCAGCAATTTCACAATAACTCACATCCTCATTTGTGTTTCTCGAGCACTATGAAGTGGACACAAAATTTTGTGTTTTATTTAAAATCCAACTGCTGCTCTCAAATACTCCAGCTGCTCCCAGGCCTGACTCTTCAAGAAACTTCTCTTCCCCAGAAATTCCTTCTACCCTTCGATTCTCCTCCGGTCTCTTTAGTCTTCCTCCTCAGCTCCTTTTCTCCTAATTCTCCATCACAAAATCCCAAGGATCAGTCTACCAACGAGGATGAGCCTCAGAGGGTAGCAGAGCCGAGTCTAGAGTCCAGGGCACTTGGGCACCCTTCCTCCTGCCAAAGATTATAAAGTGAAACACTCACCCCACACTGAAGGGGGAAGACAGGAGAGAAGCCGGCCAGGCATGAGACTCTGGGACTCCAACATCATCAGACTCAACGGGCAGCATTGCAACTACCCTCACCTTTAGAGAGAAATAGGGAGTTGTGGGGACTCCAAAGTGTGTGCCCCGTCCAGATGTCAGAGCTTCAGCTTTTCAAGGGAGGCCAAAAAAAAAAGAAAGCAATATTTTTATGCAAAGTCTCCAGGTTTTATACATTGGCTTAATATTCTTTTTTTAAAATATACTTATTGATTTTTTACAGAGAGGAAGGGAGAGGGATAGAGAGTTAGAAACATCGATGAGAGAGAAACATCGATCAGCTGCCTCCTGCACATCTCCCACTGGGGATGTGCCCGCAACCCAGGTACATGCCCTTGACCAGAATCGAACCTGGGACCCTTCAGTCCACAGGCCGACGCTCTATCCACTGAGCCAAACCGGTTTCAGCGGGCTTAATATTCTTTAATATCCTGTGCAAGTTAAATGAAATATGCCCCATACTGCCTGTATGCCTTGTTTGCCACTACTGCCCTTTAGCAGCCCTAAATCCATTCAATCTATTACATTTTCTTGACAAAGATTTGATGATTAACACTACTGATTTTTTACCCTGGATGGGTAACTCAGTTGTTTAGAGCATCGTCCTGATATACCAAGGTTGCGGGTTCAATCTCCAGTCAGGGCACATACAAGAATCAACCAGTGAAAGTATAAACAAGTGGAACAACAAATCGATGTTTCTTTCTCCTTTCCTCTCTCTCTAAAATCAATCAATAAGTAAAATTTCAAAATAAAAGTGTGTTTAAAAAAACAACAACTATGTTTCAATAGTAATCTACAGGGCTCTGAATTATATCAGCAAACCAAAAACAGGATATTTTTTCCTGCCACTTTTCGAAATACCACCAAAAGCAAAAAAAAAAAAAAAAGCAAAAGTAAGAAAGAGTTGAGTAACACAAGATACTACTTGATTTAAGCCTTTAGAAAATCTGGGATTCAGCTTTTAAAATATTAACTGAAGAAAATAGCTCTCTAAAGCAAAGCCTTTAGTTTAATTTAGCAGAAGGTGGTGGTGCTGCATTATTTTTAAAGTAATATTTACAGAACAGTTTGTTCTAGAGTTCTAAATGACACAAATAGAGTAGGCCTGGTATATACACACCAAAATGGTGACAATGAAATTAGAGCTTGATCTGGTGGTAAATTACCCTCTGCTCATCTCACCAACACCTAAGGCTCCGAAATGGAGACGGCATCATATGAATAAGTAGACCGTTTGGGTACACATGAGGGCACACACCCACTTACCTTCCAAACCCCCCATATACAATTAATTACCCAATCTGTAAGAGAAAGACAAACACTAGCTCTATAATTACCAGATGTGAACTTAAAACTCATGCCCTTTTAAAAGCTAAGCTACATTTCCCAGCCACACTTTATCAGCCTCAGAGCAAACTCCATAGCATGATGCTTGCTGCCTAGAATGTCTATTAGCACAGACAAAGTGCAATACACCAGCCCGGGGGACAAAGCAATGTCAGTACTGCTAGGGTCAGGAGTAGGTATGGAAAAAAGGGGTTAATTTCTTCTTTCTTATTACAAAATGCCCCCATGTGTTATTACTACAGAAGGACAGAATTACAATTTCCCACAGCCAACTTGTTTTGCTTCACCTCCACAAGTGCTTATTGTCAACTACAGCAAGAACTGGCCTTCCTGAAACCCACAACCTCACTCTCCAGGAGCCAGCAAGGAGTCATAAAGGCCTCTGCAGAGTTTACACAGTTGGCACAAAGGCCATGCCCTAAAGATTCCTTGGGGACCTACTGTATTTTTAGTCCATTGACTCTTACTTTTGATTTCAAAGTTGACAAATCAGACCTGGGAAATTTCAGCGTGAAGACAAATCAAAGGCACTTGGATAAGAAAAGGACATACTATATATTGTGAAATGCCAGAGCCCATGGTGGAGACACCATATGTTGGAGAGAAGGAGATGTGTTAAAGAAATGAAGAGCAATGTATGGGCCCGTTGCTCAAAGTGGGCCTGAAAGCGAGAGTGCTACTTGTTGAAAGGTGGGAAGAGACTGAAGCCAAATAAAGATGGGTAGGACAGAAACAGGCCTCAATAGGAAAGGAACCAATCTGAAAGAGCCCAAAGGTCAAAAATATCCTGATTCTCATAGCTGTTAAAGTAGCATCTGATATGGATGGTGAACTTAGGCAGCCAGGTTCAATGCCAAGTGCTTCACCTGATTTCTCTTATTCAATGCTCTCAACAACCCTGTAAGGTGGGTATTATTATGTCCATTTTACAAATGAAGCTACAGAGGCTTAGAGAGTTCAAACCCAAGGTCACCTGGCTAGGAAAGGGCATAGCCAGAATTGAATTTCAGGTTTGCCTACTTCCAGAGCCTGCTCTGGGAGGAGAAGTGGGAGAGGCAAAGGGAGAAAAGAAAAAACATGATACTATTCAATGATGGAAAGTACCACCATGCCCCTGACTCTCTGTACTCTGTATCCAGGTCTTATGAGGGCAAGGACCATACCTCTCTCGCACAGTGTCTAGTACACAGTCTGTGCTCCTCCTCTGCCTGATTCTT
>NW_005871131.1:3493644-3595825 GCF_000147115.1 Myotis lucifugus
GAAAATAAAGCAGAACTACAAAGGGATGCAAAATAAGACACCTCGTATTATTCCTTTCTCTTGATATGTGAGATAACATAACTTGCAATGACATCAGCAAAGAAAACAGCTCTCTTTGTAAAAAAAAATTTACTTATAAGACCATACCCTTGAAAACAATGATGCAGGGAAGAAAGAGAGAGAGAGAGAGAGAGAGAGAGAGAGAGAGAGGTGGGGGAGGGAGAGAGTGAGGGAGGGAGGAAGGAAGGAAGGAAGAAAGGGAGGGAAGGAGGGAGGGAGGGAGGGAGGGAGGAAGGAAGGAAGAAAGAGAGAGAGAGAGAGAGAGAGAGAGAGAGAGAGAGCTAACAACCCAGAAAACTAGGCAGCTCATTACAAGTTCTCTTCCAAATTCTGCAGAATCACGCTTGAAGTGACAAATGTGAAGAGGAAGGAGGTTCACACCCAGAAAGTCAGGAGAACTATTTTGGTCAGGTTTGTTAAAGGAGGTGGCAGAGTGCCTGGAGAATGCGTGCACAGATGTAGCTCCAGCACATGTATTCATTCATGCATGCATACATGTGTGTGTGTGCATGTATGCATGCAACAAACATTACCCTACTATGAGCCTGGCTTATCAACAGGAGCTGGAGATACTTTAGGGAACTAGACATAGTCCCTGCCCTTAAGAAACTCACAATCTGCTAGAAAATTTTGGACAATAAGTCAATTAATACTACCCATAATGGGGTATATCCCAGTAATTTTAGGAACTCAGCCTGGGGGAGGAAAGTTTCAGAAGTGACAAAGGAAAGAAGTGGAAGGAAGTTTGGAGAGGTTATCAGAGATAGGGTTTTGCATGCTATATGTTATCCTGAAGGGAATGGAAAGCCATTCAATGCTTCATTATCAGGAGGATTATATACCTAGATTGACATTAAAAATAAAAATCAAGAGATTAGACAACGGATTAGAAAAAACTTTAGACTGGAGGTAAGAAGGTGGTAAGTCAAGAGACTATTGCATTTGTTCAGGATAGAACTATTGAAACCTAAACTAAGGTAAAGATGGGAGAATGAAAACATCAATAGGAATTTGGGACCAATATGGATAGGGGTTATGAAGAAGAAAAAAGGAGTCAATGATGGCCTCAAATTTTGTGGTTTGGTTGTGATGGGGTTGGGATACCAGAAACATTCCCTAAGATAAAGACACAGGATAAGATTGGGGGACAATATCAAGTTCATACTCGGACATGCTGAGTTGAAAATGCCTTTGTCTTGTGAAACCTCCTAGTCATGTGTCTCTATATCACACTCACTGTATTAGTTGTCAACTGCTACAAAACAATATTAGCACAAATTCAGCAGCTTCAAACAACACACATTTATATCATAGTCTCTGTGGGTCAGGAGCCCAAGTATGACTAAGCTGGTTCTTCTGCAAGGCTGTGCTCAACGGGTTAGCCAGGGCTGGGTTCTCATCTGAAGCTCAGCTGGAGAAGACTCCACTGCTCCCACTTCTTAGCTCATGTGCTTATTGGCATCATTCACTTCATTGCAGACTGCCAGAGGGATTGGAGTCCAATTACCTACCGGCTGTTGACTGGAGTCTACCCTAGGCTCTTTGCCACATAGCCCTTTCCGTGGGTATCTGACAAAATTGCAGCATTCTTCCTTGAAGCTACCAAGAATAAGCATCTCTTTGCAACCTGATCATGGACAAGCAATTACATACACACCATCACTTTTGCTGTCTTTTTAGTTAGAAGCAAGTCACAGATTCAAGGACAGAGGACCACACAAAGGCATGAATCCAGGAAGTGGGAATCCTGGAGTATACCTTACAGCAGTGATGGCGAACCTATGACACGCATGTCAGAGGTGACACGCGAACTCATTTTTTTGGTTGATTTTTCTTTGTTAAATGGCATTTAAATATATAAAATAAATATCAAAAATATAAGTCTTTGTTCTACTATGGTTGCAAATATCAAAAAATTTCTATATGTGACACGGCACCAGAGTTAAGTTGGGGTTTTTCAAAATGCTGACACACCAAGCTCAAAAGGTTCACCATCACTGCCTTATGGTCTACCCACCACACTCATGTTCATTTGGTCTCCAAAAGTTGAAAACTCTTGGACCTGCTTTCTTACCTCCTGTGGCCCCGTAGCCTAAGCAGCTAGATACTGAGTGGTATGCAAATACAGAGCCACAACCAATCTAGCTCCCTCAATTCAATCTCTTTCATGAAACCTTCCCAAGGAGGCTCTCCCATCCCTCTCCCTCATTCTGGTCTCATAGCACTTAAAATCTAAACTAATGGTTTCTACAATCTGAGGATCAAAAAACTGCATAACCTCCTAAAGAAATAGTAATGCTGTTTATTAAATGCTTACTCTATCTCACTCACCATACTGGAAACTATATATGCAGTATTTCATTGAATCCTCACAATGATACTAAGTTAAGTGCAATATTATTCTTATTTTACAGATGGAAATAATTGAGACATAGAGAGGCTATCTGACCCAAAGTCAGATAACTAATTAAGTGGTGGGTACTAGGCAGTCTGACTCCAGCGCCCACACTCAAAGCCAGTTCAGGCACTTAAACATCATCAGTTGCATTTTTAGGATCTTCTGAATGAGAAAATGCAAAAAAATAGCGAAAAGCTACTTTGAGTTCAGTAACAGTTTTACATACATTTGTAGTCCCCCCCCCCACACACACACACAATAGAATCTACAAATATTTACAAAACACAGTACATAAATGTGCAACACTTATTCCCTCCACAAACAGTGAGGACTGGCAACCATTTGCAGGGCCTCACAGCCCTCCCCACATGGCTCCTCAGCTGGGCACCAGTGGCTCCTGACATGTTCTTTTGGTACTTAGATTATAATCTACATCAGTGGTTCCCAACAAGAGGTGATTTTGCCCTCCAGGGGACATTGGGCAATGCCTGGAGACATTCTGGATTGTCATGACTAGGAAAAGGGTGCTACTGGCACCTGGTAGGTAAAGGCTGAGGATGCTGCTAAACGTCTTCCAGTGCACAGGGCAGCCCCAACAACAAGGAATTGCCCTGACCAACGTGTCAACAGTGTCGATCTTGAGAAACACACATGTATATCAATATAAAATTCTCCAATTATTTTATATATAGTTGTCCTAACTCTCTGTAATAAACTTGCCTGACATCAGAGCAAGGACTTCCTGAGTTCCTCGGATCACCCCACCTTTCCCAGCCTACGCCTGAATTCCAAACATGGTGAGTGTCCAAGAGAATGTGTTTTTTAAAGTTTATCTTTATTACTGAAAGTATTACTGATGTCCCCTTTCTTTCCACATTGACCCCCCTCACCAAATCCCCACCCCCCAGGCCCTCACACTGTTGTCTGTGTCCTTGAGTTATGCATATATGCATACAAGTTCTTTGGTTAATCTCTCTCCACCAATCCCACCCATACCCACCTTCCCTCTGAGATTCGTCAGTCTGTTCCATGTTTCTATGCCTCTGGATCTATTTCATTCAACAGTTTATTTTGTTCATTAGATTCCACATATGAGTGAGATCATATGATACTCGTCTTTACCTGAATGGCTTGTTTCTCTTAGCATAATACTCTCCAGGTCCCTTCCTGCTGTCTCAAAGGGTAAGAGATTCTTCTTTTTTATAGCAGCATAGTATTCCATTGTGTAAATGTATCACATCTTTTTTATTCACTCATCTACAGATGGACACTTGGGCTGTTTCCATATCTTAGCAATTGTAAATAATGCTGCTATGAACATAGGGGTGCATGCATTCTTTCTGATTAGTGTTTTGGAATGTACTAGAGGGTTCCCTTTTCTCCACATTCTCCCCAGCACTTGTCATTTGTTAATTTGTTGATGGTAGCCATTCCGACAGGTGCAAGATGATACTTCATTGTCATTTTAATTTGCATCTCTCTGATGATTAGTGACTTTGAGCATGTTTTCATATGTCTCTTTGCCATCTGTATGTCCACTTTGGAGAAGTGTCTATTTAGATCCATTGCCCATTTTTTAATTGAATATTTTGTCTTCATTTTGTTAAATTATACGAGTTCTTAAAAATTCATTTCAAGCATACAGTAGGCCTTATTTCTACAAGAGTTATTTATTCAGTGATGAATATGTTCCCTCCAAATTAAGAGCTTCCACATTGAATTTACTGAAGGCTAATTTACTTCAGGACTTAATATAGCCCTGCCCTGAGCAGCCTCTGGAACCTGTAGAGTAGAATTAGCAAACAAATCCTTGGCTTAGAAAACAGATAAATGAAATAATATGCAAGGTTGAGACAAATAGGCCCAGAAGTACCATCAAATGCCAAGGACTGGAAGGTGTTTATTTTCTTATGCAACCACTCACCCCTTAAGAAAGCCAGGGACATGCAAATAGACTAAGTTCCAAGAATTATCCTTTTATTTTTTTTAATCACAAATCATTGTGAAGGAAGAGAAGGAAGAGAACATTGTTCTAAAGCATGTCAGATGTAGTTGCTGAATGATAAACGAGCCCATCATTTGTTAGCAGAAGTAGACACCTTATAATTCTAGGAAGAAGAAGGAGCTATTATTCCATTTTTCAACATAAACAAATCTAAACCTGCCAGACAATGAGTCAAATGACTATCCCAACAAATTTTCTACCAACTAGGGAAATGTCTGCTGTGGATTCCCATGCCCCTGTGACCCAGTCTCAGGGTACAGCCTGGCTCCTAATTCCCTCTCAGATAAACAAAAAACAAGTCCATTGAATCCAAAATAACCTAAAACCTTTGGAACCACGCGCACACTGCTGAGCACCTCCATGGCTCGGTCGGCTCCAGCACTGTGCCACCCAAGGGGAGCCGATGAATCAGACTGGACAGGACCATGCAGTTTCTGAAGTTCCTCAGAGCGTCTTGATTACACCCAATTAGTGAGGCTGTTCAGAAGCCCAGTGAATCAGACAGCCAGGCAGCCCAGCACAGTCAGCTGGGCTGGAAACCAAGGCCATTAGCTCCCGCTGTTTCCCACCTCTCAAAGAATCAAATCCAAACTGGTTGTGAAAAGACAATGGCTGCTTTGTACAATCAGTAACAGATTATTTTTAATGGGAGCACCAGAGATTCAAAGCAGTCGGGAACCTCCAAATCACTAATAGTCACATTTGGGATTCTCTGGAGATTGTCCTTTTTAAAAAAAAAAAAATTATGTGTGTGTGTGTGTGTGTGTGTATTTATTGATTTCAGAGAGAGGAAGGGAAAGGGAAAGAGAAATAGAAACATCCATGATGAGAGAGAATCATTGATGAGCTGTCTCCTGCACACCCCACACTGGGGATAGAGCCTGCAATCCAGGCATGTGCTCTGACCAGAAATCGAACCATGACCTCCTGGTTCATAGGTCAATACTCAACTACTCAGCCACATGGGCCAGGCTGGAGGTTGTCTTTTAAAAATAACAGATTTAACCCTCAAATAGACTGAGAGAGGAAAAGTCACTTGCCCCAGATCACACAGCTAGTAAATGGTAGAGCTGGAGCTCAAGCCCATGTCTGTCTTGGGCACTAAATCAGGGCTCAGGAAACTTTTCCGTAAATGGCCAGATAGTAAACATTTTAGGCTTTGCAAGCCACATGTTCTCTGTCGCAACCTCTCAACTCTGTCTTCAATTGCAGTGTGAAAACAGCCTCAGACTATACATTTAAAAAGGAAAAAACTGCCCGGCCGCCCAGCCCGCATGGCTCAATGGTTGAGTGTTGACCTATGAACCAGGAGGTCACTAGTTCAATTCCTGATCAGGGCACACGCCCGTGTTTCGGGCTCCATCCCCAGTGTGGGGTGTGCAGGAGGCAGCCAATCAATGATTCTCTCTCATCATTGATGTTTCTATCTCTTTCTTCCTCTCCCTTCCTCTCTGAAATCAATGGAAAAAAAATTTTTTTAAAACTCCAGGCAGTGTGATACAGTGGTTGAGCACTGATATATACCAAGTGGTCGCCTGTTCAGTTAAATTCCTCGTCAGAGCACATGCCCAGGTTGCAGGCTCGATCCCCAGCAGGGGGGCGTGCAGAAGGCAGCCAATCCATGTTGATGTTTCTTTCTCATGGATGTTTTTATCTCTCTCTCTCTCTCTCTCTCTCCCTCTCCCTCTCCCTTCCTCTTCCTCTAAAAAAATCAATAAAAACATATTTACAAAAATAAGAAGAAAACATTCTTAACTCACCAACAGTATGAAAACAGGATGGCCCATGTGCCTATATGAAACATTCCCCTACGTAAGTCAATGAGTGATAGCCATTCTGACAGGATGAGGTGATTTCTCTGATGATTAGTGATGTTGAGCATCTTTTCATATATCTATTGGCCATCTGTATGTACTCTCTGAAGATACATAGATACAGATAATAGTGTGGTGATAGCCAGAGGGCAAAGAGGGTTGGGGGAGGTTGAAGAGGGCCAAGGGGGGACAAATAGGGACAGAGAGAGACTTTACTTGGGACAGTGAGGGCATGATGCAGTGTGCGGATGATGTTTGTTGAGTTGCACACTTGAAACCTGTATGGTTTTGTTCACCAATGTCATCCCAATTAAGTAAATAAAAAATAAGTAAATAAAGTCAACAGCCTGCTAGGCCTTTGGCAATGCTACCCCATCCCAGTGAGCATAGCTCCAGATTTACCCACTTGGCCTGTTAAGGGCTTGTTGAAGCCAGACTCTGTCTGTGTTTCCCAAAGACCTCACAAGTCCCCTCCCACAAAGCAGAGGCCATTACTATTCCCATTTGAGTGGATGTGCTTCGAGAAGTGAAGGAACTTCACCAGGTTACCTCACCGGTTAGGAGTGGGCTGAAATTCCAACCCAAGCAGCCTGACTCCAGAGCTGCATTTCCCATCTCCACAGCCAGTGTATGACCAGGCCCACTGAAACTGGAACCGATGCCTGTTCGGTGTGAGCACCCAGGATGGAGTCCTGGCCGCTTGGCTGCTCTGCTACCGTGTGTGTCCACAGGAGATACGCACAGGCCCACTGCAGCCTCTGGCCTCCGGCCGCCTCATCACTTCGACCAGGCAGAAAACATTTCTGCTAGCTAAAGATCAAAGGTCATTTCAGAAAGCCTGATTTCATATTCCATTGTTAAACTGTAATGAATGATCTAAAGGATCAAATACATCCTGTCCCAGAATGTGATTTTGTCAATTATGAATAAATATTGCAACCACCAAGGAAATCACTTCCCAGAGCCCCTTTCGTTTACAGTCCCTACTCCAGGTGTGCCTGTTTCCATTCTGAGACAACCGCCTGCCATCAGCTACGCCAGCAGATAACACTTCCTCCTCCGTAAGACTTCTTCTGCCCTAATTCTGCAAACAATGGATTAAAGACAAGCCCCATGCTGGCTGAGCAGATGAAAGGGGAAAACGAGTCCTGATCACAAAGTAATACATCCTTGTTCTCCCCATGGGCTGACATGTCATCCGGTGGTGCAGATCGGAGTTTTAGATCTAGAAAACTAGTTTACTGCTGGAGTGACCTTGAACCTCACTAATCCTCAAGTTCCTCATCCAGAACATAAGAACAAAAAGACTGTGGCACAGGTTCTTCATTAAATGAAACAATATTTCTAAAGCGAATGACCCAGCTCTAGTCCCACTCTCCGCTCTTTCCTCTTAGGTGAGGATTTTATTTTCAAGCCACATGAAATAGAATAACTGCCATCGTGCCTGTTGTTTTTACTTCCCATGCATGTTATAGTAAACTTCCAAATAGTTATTAGCATACGGTAAAAGAGGCACTGTGATACATTTAAATTGGCATTATCTAGATTTTTTTTAGGTCTACAATGAAGTGTAAAAACGAGTTAATAGGTCAAAAGCACATTTTGATTTAGCTTACACACTCAGTGCAAGTAACAATACAATTATCACCCACTTGGCCAAACATAACTCGCTTTACAAAAGGCAACTACATCCAAAAATGTGCAGTAGACGGCCACTCGGGCTGGTGGCTTAAGCCGTGAGAACTAAAGCCAGGCTCCTGGGTTCACATCTCAACTCTGACACTTAGTGACTGCAGATGTTGGCAAATCCTTAGCCTTTCTGAGACTTGTTATCCTCGTCTATATCATGGAATGATGGTGCCTGCCCCATGAGCTTGTTATGAAATGAGAAAATCCATGTAAATGTATATTAAATCCATATAAGTCCACATTAAATGTAAAGCAATTAATATGCTGCCTGACTCCTTGTAAGGATTCAATACCTGCAAATTATGATTATTAGTGTTTTATTAATGTTGGCTCATTACTATCATGGAGGAGATTCTAAAGAAAATGCAGGTCTGCAAGAAGACCTGGAAGAGAATGCTGAGCAATAAAATTACTGGGATGGGTGGATGATCTAAAGTGACACCTTGACAAGAAAGATACTTCAACATGTGTACACATGCGCCTGGATTTACAAAGATGTATATATGTACAAATTCAGGCATGTTTGCTAAAAACTCCACCATATTATCATCGTGCCTCGTGAATCTAACCAGACTGGGGAGTCTATCACAGAACAACAGTCAAGTTAAAATTGGATCATCGCTGTCCAAATGAAGACACTTTCTCAATTTCCTTTTTTTCTTTCTCCAGTTCTTGTCACCCTCCCACAAATGAACCTGCTTACCCATGCCAAGAATATACCACTCAGAATTGAGTTCAGAAAAAAATTTTTTAAAGAAAAATGAAAAACCTAGGAGAATAAGGATATCAGAGAAAATAATCACAGAGCAGCACCATTTGGTCATCACACAATAAGCACTGTGAGCTGCCTGCACAGACACTCTCTAAACCTCTGTGCTGTTGTCTCTAATCCTTATAACCAACGTGCAAAGCACAGGTGCCCCTGAACAATGCGGGGGTCAGGAGCATGGACCCTGTGCAGTCAAAAATCTGTATAAAACATTTTATAATTGATTAAATAGAGAGAGAGAGAGAGAGAGAGAGAGAGAGGTCAGTTTGTTGTTCCACTTATTTATGCATTCATTGGTTGTTTCTTGTAAGTGCCCTGACTGGGATAGAACCCACAATCTTGTTGTATTGGGACAACACTCTAACCAACTGAGCCAACTGTCTATGGCCTGTGAATAACTTCTGACTCCCCAAAACCTTAACTACATTTTTCCCCTAGTATTCGAGGGGGATTGATTTAAGGACCCCCTGCAGATATCAAAATCTACAGATGCTCAAATCCCTCATAAAATGCCTAAAATGGCATAGAAAAATGCCTACAGTCAGCCACCACATCATGAATTCCCAAACACACATCTGTTGGTTGAATCCACAGATGGGAAACTCAGGGATATGGAGTGCCAACTGCATATTTATTGAAAAAAATCCACGTGTAAGTGGACCTGCACAGTTCAAAACCATGTTGTTCAGGTTCCACTGTACATACTCTTATTCCCATCTCATAGATCAGGTAATCAAGGCTTTTAAAGATAAAGTGACTTGCTCAGGGCCACACAGCTGGTAAGTGGTGTGTCAGCATTTGAACCCTACCCTCTCTGGTAACAAAAACTCTTCCTAATAGCCCCTGACACTTCTCCAAGTTCTGTGACAGGCATGGGGCCCTGCATTAAAAAAAAAAATGTAGGTGAGCTCTTGCCCTCAAGGTGCATGTAGTTTAATGGGAAGGAAAGACAGAAACAAGGAATGATGGTACAAGGTAAAATACATGCTCACCGGGGCTAAAAATAACGTGTAATGGGAGCTCCCAGGTGGAAGGAACTCAATCCAGAGTGAAGTATAATGTGAGAGTTGGGTATTAAAGGATGAATAAGAGGATGACAGCCAGAAAAGAGGGAAACAGGCATGAAGGCTTGGGATAATCATGCAAATGTAAGCAGAGATAGGAAAGATCCTTGCATGTGGAGGTAGTCAGATGAGAGGTATATGACTGAGCTGTGAAAGAAATGGAAATAGGCTAAAGAAGAAAACTAGAGGCTGGCCGTGAAAAGTCTTATGAGCCATGCTATAAAGTGTGGAGTGGATTCTGCTGACAAAAAGCAGGCAGAAAAAGACCAGCAAGGCAGCTGCTGCACCAGGACAAAGTAAAGAAGACGAAGAAGGACAACGGGGTGAACTGGTGAACTGAAGGCAAATTTATGGCATGGAGGTGTCCTGGGCGGCATGGATATCCAGGGCTGACATTAAACACCTGGAAGAAAAGATGATGCCATCTCAAAGGAGGTCCTACCAGGCAAAAACAGCCCACAAGAGAAATAAGGGACGTATTGGATCCTTGATAATTAAGACACATCACTGAAAACAGAACAAGCCAATAGCATATTTTATTTAGAACAGTAAGAAATAAGGAAAGAAAGTTTCTAAAGTGAAAAAAGTGGTGTAGATTAGCACAAGGTTTCCAACAGAAACCAGCAGAACTCAAAATGTTGAAGGTAAGATTCTGTTTTAAGAGGAACTTAATTGAGAGGAATAAGAAATTGAAAGCAACCAAATTATAAAAACAAACACACTAAGTCTGGCTTGGAGATGAGACCACTGGACCATGGCATACTCACAAGAACATCAAGAAGTGAACTAGGCAAATAAATATGTTCTCCCATAAAGTGGGCTCCCTGTTCATCTTGCTGATGGTTTCTTTTGCTGTGCAGAAGCTTTTAATTTTGATGTAGTCCCATTTGTTTATTTTCTCCTTTGTTTCCCTGGCAAATATCACATGATATCACTCATATGTGGAATCTAAACAACAAAGTAAACTGATGAACAAAATAAATCCAGAGACATAGAATTACGGAACAGACTGTCAAATCTCAGAGGGACGCTGGAGGTCGGTGGGTGGGTGTGTAGAGATTAACCAAAGAACTTATATGCATATATGCATAACCCATGGATACAGACAATAGTGTGGTGATGGCCTGGGTGGGGGTGGGGGTGGGAGTAGGTGGGGGCTCTAAGGGCCCAGTGGGAAAAGGACATCTGTAATAATTTCAACAATAAAGATAATTTTTTTAAAAAGTGAACAAGGCTGAAAAGGGTGAAAGGATTAAGAAGGGGAAAAAAAACCCCTCATATCATAGACTCAGACAACAGTATGGTGATTACCAGAGGGAAAGGGGGAGGATGGGGAAAGTAGAAGAGGGTAAAGGGGGGATAAATGGTGATGGGAGGAGACTTGACTTGGGGTGGCGAACACACAGTACAATATAGAGATGATATATTATAGAATTGTACACCTGAAACTTATACAATTTTATTAACCAATGTCACACAAAAAAATTCAATTAAAAAAGGAGAAAAAGTGAACCAGTACCATCAGAGTGGAGTTTAACCAACCCGAGTAGTAGAGATGGTATATGTTGCTATAGGGACGGGGGGTCACACGCACAGGGTCGGTCTTCTGCATTTTCCCTTAAGAGAAAAGCATATTTAGATGAGGAGCGTGGGTGCAGGGTACAACCCAGGAAACACAGAGACCTGAAATGACAGCACAACTTCCTTGTTATCCTCAGTACTGCTCCCGTGATGCTGGCTGCAACGCATGACTCACACTCAGGAATTAAAGGTTCTCCCGAAAAAGCTGTTTCAGTTCCACACACCACTTCTGCAGGAGGAAGGTGATAGATGTCTATGGATGCAGGCAGAACTTTAAAGCCCAGCCAATCCTCTGTCTGGAGGATTCAGGAGCATTCCCAATAAGACAAGATAAAGACTAGACACTTTATGTCATGCCAGATGAAAGGAAGGACACTCGCTGATCGACCAAAACAGGGAGAAAGGTCCACAGACCAAGCTGCCAGGAAATCATGGAGGAATTTTAAGTGTGAGGGATGCTAAGTTCCTTGGAGACTATCTAGTCCAACTTCCTGCTTCATAGATTTGGAAAATAAAGACCAAAATAAGAAAGATACTCCTGCCTCATACAGCACGTTGAGGGAGGAGAAGTGGGGAGAGACAGAGAGAGAAGTAGCAAGGAGAGAAACCAGGGCTTCTCAAACCTTCCATTCCAAGATGCTGCTTTTCCCAGGGTCCAGAACCCAATATCTCAAGAAAAGCACCACCACCCCTATAGATGGGCTCAAAACCCTCTTGAGGAATGAAAGAGAGACCAGCGTTAAGCCAGTCACACCTTGGAGCACTCTGAATTAGTGATTTCAGTGATGGGTGGAGAGTCTCTTTGAGTTCACTCTGAACCTGCTCCCTGTATTGTGAGCATCTCGTGTGCCTTAGATTACTTTTTTTTAAATTTCTTTATTGATTAAGTTATTACATATGTGTCCTTATCTCCACTTACCCCCCCATCCCCCTCACTCACCCCCCTATTTTCTGTGTCCATTGGTTAGGCCTATATGCATGCATATAAGTCCTTTGGTTGATCTGACCCCCACCCTCCCCTTTTGTTTCTCTATGAAAATGCAGGAAGAATTACATATGAGTCTATTCAGAAGGGACAATTAGTTATTCACATCTGCAAGGGGGTGAGAGTGGGCGCTTTCTGACAGATGCCATCCTCAGCCCACGAGAATGCTTGTCCCATTGGAGCAGAGGGACCCTGCTCTGGAAGCTCTGTCCAACAGCTGGGAGAGAGCTCCCCTTACTCACAGCGTAGCCTCTCTGGAAGTTTTCGAGCTTTCTAGGTTTCTTGAAAATCTGCCCAGCAAATGTCTAATAGACGATGTTGTCTCCTCATAGCCAGGCCTCCTTTGAGAGAGGTAAACAGGATGGCTACAATTCGTTTTGAGGACAGTCACATGCAGAAACAAGCAGTAGTCAATCTATGTGGCAGTCTAATGAACATCATTTCTTCATAAGCCTTTTATGAGACAGAGGCAAATAAAGAATTGAATCTATGGATGGCAAGACATTAAAGAACAGACTAACAATAGAGCAGAATAGAAAAGACTAGCATAAGAAAGATTAAATGTGTAATCAAACCTTAGGAATAAACTCCTGATGAATAAAAATGGCCATAATTTAAAAACAAAAATAGATTTGCTGAATTTCAATTTGAAGAAGCCATCCACAGCATTAAAAAAAATAAGCAGACGATATTTCAGCCTTAGGATTTAAGCCCCTGCTTTCAAATCAATTAATCAAGTACTCATGACTGCTGGCTCTGGCCCCAGACACCATGGGACATAGGAGGGAAGGTATAGCCGGCTTCTTATCCAAGGTAGCTGGAGACCCAAGTTGGTACAAGCAAGGTGTACAGGACTGAATTAGGGGGAAAGGGAACTTATGCAGTGAGAGGAGCAGTCTTTAGGCTGTTACACAACATCATGTGCTTCTTCCTGCCAAAATATGTCCCAGAGTGTCAATTTCCTTTGTTGTTGTTGTTTTTTAAGTACAACTAGAGAGTGACTTGTGCTTCACTTTAAACAGAAAAAGCATTTTATCTATCAATGCAATTTTAAAAATCAAATTAATCTTCCAACCTTTAGTCCAGTATTTCTCAAAATAAAGTCCAGGAGCTATCTGCATAAGAATCAACCAGGACACAACTTTAGACTGCAGATGCCTTGGCCTTCTCCAAGACCCAGTGAGGGAGGACCGCTGAGGTGAGGCCACGGAACAGGCATTTTTTATAAACATCAAGGGAAACTTTAATGTTTACTCAAGTTTGAGGACTAGAGCTCCCAAAATTACCCTTTCCTCGGCCTCTGCCATAACTGTGTTAGGGTGCTCTTTCTAAAACAGAAATTTCATGTCATTCTTCCACATAAAACAGGAAAGAAAAAAATTTTGCTATTTCTTCATTGCCTACAGAACGAATCCAAATTCCTTGATGTGGTTTATAAAACTTGGCCCACCACCACTGTCTAGATCTAGAGTCTAGATTCTAGACCCTGGCCAACTGAGAACATTTTCACAATATGCTGTTAAATTAAAAAGTTGGCCACAAAGCAATATGTACATCTGATACATGCTGCAACATGGATGCTACATGACATTGTGAATATAATTATCACCATTGAATGGTACATTTAAAAGTGGTTAAAATGGCAAATTTTATATTATATATATTTATCGTTATTTTTTAAAATAATGTAATATACCAAAAATCACTGAATTATACACTTTAAATGGGTGAATTATATTGTATGTAAATTATATCTCAACTTAAAAGTACATAAAATACTAGTGTGAGAGAGAGACAGGGAGGATATACTCCTAAACACTAACAGGGATTAATTCTGGATGGTAAGATGCAGAAGATTCTATTTTCTCAGCTTTTCTACATTTCCCTAATTTTTCATAATCAGCTTGTGTTGTATTGCCTTTGTATCCAGAAGAGTAAATATAATTGTCATTTTTAAACTGCTAAAAGTTTAAGCAAGATAAAAATCAGATATAAGCCATGACCTTCTGTTGGGATCAGGGCACAAGGTGCTGAAATGCCAGGGCAGACGCCTGGTGCTGTCTGCATTCTTCTTCGCGGAGCGAGCCCCTGGCTACTTCAGGTGCTTATAATGCTATGTCTTGGTGGCTAAAAGAACTTAATGCAGCCAGGAACTCTGGAGAAGACAGCCAGGATTCCACCACTCACGGAGCTCTTCTCAGAGCCTCTGTTTCCTCATCTGAGCAATGGGCATAATAATGGTACCTACTTCATGTTATCAAGAAACTAATTGAGACAATTTACATGAAGTGCTTATAACAATGTCTGAATCCAGTACTTTGACCTAAATGTTTAGTCAACCATCAGCTGCTACTATTTTTATTGCTGCTATTGTTCTGTTATACTCATGTAAGTATGTGTTATCTGTCCCTACTAGAGCAGGGATTGGCAAACTATGGCCCCAGAGCCAATCCAAACCATCACACGCTTTTGTATAGCCACAAGCTAAAAAAGGGGTTTTTACATTTTTTAAATGCTTGAAAAAAATGAGAAGAATGATATTTCATGACATGTGAAAATTATATAAAATTCAAATTCCAGTGCCCATAAATAAGGTTTTGTTGAAACACAGCCACTTCTATATATTTACATGGTATCTGTGTCTGCTTTCAAGCAGTTGCAACAAAGACTGTCTGGCCTGCAATGCCTAAAATATTTATTATCTGGCCCCTTGCAGAAAATGTTTACTGATCCCAGGTGTCTTGCCCAAGGAGGCCCCTTGTGCCTGCTGCTCATGGCTCGTCAAGTCCATGTCAGCATGGGGTCGGACCACCATTCTCTGCATTGGGTTCCATGGATGTTTATCCTCTGGTTGGTAGTACCCATGTTTTTCTATTGGTTCCCATTTGTTTAGAGGAATCCAGACTTCCTTTTCATCCCTCTCTGCTCTTTGTCCTTCTGTGTTGGGTTGTGCTACCCATAAGTGTTGCCATAAAAAGAATTCCGGGGTAGAACACGGGCAATAGGCCCTATGAGCCTGTTGCTTGAGCTAGTTGCACAGATTAGTGATTTTGTGGTTCTCACAGGACCATTGTCCATTTGGACAGGATTTTCTGTGGGTCACCAATAAAACTGGATAAGGTTCTCCTTCCACTTCTATTTTTTGACCTGAGAGTTTGGTTTTAATACAGAAGGAGCATTCTCTCTGGTCTTCCTGCAAGGAGGGCAAAGATTGTCAGGTCCATGTTTAAAAGCAGCCAACTGTCAGGTTGAGGGTCCAAGCACAAGTATCACTTTCACCAGCTCTTGTGGGGTCATCAGAAGTCTAATTCCTCTCCTCCAGGAAAAAACTGCTGCATATACGTACTCTCATACAATCCTAATTGTACCTATCTCTACTAACTCCTCCAAGGCTACATTCCTCTAGAGCAGTGGCTCTTAACCCCCCTTTTGGGGGTCGAACGACCCTTTCACAGGGATCGCCTAAGACCATCAGAAAACACATATATAATTACATATTGTTTTTGTGATTAATCACTATGCTTTAATTATGTTCAATTTGTAACAATGAAAATACATCCTGCATATCAGATATTTACATTATGATTCATAACAGTAGCAAAATTACAGTTATGAAGTAGCAACGAAAATAATTTTATGGTTGGGGGTCACCACAACATGAGGAACTGTATTAAAGGGTCTCAGCATTAGGAAGGTTGAGAACCACTGCTCTAGAGATAGTTTGATCTAAAATTGTTTGAGAGATAAAGTATCATGGGGGGAGGGGGGTAAAGGGGGTAGAGATTTCTCAGGCCCAATGGACAGCACTTTTGGGGCAAAATTTCCAAACAAAATTCTGATTCAAAACTTGTTTCACTAAAAGATTCTATGATCAAAGCTGATAAACAATTTAACAATCTTAAGCAACAACAAACTAGACTCATTGCCCTAGTAAATCCTCACCCCCTTTATCCTCCAGTTGTCTCTCTACATCCAGCTCTCCCTCTTTACCCTTATCCTTCTATTCTCTCTCCTTCTGCACTTTTGTCAATTCCTCTTCCCTTATTCATTTCCCAATGGCTCTCTTAGGACCCTAAGATGCCAGTTGTATCTAAAGATCCATCCTGCATGCCATGACTCTGGTATTCAGGCAACTATAGAATTTAAACCTTGGACCTGAGCTAAATGAAGAACTATACAAAACAGTTTTCCTAAGTCTAGAAAAGGCCAGAAACTATTCATAGATCAATTTACAATTCTTTTGAGTGCATATGACCAGGTTTTAGACTTTTATCAACTTGTACACAGGTTTCTTGGAATCCTGAAACGTAGGGTAAAATTTTTCTTAAAGTCATACCAAAAACATTTCCAATAAAAATAGATTGGACTGCCCTAACTGGTTTGGCTCAGTGGATAGAGCGTCGGCCTGCGGACTGAAAGGTCCCGGGTTCAATTCCGGCTAAGGGCATGTACCTTGGTTGCGGGCACATCCCCAGTAGGGGGTGTGCAGGAGGCAGCTGATCGATGTTTCTCTCTCATCGATGTTTCTAACTCTCTATCCCTCTCCATTCCTCTCTGTGAAAAATCAATAAAATATATTAAAAAAATAGATTGGACTGATCGGCCAGTATGGTTCAATGGTTGAGCGTCTACTCCTAAACCAGGAGGTCATGGTTCAATTCCTGGTTAAAGCACATGCCCAGGTTGTGGACTCAATCCCCAGTAGGGGGTGTGCAGGAGGCAACTGATCAATGATTCTCTTTCATCATTGATGTTTCTCTCTCTTTCTCCCTCTCCCTCTCTTTCTAAAATCAATTTTAAAAACATTTTAAAAAATAGGTTGGACCATAATTCTATCATGCTGAGAAATGATGAAACTATAAAAGATTCTCAGGATAAGCTGAAAAATAACTTTCAACAACATTCAGCAGTTAAAGAAGGTGCAGGTCTAACAGCAGTTCTGTAATCTTGGCCAAAGGTACTAATACCAGCCCTAATGACCATGTGGTCCACTCCCTTGGGGACACATTAGTTATTCTCCCATGAATGAGTAACTGAAAGGTCCATATGTTTAGGGATTCTGTCCTGCTAGATTCTGTCCTGCTCACATAGACACGGCATACTATTGCAAAGGACTCATGTACTACGCCCAGCCCTATCACCAACAAGTTAAGGCCCCCTTCCTACATCTTCCCAAACAGCCTCTTCATGATCTTCTGGATATTTGTCAACTGGAAGAAACAGCAGAGAAAATCTTCTTGAACCTTGTTGTAAGAGACATTACCAAGTACTCTTAAAAATAAATAAAGCGGTGAAACGCCAAAGAGTTCGTTCCTGGGCTCACCTTTCACAAATAGAGAAGCAGAATACCACAGAACTGAAAGGTACTCCAATATGGGGACCTCAAGTTAAGGATTCTCGGAGAGCCTCTAGAATCAGTCAGCTTTCAGAAGTAGACAGCTGACCCAAGATATTTGGAACAAGCTGATGACCTTGGATAAGGGACAGTTTCCACTCAAGGCACTGGACCAGGTCTCCTATCCAATTCCTGTTTTGTTTTTCATCTGCCTCCTTATAATCATTCTTCTCATTTTCTGTAGATTCCTGATTGTTGTCCATCCAAAGTAGCCCTTTTTCTCTTTTCTTTTCTCTTAACATTGTTAGGTCAGAATATATTCATTCTTAGATTATCCCAAACAGTAGCCACTACTTTAATCTTACTGATTGTTGGATATCCCATCCATCACTGGATACCCATGACATAGTCCTGCGGGCTATTCCGGTCTTACCAAATGAGACCATAGGGAATTACAGTCAATGGCATTTCCACTCACATCTATGTGGCCAAATGACCTTAAATAAATTAATCTGTGACTTCGCTAGTGACCCTCTCTCCCAGAAAAAAAGATATAATTGCTACAATCTGTTGTTCACATCCTAGGTAATTTCAAATTTGAATTCAACAAATTTCCTAGAATAATGGTCAAAATATTTACCACCTGAAAGAGACTCTTAGAGATTCAAATATTCAACTGAGCTAATTTGAGGCTTTGGTTCTGATCTCATGTTATAAACAACTCCTTTCGTCCCATATCTGCATGAGCACATACTGGATACAACTCATTTTGTGGCTGAAATGCCTGATTGTATTTACCTCAGACTAGTATCTCATGCACTTTAGGGATAATACCCCAAGACCTGCCCATGCACAGACACTCTTAATTCTATAATTCACCAAGCTTGGGCACGAGCTCCAAAATGAGGCCACCCTTGATTATTCAGGCACTCTACCTGGGGAAATGATTGACTCACTGTTTATGCAAATAATCAGAGCAATGTTCCCAATGTTACAAAGAGAAACATCTGCAAGAAATTAATAACTAACTCTGGCAAAAGTTATTAAAAATAATTCTGCCCTAGATGAATTCAGTCTCAATTCATTAGCAAAAACAGTGATGGACCATTGCATTGCTCTATTTCTGGTTGGCTAGTCATGGTGGTGTCTGTGACATTGCTAATACTGCTTGCTGTGTTTAGATCAATGAAACAGAAAGGTAGAAGAAGCTAAACATTGCCTTAAAGAAACAGCTACTTGGCTTTCTACAGTTAATCCTCATGGCTTGTAGAATTTGTTCTCTTGGCTTGGGTTGAACAGTTGGTGTCCCTGCTTCTGAAACAACTTATAGAAACTATTAATGTTCTCATTTTTGTCATAGTAGACAAATGACTGTCATGATAATACAACAAGAAAGTCAAGAAGATCTTGCAATACACTTGACTATGGAGACAAGGGGATACAGGTGAACGTCTGGATTTCTGGCCTTTCCTGAATTGGTCAACCACTCACAAGCAAAATAATGATGAAAAGAGAGGACTGAAAGACTGATTATGCAAACGTACATGGCCAATAGAACTATGACCAAACTTTGTTGCAGCTAGCCTTCAACAGTCAGGATTTGGTCAATTATTGTAAGCTTCCCTATTCTTTGTCCCTGCTTCTAACTCAGGATCAACCAGAAGAGGCCAAATATTCTCCCCAAAACCAATCACATCAGATGCCTTGCTTCTAGTTAGCCTGCCTATAGCTTCCCCATGACAACATCCCCCAAACAAACCATATATAACTGGAGGCTCCCCTTTTTCACTGTAGAGCTTTCCCACTGCCTCTAAGAGTCTCTCTCAAATGCAAGTGATGGTGGCTGCCTTCCTTGTTATATAAAGCAAGCTCTGAATAAATAGCATCAGCTTGTTCTCATTTAGATGATCTTTATTTATTTCCATACTACATATAACTACATACACACACACACACACAAATAGCAAGGCCATGTGCAAGGCACTAGAAATCTCAGAAGGCATATACGGAGGGTTAATCTTCAATAACAGAGCACATTCTTACCTCCACCCTACCCACCAAGGACTCAGGTGCAATTGCTACCACCTACAAAGATGCCCTTCCCAGGCAGGTAAACTTTGCTTCTTTTGATAGCCTGATATTCTACCACTGCACCCAGACTCTGCTCAGAGATGGAGCTATTTAACCATATGCCATGGCACAGCCAAAAATGGGTCACCAGTGTGCTGAGAAGTCATTGGTTCCCACACCACCTCCCGAGCCAGGCATCTCTAGCCATGGGCAACTTCATCTGCTCACTCTAGACTGGCATGGAAACATTACCATTTCCCGTACATGGTATGGCTTGAGAAAACTGGAAAGGCACTAAGGAGGTTCCATGCCATCTGACCATTGGGTCTCCCATGCTGTGTGCCAGCCTTTGCCCTGGGGAGGAATGTGTATGGGCCTATGGGGCTTTGGCAAGATACACCAAATGAGAAGAATATGAATTTGATGCTTTTGATGAGTAAGAGGAGTAACCCCAAGGAAATGAGCTGAAGAGTTCTGTGGTTAGCGGGTATTCCATGCTTTCAAATTCTGAGAACTGTGTAAGCGACAAGCTGTAGCCTGGCTCCAAACAGATGGGGCCCATAATATTCTCACATCCCCACTGATGGCAGGACATCTAAATTACATTGATTCACATTATCAACATTAAATAAGATTGCTAATTATATCATAACAATATATTTAACAGTCAATATAGCTCTCACTATATTCCAGGCACTATTACCAAGCATTTCACATGTTTTTTTTCTCAATCCTCACAACAGCTTGGTGATACAGGTTCTATTAATGAACACTTTGTGTAGATAAGAACACTTAGGCTAAGAAAACTGGAGCAAGGTCACAGAGCAGAACAGCAGCTAGAGCCTAGCTATAATCTGTTAGACTTCATACCCTGAGCTATTAGTCTAAAATCTACATCCCATATTTGACTGGCCACATGTTAGCAACTCTGGTGTGATAGATTAATATGAAGAAAAACAAATGTATACAAGGGAGAAATCAGTGTTACTCATCAACTAAAAATGAAATTCTAATTTATATCAAGTCAGCTATTAATATTATGACAATTCTAATTAGTAACTTGCATAGCACTTTTGACAAATATGGAATATAAATTCCTTTTAGTGGTTCATTTTGTTGTGGTTTTAAAATTGACTTTGTGCCAGTAATTGTCTTCCAAATTATTTGAGATGATAACCACTGAGGTAATTTCATGGATTTTAAGTCTATTTTATGCAGCAGGCCAGCATTTCATTAGCATTTTCAGCTTAATTTTAATGGAAATTTAACTAATATATTTAATCATAATGATCCCATAAAGTTACATGGAAGCCAGGCTATTAACCAATCTATAGATCACAATAATATTGGTGTTATTTCAAAACGAGTAAATTCAGTAACTTGCTCTTTTTATACAGAGTTAATTTCTATAAACTAAAAAAAGAAAAGGGAAGGGAATTTGAAAGTCATTTAGTCTATTCAACCTCCGGATATGTTACTTCCTAAATTTAAATATAGGATGTAAATAATCTGGGGCCTCACCATATCAGGAAAGCAGAGGATTGGCTGAAGAGCTTTTTGCTTCCCTCTCTCATCATCCCCGCCCCTCCCCCACTTTATGCTGGAAATAGACAGCCGCATCTTGGTATAAAGTAGCAATTTCATCTTTTTTCATTTCATGGCACAAATAAACTAATTACTAAAATTCTGTGGCACACCAAAAAATATGTTCTATTTTTTGCCAATCGAACAAAACAAAAAAAATAGGTATAACTTCAATTCAAGCATACCAGACTGCTATTGTTGTGCTGGCCATTGCCATTTTTTTTATTTGACAATCTAAGAGAAAAGAGGTCAGTGCCCCTGACTAAGTAGTCAGGTAATGCATGCCCCTGACTAAGTAGTCAGGTAATGCATGTTTTAAAAATTCTTGTGGCACACTGGTTGAAAATCACTGGTCTAAAAAGTAAGGGTCAGCAAACTCATTTAAAGGGCTAGATAGTACATATTGTAGTCTTTGCTGACCAGATAGTCTCTGTCACAACTACCCAATTCTGTCCCTGTAGCACGAAAGAGACAAAAGTTATTATATAAACTTAATTTTATTTGTAAATAAATAACTGTATTTCGAAATTTTTTTTAAATTTATTTTATAAACTTTATTTATGAACATGGACATTTGTTTTTTATGTGCTCTGAAATATTATTATTTGGATTTTTTCAACCATTTAAAAATGAAAATGCATTCTTGCTCATGGGTTATCCAAAAACAGGAGTGGCCGAAACCGGTTTGGCTCAGTGGATAGAGCGTCGGCCTGCGGACTGAAGGATCCCAGGTTGGATTCCGGTCAGGGGCATGTACCTGGGTTGCGGGCACATCCCCCGTAGGAGATGTGCAGGAACATGGACATTTGTTTTTTATGTGCTCTGAAATATTATTATTTGGATTTTTTCAACCATTTAAAAATGAAAATGCATTCTTGCAAAAAAAAAAAAAACAGGAGTGGAACTGACCTGGCCCTCAGGTCCTCGTTTGCTAACACCTGATCTAAAGCAGAGTTGCCCAGTTTGTTTTTTTATAACCACTTCCTCTGTCAAGTTCACACCTTGCATTCCCACCTCCATGAAGAGAGGTCATCCAGTATCTGTTTTCAAGCAATACATACAGCTAATTCTTATTAAGTGCTTACTGTATGCCAGGCCATGTGTGAAGGGCTTTGGGTATGTCACTTCATTTATTCCTCTCCGTAACCTTAAAAGTGGGTTCCATCATTACCTCCATTTTACAGATGAGGAAACCGAGAGAGGTTAAGTCATGAAACTGCAATATGGTAGAGCTAAGCAGTCTAAGTCCACAGCCCTGTTATTAGTACCCCTATTACATGCCATCCTAAAAGGCTTCTGTGGGGCAGGAGGCAGGAGGGAAAAGTTAAAGTCAACAGGAAGCTTAATATGAAGAATAACAAATAGGAGATATCAACAAAGCAAAAGTCACAACCACCAACACAATAAGAAAAGTTACTATTTCCATATTTCTTTCGAAAATGACTAGTCTTGGTTATCTTCTTTATTTAATGCTGAAGTCTATCAGTGTTGATGTGATAATATTTACCACTGAGTATGGAAAACTAGTGTCTCCCCAAATCTAACTGAGCATCCATTCAGTGTTCGGGAAGGATACCTTCCTGTTTTACCTTTTCTGGAATGGATGAAACCAGACACCCCTGTATGTTCTTCCTTCTACTTGCGGAGCACCCAGGATGCTCCCAAGGTTACCAGATCATATCTGCCCATAACAAGGAAGTTACATAGTCATCTGTCACCCAAATTTTTCCCTCTGGGAAAGAGACTTCAAACACTCTTCTTGGAATTAGGAGGCCAGTACCCTGGAGGCAGAGCTAAGTGTGGGCAAGGGGCAGAAAAGAGAGAATGGAGGCAAGGGGAAGTGAACTCTGGTGCCAAAGAGGCTCCCAAAATATGGAGTCTAATGGGGTGAAAAGAGGCAAGAATTAGGTCTAAGGTCAAGGGTCCTTGGTTGGAGTCAGGCAAACAGAGTGGGGTCCAAGAAACCCAGTAGGAAGAAGAACTTGGCAACAAATATGCACTGAACATTACTTTATGTCACAGATTTAAGCCTTGGGACACAGCTGTGGACAAGACAGACATGGTTCCTGCCCTCCTTGGTTTTACAGGCTATTATAAGAAGGCAATTTACTAATAACAATAAAGGTAGAAGAACTTACAATGAGGAAATACTGAATCCTATGGGAATACCAGTTGGGAGAGAACCACGGAGGAAGCTGTAATAGGCAGCCGTTAAAATGGTTCCCAATGATCCCCACCTCCTAGTATGCATGCCCTTGTGTAATCCTCTCCCCAACCCACGTCCCTCACCTCCCAGCCTTGAGTGTGGGCTGGACCTAGCAACTTGCTTCTATTGAACAAAATACAGTAAAAGGGATGGGATGTCACTTCTGAAAGTAGATTATTAAAGACAGTAACTTCTGCCTTGTTAGCACCCTCTCTTTTTTGCTCTCTCTTACACATTCACTCTGAGGGAAGCCAGCTGCCATGTATGAACTGACCTATGGAGAAGCCCAAGTGGCAAGGAACTGAGGACAGCCTCCAACAACAGTCCATGAGGAACTAAGGCCCTCAGTCCCAAGCCTGCAAGGAACAGGATCCTGCCAATAACTCATGGGTGAGCTTGGAAACAGATCCTCCCCCAGTCAAGTCTTCAGATGACACTGCAGCCCCAGCTGGCACATTGATTGCAACTTATTAGAGACCCTAAGCCAGAGGAATCAGCTAAGCTGCTCCCAGATTCCTGACCCACAGAAACTATGAGAAAATAAATATTCTTTAAAGCCACTAAGTTTGGGGGAAATCTGTTATGTAGCAATAGATAAACTAATAGATAAACCAAACCAATATGCTCAGAAAATACCCACAACTTTTCAAACTTCTCTTATTTCCCACAAAAGAAGCAGATTATATGGTATTCACTGCCAAAGTCCTGAAGCTCTGATAGGGTAACAGCGATATTACAAATGGAAACCATCCCTCCCAATGGGTGAGACTGAGCGGGATCCTACTATTTGATAGAGAATCTCACTGGCTCCCAGAGAAGAAATGATGTGAAAGAAGAAAGTCCCTCTTTTACCCTGGGCTAGATGTAAGAGCGGGGCAGAGTAGGGGGATTCTAGTAGAACCAAAATGGCACAAAGGTGTAGTAAATAAAGAGCTCACCATAAACAGGAGGCTGTTGTTAAAATATAATTCAGGAGGCAGTAGATCAACTGGCTTCCTATAGGTTTACTTGTTCAGGGGTAAGATGCACATATGGTTATAAGGGTTCTTCAGTGCTCCACAGCACCCTGTTCCCCACCCCCTCCATCATCAAATCTTTTAAGATGCTGAACTGCAAATGAACTAATTACTATCTAGTTTCTCCTATTAGAGTGGTATGACAGTATTGGTCTCAGTCACCAAAAGAGCAAAACATGATCCCACTTCTGTGACAGGAAATATGCACAGAAAAAAGAGCAGAAAGGAATGCATCAAAACATAAACAATGATGACCACTAAATGGAAAAGTATAATCCTTTTGTTGTTTGATTAATGTGTCTGTATTTTCCAGAATGTCTTTAATGCAGAAAGAAATACCAGAGACTATCATAAGACAAACTTTTTGGACTCTATGAAGTTTATGTTTATAATTTGATAATCTTGATATTGCTGCCATAACTTTCCATATTCAGACACTTATTTATAATAGGTTATCACCTCACTTGTCAATTTTTAACCTGAAAACTAAATTCTTAAGTGCCATGTAGAAACTTTCAAATATAAATTAAGAGATCAACACCTGCAGAACATTATTATGCGAACAGCTACCATATTCTTTCATCTTTAAATAGAATAAACAACTTCACACCTTGGGCCCCAAAAAAGATATCAAATGGGAGAACATATTGTATTAAAAATAACCACATGAGCATCTTTGGATTGTGCAGTACACATTGACTCCAACCAGTCTTTAAAATGCATTGGAGCATCCAACCTACAAAACGAGATTACACCCAAATGCAGTCAATTAAGTAGAAAGAGGTGTGTGTGTATGTGTGTGTGTGTGTGTGTGTGTGTGTGTAAACTTCACATGTTTATCATGAATCACTGGATACTGGATAGATCACAAAAGCAGCAGAAAATGGCAATTCTCCCAAAAGGTCACTACTTCTATTTTGGGGGGGAAAGGCAGACACCTGAAACTATTCTCCAAATGTACTCTAGATTTATACTGACAGAATACATTTCTTCCATATGATTCCAACTTCCAAAGAGCTCAATATCATCCACATGTCCCCAGTTTAGAACTTCACCAAGTAAGCCAGAAGAATTGGGCTCAAAAACAGGCTGCCACGCCTGCCTAGTCACGGCTATGCCAAGAGTGTGCCAGAACCAGCGATGGGCATGTCCACTGCAACAAGGAGCTCTGATTCTGGAAGAACACTTCCATTTGAGAAGCCTTGCCTCTTAGGTTAGCCCTGCACAGCCCAATGGAAAGAAAATCCAAGCTATCTCTGTAATTTTTACATTTTCTAGTAGCCACGTTTAAAAAATGTAAAATCAAACAAGTAAAATTAATTTTGATAATACATTTCATGTAACCCAATAAATACTAAAAACTTCTGAGCTACTTTACAATTTTTTTGTACTCAGTCTTTTAAATTCCGTGTGTACATCATACTTTAAAACACATCTCAATTCGGACAGCCCACATTTCAAATGCTCAACAACCACATGTGGCTCCTGGCTACTGTATTGTATTGGAGAGGTACAGTATTACTCAAACTACCTGATTACTCAGTAGAGACCTTTATGTGCTCCTTATAACTGATCAAGATAGCTCACCTCTCAAGTCTTTAAACTAAATTCCAACCACATAGAGATGAAAAAGCAAAACAACCTGGTGCAGCTTCTATCTACTCATGCAATAATATACTAGTATACCGAGCATCTTCCGTGTGCTAGGCATCGAATCAACAGCTTTCAATAGCTCATTTCATGTAATGTTCATAACAACCCTATAAGAAAATACAACATAGCCCTAACCGGTTTGGCTCAGTGACTAGAGCGACGGCCTGCGGACTGAAAGGTTCCAGGTTCGATTCTGGTCAAGGGCATGTACCTTGGGTGTGGGCACATCCCCAGTAGGAGGTGTGCAGGAGGCAGCTGATTGATGTTTCTCTCTCATCGATATTTCTAACTCTCTATCCCTCTCCCTTCCTCTCTGTAAAAAATCTATAAAATATATTTTTTTAAAAAAGAAAATACAACATAATCCCCATTTTACAGAAAAGAAAACTGAGACACAGAAATTAATCTGCCGCCCTGGCCGGTTTGGCTCAGTGGATAGAGCGTCGGCCTGCGGACTCAAGGGTCCCGGGTTCGATTCCGGTCAGGGGCATGTACCTTGGTTGCGGGCACATCCCCAGTAGGGAGTGTGCAGGAGGCAGCTGATCAATGCTTCTCTCTCATCGATGTTTCTAACTCTCTATCCCTCTCCCTTCCTCTCTGTAAAAAACCAATAAAATATATTTTTTTAAAAAAATTAAAAAAAAAAAAGAAATAAATTAATCTGCCTACTACACGTGTCCAGCAGATTGTGGTGCTTGGATTTCAACCCAAGCAGGCTGATTCTAAAACAAATATTCTTACTCATTGCACTTACTCAACAATGGGAGTAAAGTAAGGACAGGAGATAAATGGTTAAGAAATCTTAGTCTGATTGTGAATGTGCTTATCAGAAAAGATTCGGGGAAGTATTTAAAAAGGCTGGGACAAAAACGCAGGTTTGGGGCACAGAGATAAATTCACCTACAAGGTAAGGAAGGGAAGAGAGCAAGAAACATGCTCAAGGGGGGAAAAAGAACTGGCAACCAATTGAACATTGTTGTGTGAACAATTGATGATGAGGAGGATGACAACGACGACAACAACGATGACAAGAACTTACATTTGTGTAGCCTTTGCTCCCGGTCAGGCATTGAACTAAGTCAGGGTTTCTCATCCCCAGTACTGTTAACATTTGGGGCCAAATAACAGTTGTAGGGGTTGTTCTGCGCATCATAGGATATGTGGCAGCATCCCTGGCCTCTACCCACTATCTGACAGTAACAAACCAGGTGTGTCGATCAAAAATGTCTTTAGACATTGCCATATGTCTCCCTGGGAAGACAAACTTTTCCATAATTGAGGAACTCCTGTACTAAGTGCATCACATGCATTATCTCATGTATTCTTCACAGCAGCCCCACACGGAAGCTACATTATAGCCCTCACTTTACTGATGAGAAAACTGGGGGTCTGCTTGGGCAGCTGACCTGAAGTCCCACCACTAATAAGTGAGAGAGCTAGGACTGGAATCCAGGTTTGTCTGATTCTAAAGCATATTTTTACTGCTGGTCAATATGAGTTTCCCTCTCATCTCAGATTCGCACACAGATTTGCAAGCTGTCCCCGTCTCTTCTGATCCCAGAGAGGAATAGAAACAAAACAACACACAGCTCATTGATGAGGAGTTCTCCACCTACCAAACCCTCTTTAGCTTTCCCGTTAGTCTTCTGCTCTTTTGGCTCTATTTGTACCCATGATTTCAAGGTTAATTACCTTTCAGAAAATCAGTGTAGTATGAATGAACAAATAAATGGTTAAAGCCTGAATACATGCATATGGAGAGTGTGTCCTCGTGTTCTTAATATAAACAATTAACCAACTGCAGTTAAAAAATATAAATATGTTTTTATAAGGAAATTAATCTACCAGCCCATCACTTTTGATATCCAGTGAGATGTGACTAAAAATGTAAACTTCACAAATGGAGCTAAAGTTTAAACTGCTACAAGTTGTAAATTTATTCTTGAAAAATTACACACATGGGAAACAGAAGCTAATTATTTTGTTCTATTTCAGTATGTGAAAATTACTTATAATCTGTCTGTTAAACAATTCAAAATTATTTTAAATTATAATTGACTATCAAACTAGGGCAATTTACACCTACAATCCCTCTGAGACTACCTAAAAACTGGGAAAGTAGCAGAAGAAAAACACTTCCATGTGTGTCAATTTCTTTCTGTTGCTCAGCCTCATTCCCCCAGGCTAAAAAAGACAGAAAATCAGAAAAGCTTCACACAATTGATTAATAAGGAAACACTTCTCAAGCACTGGAAGTTTTACATTATTTGATTTGACTCTGCCAAGGAAAATTCCGTGACTCTCGCACTTAAAACAAGCCTTTATTCCAACGTTGTTCAAGGGGAATTTTATTTCTTTAAAGAGGAAAAAAAAGGGAATCTCTTCCTATCATCTCATTGTGCTTATTGACCATCTCCACTTCAATTCAACAGCAACGGCAATCCAAATGCAGGGTCACAACCAACAGGTCTTAGGTTTTCCTCACAAAATAAGAAGTCTGGAGTTAGGTGGTTGCTGACATCAGTTGTACCACTTAATGATGCCATCTAAGACAAGATTCTTTGACTCTTCCTTCATTCTTCGTATTTGTATCACATAACAGAATGGCCACTTCAGCTCCAGGCATCATGTCCGTGGTCAAAGTACAAGGAAATGGGGGAGGGAGAGGCATCGACTTTCCCAGAAGCCTACCTCTAGCCATTTCCTCTCATGACTTAGTGGTCCATGGGTTACATGGTACATGATCACCCCTAACTACAAGGGTTGCTGGGAAATTAAAAACCTATAAAAGAAAATGGGATTACCTTGACCAGTTTATATCAATCATGTTTCATCTTCTGGGACTGGATTTACGGCTGATCCAAACAAAATCAGTTTCTGTTACTAAGAAAGAAAGTGAGTAACAGTCGTTGGGTAGAAATAGCATCTACCACGACTTTCCTACCTTGATTTATAAATGTAGCAACAAAAGAAATGGCATGTTTTGCTTTCATTTAATCCCATAATTTTTGAAGAATTATGATGGGCCAGCCATTATTGTAGGCACATTTAGGGGCTAGAACTGGATCAGACAGTGGCTCAGTCTAGAACTTAACAATTAGGACTTATAGTTAAGCCAAGGAGATAAGGCTTAACTACAAACAACCAGAAGTGAGCCGTTAAAAAATGTACAAATATATACTACTAGAGGCCCGGTGCACAAAAATTTGTGCACTCGGGGCGGGGGGGGAGGGGGGTGTCCCTCAGCCCGGCCTGTGCCCTCTTGTAGTCTGGGACCCCTCAGGGGATGACCACCTGCTGGCTTAGGCCCGCTCCCCGGGGGGATTGGGCCTAAGCTGGCAATCAGACATCCCTCTGGCAGCCCGGGAGCCCTGGGGGAATGTCCACTTGCCAGCGGGGAGCAGGCCTAAGCTGCAGTCTGACATCCTTAGTGCTGCTAAGGAGGCGGGAGAGGCTCCCACCAACGCCGCTGTACTGGCAGCCATCAGCCTGGCTTGTGGCTGAGCAGAGCTCCCCCTGTGGGAGCACACTGACCACCAGGAGGCAGCACCTTCATTGAGCATCTTCCCCCTGGTGGTCAGTGTGTGTCATAGTGACCAGTCATTCCCAGTCATTCTGCTGTTAGGGTCAGTTTGCATATTACCCTTTTATTATATAGGATAGAGGCCTGGTGCATGGGTGGGGGCCGGTTGGTTTGCCCTTCAGGGTGGGGGTCCCCACTGGGGTGACACTGTGGTGCCTGGCCAGCCTGGGTGAGGGGCTTATGGCTTTTTGCAGCTGGTCACACCCCTTCAGGGTGGGGGTCCCCACTGGGGTGCCTGGCCAGCCTGGGTGAGGGGCTGATGGTTGTTTGCAGGCTGGTCAAGCCCCCCCAGTGGGGACCCCCCACCCCAGGGAGGTTTGCCTAGCCTGGGTGAGGGGCTGATGGCTGTTTTCAGACTGGCCACACCCCCTTTAGGGTGGGGGGTCCCCACTGGGGTGCCTGGCCAGTCTGAGTGAGGGGCTGAGGGCCATTTTCAGGCTGGCCAAGACTCCCCAGCGACAGAAGCTCCCAGCCTCTCCTTTTTTTCTTTTTTTTTTCTGGGATTTATTTACCTTCTATAATTGAAACTTTGTAGCCTGGAGTGGAGCTCAGAGCCGGCCAGGGCTTGGCTTCCTCCATCGCCAGGGTCAACCCAAGGCTCCAGCTCCGTGGCTTATGGCCGGCTGAAAGCAGGCTTCCTCCATCATTGGAGCAACCAAGCCTCCTGCTTGCTCCAGCTCCGTGGCTGCTGGCTGTCATCTTGGTTGGGTTAATTTGCATATGGTCGCTCTGATTGGCTGGTGGGCGTGTCTTAAGGCATAGCGAAGGTACGGTCAATTTTCGTGTTTGTCTTTTATTAGTGTAGATTAAAAATGTGCCAAAAATGTGTTTTAGTGAAATGGCATTTGTAGGAATGTTGCTAATCTATAAGAATTTAATACTTATATTGAAATTATGTTCAAATTTTAGCTAAATTATAAATAGAATGCAGACATTAAGGAATAGCAAATCAACTTGAAAATGCAAAAATGCCATGAATTAAAATCCTTTACATTTACTTTGAACATATTTAACAATTTGCTATTATTACTATAGAGCCCCATACACACACACACACACACACACACACACAATCTTTTATAAAATTCAACAGTTTGACCTTCATCGAATTTTGCCTAAGCCTCAAAGATTCTCATCACACCATAGGTGTTCTTGGTTTCTCTTTAACCTGTGCAATGCAAAGTGATTTTCAAAATCCTCTAAAATGAACACGCCAATAAAATGGGCCTCCCTGCTGTTCCTCCCTTGTTTATTTGACTCTTCAGAGCCTGCAATTTTGCGTCTGTGAAACCTGGGATTAGGTCAGGCAGGTTCGGGATAATGTTCGTTCACCATGACAACACCATTGCGTCCAGGCCATGGAGAATGACAAGGAGATTTTATAACCTCTCTAGTATGGCTATTTTCATCGCCTGAACAGAGGAGAGGCTAATCAAATTCCATTTCAAGGAAGAATATTATTGCCCTTATATCACCTCTTTCTTTTCCAAAAGTGTCCTCCTAAGAAATGTATGATCCAGATATCAATGCTAAAGAGGTGGGATTGGATAAGGAAACAGAGCAAGTCCCACACTCCTATCTCTAGCTCTCATTTTCAACAAAGGCTCTCTGCCTGTGGCAAGAATAATTTGGTGTGTAGGAAAAGCTGGAATTAACAGATGAATATTTTCTTATCCATTTGTAGACAGATATGATTCTCACAGATGATTCCTATTTTCACTTTCCATTCTATTCCTCCATGTGATCACTCCTTTCCTTTACACTTTTCTAGTGTCATATTTACATATCCAAATCCCAACTAATCATTTTCATAATAAGTATTTATGGAGCACAAACTGTGGGCTATGACTATGCTCAACCCTGAGCATACAATGGTATCCAAGAGAATCCACAGATCCTGGCCTTATGGAGCTTAAAGTCTAGCCTTCCTGTGGCTATTTTAATGCTACCTCCTCCAGAAGGCCTTACATGATTCCTTTCCTTAGTCTACATGCTCACAGTGTTCCACCCTCGTTGTACTTTTGGTCTGTATCATTTTCCACTCTGTACAGCCATTATGTACATATTTCATCTCCCCTGTCCATTCATTCATTTTTTAATCCCAACAGCACCTCACCTAATACCTTGCTAATAGGTGGCACCCCCCCCAAAAAAATTTAGAAACTGAATAAAAAACACAAGAAATAAATGTATCAGCCTTTAAAATCAGCACTAATTACATTTCCAGAGTCTAAGGAGGAAGAGAAATTTATGAAAATCATGGAACAGTAAAACATTCGTAGTATTAGAAAACAAAGGGTACAAAAAATTATAGTGCACATATTATATAATGTGGGTTTTTTTAAAAGAGGAACAAGTTCTAGCCCACTTTCTAGACTGATGACACTCTAACTAAATGGGAAAAGCAAAAAATATATGCCAGTTAAGTAACAGCTGTTAGGTGAAAAGTATTGATCACAGGGGGAAAGTATTGCATGGGAGGAGGAAAATACACCAAGGAGTTAAGTTAATAAAGGCAGGAGAAACCCTGCTAGTCAGCCAGACCTGGAGGTGAGAGTCATAATTCAAGGAGAAAGAGAGAAAAATGCAGAGAAAAAGCAGGTCTCACCGTGGAATGAGCTGTATTGTTTAACCACAAGAGTAAGACACACAGAAGGAAGTTGACTGAGTAGTGTTATTATCTCCAGAGCTACCTACATAAGATTCAGTTCCCTGACAGGGTCACCCCAGTCTATGACAATGGCATGAGAATGAGAAAAGACACCTCCACATGAAATGAAAATATCCCACCTACAATGGCAGGTGTGGTCCACACATGATCTTGTTAGTGCCACCTCAGGGGTTGTGCCAAGCAAGGAAGACCAGACATTAGGTGGAGCCTGTGTTCTCAAGAAAGCTGACCTGTTGCTTCTCCAGCTGACATCGGCTAGTGTCAGCAGAGGCAATAAATCATCATGTCATTGTCTGGTCCCATTATCTCACTCCGTCTACCCTATGATTCTGTTGCTTGGAAGGAAATCCCAGAAACCAGGAAGCCCACACTGAGAACCCATAGAGGTTATTCAGAGCATTCAAGAAACGTACAGGAATCTGTCACACCCTGACCTAAGAGGGTGAGACCCATCCATAAGGAGGCCAAGAACAGGAAGTGAACAAATAACAACAGCTCTAAAAATCCAACTTCACAAAGGTTGCTAAATTTTACTGGTTAAATGTACAGCTGACTCTGAAAGGAAGCCTAAAATAGGGCTGAAATTTTAACAATGAAAAATCATCTCAGTTAATAATGCCTTTTTGCATTCAAACCAATGACAGACAGTCAAGAAAATAAATGACCATGTTGAACTCAGAAATGGAATAAAGTAGTCTTACAATGAAAAAAAATAATCCTTTTCTCAAAAACCTCTCTCAAACAGGATAAAAATGCCCTGATTAGTAACTATTTACTAATTAGCTTTTCCATCAAGTGTATTTTACCTTCCACAAAAGATCTATCACTCAAATTCTTGGAAATCCTCCCGCTGAGTTTCAAGGAAAATAATGACAACTAACTCAACAATGGGTTTCTAACGATGTACTTATCCCTACAACAAAAATAGAATTTCATGACTTTCTTCTCGTAGCTTGCTTTTCAAACTAAACTAACTCCAGGTCATTTCCCCCTACCCCTAAGTGATTGAATAATGAGAATGTTATAAACTACATTAACAGTGAAAAGCAACACAGGACAGCAAATGGTTGTGGCTGGTTGCCTGGTGCTTTGGGTTCAGAAGGATTCTAAAGCCAACACTAGTTTAGTGGGGAAGTCTCATGATTGATTATTGATTTCTGCCACTGGATGTAATCTACTGCTTTGGGTCTAGGTCACATCCAGGATTAACAGGAAGCACTATTCATAAGGACTCCTCCCAGGTAAGAGGAGACAGCCCACTTAAGGTTGGACTCTGATAGGCTAATAGAGCTGTGAACAGAATGCTCTGAAGGAAAACCACTGAACTTAGAGCACCTGCTTCCGTTTCTAAATGTGAGTCACGCTATGTCAGCCTGAGCTTTACTGTCATCATCAGTTAAACGGGATGACGGCTCTTGCACTTATCTGAAAGGATGGTGAAGGGTTAAAATGAGAAGCTAAGTGAAGCATTCAGACCACAACACCTTTCAATCTCATACATAGGAGACATTCCAAAAATAAAAGCTAATTTGGATTCCCAGATTCCAGCATTGCAAATTATTCTCCACTGAAGATTGCCAGAAGGAACAGGAGACTGAGTTGCCGACTGGCCTCTGGTCTGAGGAGGTCACAGTATCACCCCACCTATGTTTCCTGGTCACAGTTTTCAATGTGCACCACTGACTACACCCCCCTCACCAGTGAAGAGATAAGAACAAAATAATGTCAGTGATTAACTTCTATCTAGAACTTTAGAGTTCGCCAATCATTGACCATGAGAAAACTCTCATATCAACTAGTGGTATCATAATTCCCATTTTAGGAATCAGGAGACTGAGAAAGAGAAAGAGTAAAGGAATGGGAAGTGGAGAACAGGGAGAAGACTGCAGCACTGATTCTAAATACCATACCATGTCTACTGTTTAAGGTGAGTATTATCAATTCAAGTAAGTAGGTAAATTATGACAGCTGAACGATGACCCTATATTTTCCGTTATCACTTAGGAAAGGAATAAAGGAAATGAGCTTCAATTATAGAGGCAGAAATTAAGGTTTCATACAAGGGCGAGTGTACTGACAAGACAACCACGTACAGAAATGGGTTACTAATGAGATTTGTGTAGAACATCTCTCCAGAGGGGGGAGAAAAATGTGCCTGCAATCAGATACTATATTTTTTATTTGCCAAATTAAAATAGGCCTATGGGCTTTAGGAAATTTCTAAAAATAACCTTCTCTGTCCCCTGGGCATCATACTATCCCAAACCATTATCTGATGAAAGATTAATTTTTCCATCCCATGGATACTATTCAATTTTAAGTCAAATAAAATACTTACCAGTTGCCTACTGTGTACAATGCACAGTATAGCAGATGACATGCTGAGCAATGTATTCAAGTAAACATATTATAATCCTGTAGTGAGAAAAATAACAAAGATACTATCCTCTGCTAGATACAGGTGAAGAGGCACTTCAAAGAAACAAACTAGTCTTTGAATTTTTAAAAATATTTCAAATATAAAATTATCAAGATGCAAGTGGATTTATCCAAGCAAAGTTATGTATGTATGTATGTATGCCCGTATAACATTTAATGCCACCACAACAGTTTTATTTTTTTTACAATATTTTTGAACTCTGGTTATGGAAATATCTCACATCTTTGGCTCTCCATCCTGAACCAAGGTAACTTCATGAAATAATTATTTCATCGTGATATTTGCTACCAACAAAAGTATCTGTCTATCTTCATGGGGGTTATAATAGGACAATTTGAAAATAAAGTAGTGGGCATGTGCACAGGGACTCAAAAATTCTTGTTTCTCTGGGGAGATGAAAAGGATTCACATCGACTCCCTTACTCAGATGCATTTCACCCAAAGGTACTGATACTCATTAACTTCTTTCTACCCCTCTTCTTTGACCATTGTACTAGGATTCACCACAGCATAAAGTCCTCTTTCAGGACAAACCATCAGAATGGGGAAGCTTAACTAGCTTTCCAAACCAGTAAAGAGGGGAAAAAAATCCTTGAGTATTTATCTTAAAGTATCACTTGTATTAAGGACTCTTAGACAAGGTACAGTAGGAAATGTCTTCCCATAAAAATGGTGGTGGTTATAATCAAAGCATCTCAGTGAACAATTCCAGCTATCTAGCCTTCTCCATTCTCCTCACTGGCCACTCGCTGTGGCAGGCAAAAAGTCCAGACAAGTTGCCACAGCCCAGGAAGTCTTGCCTGACATAGGAACCACCCACCTCCATAATCTCATCTGAAACTACTCTCTCTTCAGCTCATTCTTGTCCACAATTCTTTCCCAGTTGCTTCTACTTGCCACTTCCGCCTTGAAGGTCTTCACACCTGCCATTCCCTTTGCCTGGAATGTTCTGTACTTCCACCCTCCCCTAGTCATCCTTCATAATACAGCTAAAATGTCAATCCATCAAGGAAGCCTTTCTGTTCATGGGTGAAGCCTCGGTTATGACCCCCCATGATGTGCTCTTTCCATGATACTTATCACAATCCATTGTTTGTATAACTATCTAGTTAGGATATATCATGCTAGACCAGTGATGGCGAACCTTTTGAGCTCGGCGTGTCAGCATTTTGAAAAACCCTAACTTAACTCTGGTGCCGTGTCACATATAGAAATTTTTTTGATATTTGCAACCATAGTAAAACAGAGACGCATATTTTTGATATTTATTTTATATATTTAAATGCCATTTAACAAAGAAAAATCAACCAAAAAAATGAGTTCACGTGTCACCTCTGACACGCGTGTCATAGGTTCGCCATCACTGTGCTAGACTATTAACTCTTGAAACCAAGGATTAAGTCTGTCTTTTTCACCTGTATATCTCTAATAGTTAAGACAGTTTCTGGCATATAGTGGGATTTTAATATATTCATGGAATAAATGAACGAATGAATTGAAAAAAAACTTTCTAACCAAAAAAACTTTCTCCTTTAATTATTTTCCCAAATCAAACATGGGCCAGTTGACTAAAAGCCAGGATCAGCAAACCATCAGCTACACTACCATAAACCTCTGTGAAGGCTGCAAAAGTATCACAGTACGAAGTTTAGTGAGCCATCAACTGGAGTTTCTTTTTTCAGGTAGTAAAATGTTCTAAAGGTGATTGTGGTAATGGTTGCTCAACTCTCTGAATATACTAGAAATTATGGAATTGTATATTTTAAATAGGTGAATTATATCTCATTAAAGCTGTTATTTTAAAATTTTCTGACTCTAAGATATAAAAAGCAAAGTACTGAGGTCTTAACGTACTTTATTTCAAACTTTAAGTTCGTTAAGTTGTCTTTGGATTTGGTCTTCAATTATTAAAAGGGAAACTGGAGTTTTTTTGTGGTTTAAGAAAGTATTCAAATGGAAACTGCTGTATTTTGAATGAGACGTTTGGGAAAGAATACTTTTCACCAGTGGGCTGAGATCTCCTTTCACATGAACAAACAGCTCACCAAAGAGGAACTCCAGAGTGTGCTACACTAAGATGCTGACAAAGAACTCAAGAAATGCAAACTGAAATGAGACTTCTTATTTTTTGCTTATACTACTGATAAAAAGCTCAAAATTGGAAAATGTGTGGTTAAAGAGGAATTCATACTCACTGTTGGTGGGAGTGGAAATGTGCACAAGCATTTATGGTGGGCAACTTGGCAATAGCTATTAAAATTTTACATATTTATATCATTTTACCTAGATATACCCTCCTAGTAGTTCATTCTTCAGGAACACTTGCTCTGTGTTGGGCAATTATTTATAATACTGAAAAACTAAAAACAAACCAGTTATAGTCTGTCCACTCAATAAAATATTTGATAATTGTTTTTAAAAATGAGGTGGTTTGCCTGGCCGGTTAGCTCACTTGGTTAGAGGATCATTCCAATACACCAAGGTTTTGGGTTCGACGCTCCCATCAGGGCACATACAAATCAACAATCAACCAATGAATGCACAAATAAGTGGAACAACAAATCGATGCCTCTCTCTCTCTCTCTCTCTCTCTCTCGCTCTCGCTCTCTACCTCTCTGTAAAATCAACTTTAAAAATATATTGTTAATATATGCATAGGAAAAATATAAAGGAATATACTCTGTATTTAATGATAGTTAACATACTAGTAGAGTGATGGGATTTCCATTTTTTATGTTAAATATTTCTTTCAAGTTTGAATTTTTCGAAATTCAAGTTTGAATTGTATTGCTTCTGCAAGCAAAAAAAAAATGAAAGGTTTTTTAATGTCTCCCTTTCCTTTGTTTGGCCCACTGGAGAATGGAGAAGGGGGTCTCAGCAATTACAACTGTCTCCAATTCTAGGAACAGGGACAACTTTCTACCTTCCATTGTGAAAAGTCACTCCCCTCCGCTTTTCTTATCTCCCACAGCCCTTCCTTTCTTCTTTCTCTACTTTCGAACTTAGCCACTTTCTACCTCAAAGTACTGACTGGCAATCAATCAATTCTTTAGGCTCCTGTTGGAGCACAAGTTCCTAGAAGACAAAGGACTCAATTCACCTTATCTTTAGGTCCTCCACAGCACAAAAAACAATGCTTGTACACAGTGTTCTGGAGAGCTTTAGCAAGCATGTCAGAACTTTATAAACATAGTATTTATTTTTAAGTTTTTTACTGGTTTTGGCTTTAAAATACAACAGAAAGAAAAGATTAAAATGTCTTCCTCCCAGTGTGGATTCTCAGTTCCTCAGTGCTTGACAATGGCTGTTACCAGCGTCTTGTCTATTCTTTCAGAGACAGTCTATATACATGCATGTAATCCTACAGCCCCTTTCTTTACACAAATAGTAACATACACTCTGTTCTGTAGTTTGCTTTTTTCACTTATAAAATTATGCAAATATTTCATACTGATACATATAGATGGAATTAATAATGCCTTCTTTATCATATTGAAGGCTTCCCAATATTGCATTTTATGGCTATCCCCTAACTATGTTGGCCAGTCTCTCCCTGACATATTTAGTTAGTGTATTATTTAGGATAAGATCTCGTTGTGCTCAGATAACAGTGCCTTTCTTTACAAAAGTGTGGAAGTAGATAGTACGGGGTTATTTGTACCCTACAATAGCAAACACCCTTGTCCTTAACCTCTTATTATTCCACCAGGCACATCCTCATTCCAAGGTCCCTTCATGGTCCAAGACGGCTGCTCGCACCCTAACTACAATGTCCATATTCCAGCCAACAAAGAGGGGGAAAGAGGAGAAAGGCATGCCCCTCCCTCTAAGTGGACTTCCCAGAAGCTGGACAAGCTCCCTACACTTACAACTTAGTGACATGGTCATACTTTGCCACAAAGAAGGCTGGGAATGTAGTCTTTACTCCAGGCAGCCATGTGCCCACCATAAATTAAGAATTCTTTTACTACAGAATATGGGAAGAAACCAAGTGTTGGAAATAATACCATCTCTACCACAGGTTTCTTCCAATCTTTTGCAAGTCAAAAAAAAAAAAGCAATAAAGAATATCCCTATGTATCTGCATTTGTACACTTACCTGAGAGTATTTTTGGACAAATTATTATAAAAGGAATATGAGAGGTTTTAGAGATCCTACTCCAATTCCCTCATTTTCAGATGAGGATTGACACCTAAAGAGGTGAAGTAACTAACCAAAAATCACAAAATTAGCTCCCATAGAGTAGGGTTGCCAGATAAACTACAGGACATACAAGAAAATTTGAATTTCAGGTAAACAAATAATTTTTATTATAAGCATGTCACATGTAATATTTGGGACATACTTATAATAAAGAATTATCCCTTGTTTATCTGAAATTCAAATTTAACTCAGCATCCTGTGTTTTTATTTGCTAATTTTTGCAGCTCTCTTCAGCAGAGCTAGGTTTAGAATTTAAATGTCCTGACTTTCTATCCTACAGTGTTTCCCACGTACATCACGGCCACGTCACGTGGCCACGCAGTTAATAAATGAGGTCTCACCAACAAAGCACACCAGCAATCCACAGACAAAGAAAATACTTGCCAACAACGATTACCTTTTATAAGGGCTCAGACATCATGCTTAACTGGGCCATATGCTTAAATTAATTGCATTTTTCAATATCTTAGATACGTGGGTGACCAACCAACCACTCCACAGTGGTTATAATAAATGCTACAATCCAAAAGCCATTAGAGCCCACGAGCTCCTCTTCAATAGAAAATGAGCTTAAATCAAAGCTGACTCCCAGGGCCTGGAAGAAGGCAAACCTTGCCAGAGTTCCGGTTTATTAGGCATGCAGAGCGGAACACAAGGATGCAATCTAGATATGATAAAGCGGTCAGAATTCCTTTGAAATTCAGTCACTTCACCATAGTGATCATCTCAGGAGAGGAACCAAGCTGGAAACCACAGTTACGCCAGTAAGTAAATTTCATTACATTCTGTATGTATGGCTTAAAAAACTAAAACCTAACGAATTAGGACCTTCTCATATCCTTTCTTTGTGATTACAAATAAAGAGCTCTGCACAATTTTTCACATGACAAGATTTTATCGATACACATACTTTTTATAACAAAGAAATCAAGAACCTTAGTTCTAAGCACGTTTTTCATTCTAAGTAATATACATTATCCCCCTAAAAGAGAACTACCTTAAGCCTTAATTTTCCAAAATTTAGCACACGAGGCCAAAAAATAAATAAAAGAGCCTGATTATAATCCTTTCTCCTGGATTCAGCTACTAATTTCCAGGAAACACAAAGAACAAAACAACATTTTAAACTCCGCAGGAACATATTCAATGAAATCCAGGCTGCGGGAAGTTCTACAGGACAAATTATCTGGTCTCTTCAATAACTAAATAGCAAATGGGGAGGGAAAAAATCGATGAAATTTTAAAAACACCAACCAATCACAATGTGTGGTTCTTATTTAAATCCTGATTCAAAAAAATTGTTATAAAACAAAAAAACAAAAACTATTGCACTTATGAGACAATGGGAAATTTGAACACTGCCTGAATAGGTGATAATATTTTTAAAGTATAGCTAATTTTTCAATGCATGCGATAATATTATTACACTTAGAACTTCTTAAAGGTCCTTACCTTTTAGAGATAGAGACTAAAATATTTACAGATGAACTGATAGGCTGTCTTGGCTCTGCATCAAAATAATAGAGGAGGAGCCGTAACCGGTTTGGCTCAGTGGATAGAGTGTCGGCCTGCGGACTGAAACTGAAAGGTCCCAGGTTCGGTTCCGGTCAGGGGCATGTACCTTGGTTGCGGGCACATTCCCAGTGGGGGGCGTGCAGGAGGCAGCTGATCGATGTTTCTGACTCTCTGTCCCTCTCCCTTCCGCTCTGTAAAAAATCAATAAAATATATATTTTAAAAAAAAATAATAGAGGAGGAGGTGGGTGGGGTGTGGATGGCATAGGAGTGGCCACAGGTTGATGGATTGGGAAAGATGATGGGAACACAGGGAGGAATTACACTATTTTCTGTTTACGCTTCTGCATGTTTGAAATTCTCCACAATTTTTTAAATTTCTAGTACATGCCAAAAAACAAACTAAAGCCAATAGCATAGTTATAAATATCTGAAGTATGGTAATAGTCTATCAGAAAAAATTCATGTAAACAAACCCCATTGCTTCAGATCCTATTACGAACATTATAGTGATTTAGGTAAAACACTTTGTCTCGATTTTTTTTCAAAAGCAAGGATTTTACTTCCCTGTTATGAATTAAAATGAGGAAAAACACTACATGCTACAGTTATTTAAAACATTTAATTTTCCTACAATCCAGCAACATTAAGACCTCTCGCCTAAAAGCCAATTACTATTTTCCACCAACAAATTATATTAAAAAAAACCCTAATGGATGATTTTGCTAATAATACCTCAAAAACCATACTGTGAAGCAATTTTTATCAGCTGCCCTTCCCTTGAATCCTCTTTTCGTTTACTTTCTTCCCCTAGCCTTTCACTTACCTGAAAAGAGGGAAGCAGGAAAGTCCCAAGGTTATCCAATGTAAACAAGCCTGTGGAAACAACCTGTGAACTTTTCTAGCTCCGCTAAAATGTTTGTATCACAAAAGGCCAAATAATTTTTCATTAGGCCCATTCAACCAGGAGGTATAAAACACAGAGTGTTTTTTTGCAAGCAAAGCAGCAGTTCAGTCTAGGCATCTTGTGAAGTGATTAAATTGCTCCAATGAAGAAACTGAGGCTCTGAATTAACATCAAATGAGACAGCCGAGGAATAGTTGACTTGAACTCAAATCCCCCAACATCAATTCCAATATTCACCCATCCCTGCAATATAAATACATACTCACATGCACAAATATTTTTCAACCTAAATTACTGTACTGTAACCTAATCAATATTTCTCTCATCAACATTCTTCCACATATCAAAGCCCACCTTATTATGCAAAGGGCTGCAGTATATTCCATGGCAGAAATGTGCCATAATTCATTTAGTTAATCCTTTAAATTGGCTCTTTAGGTTTTCTCCAATCTTTGCCTTAGTGAAAAATGCGAAAGAAATGGATGGGCCCAGACTGGGACAGTGGCCCTGAGCAAAGTCAAGGTCCACAAATTATCTAAGCCTGACTATTATCAAGGTTGACTAAAGCAAAATATCAATGATTATTTATTCTGTGTTTAAATGTCTGGATGGTATTTCATCATATTAAGATAATATGGATATCCTCCACTATTGGACATTTAGGTTAGTTTCCATGTTTTGTCAATACTCAAAATAGAATAACTATGATGAATATCTTTTTACTTTGTGTGCACATAATTCCTAGAAGAGGAATTACTGCATCAGAGAAAAGAATATTTTTAAGTCTTGATGCATATTACCAATTTCATTCCAGGAAACAGGTACCCATTTAAACCTCCAAAAGCAGTATGTGGTTTTGCTTGTTATATGTGGGTGACTATGCCCATCTCACCAAAATAATGTGGGCTTCTAAACACTCTATCTCCTCTCCCAAAGGGTGGAGCCAGACCAGAGAGGAGATGCAAAAAGGGGCCAAGGGAGAGTTAATTTCACCCTCTCCATGAAACTGTGACTCCTCACTGGCCATCCCAGTATCTCACACCCAGGCTGCCTTCACAGTTGTGAGCTGTGTAGCTTCATAGAGCCCCAGGCTAAGCAGAGCCCCATGATTGGCTTAATGTCTATCATCAATAATTTCTGAACAAGGGTCCTGCATTTTCATTTTGTACTGAGCCACCAAAATGTTGTAGCCAGTCTTGCTCATACCCCGCAGTGCCTTGGAGAGCGTGATGCACATAAAACACACTCAAAACTTTCCCCAAGTAGAACAATATTATTGTACTTATAGGAAAGGGGGAGGAGAAAAATCAAACTAAATCCACATTAAATGCATTTTTAAAGAGTATGCATTGTTTTAAAAAAAAAGTCATTATCAAATTACTGCTTAACATTGTTAGTTACACAGACATGGGGACAAATTAGAAGTCACAGAGATCCAAAGGAATCATGCAAAGAAAAAATTAACAAAAATTTTTAAAACCTAGAAAGACAATAGTTAGACAAATACTAAGTTCAAAGTCAATGAGAATTTGGCTTTTTCCAAGACTATATCATCTTCCCAGTGGGTTCTTGAACTGAATAAATGTGATTTCTGCTTGGAAATTTTCCTGAAGGCCATCTGGAAAATTGAGACAGATGGGATAAGTGTCTTTTTATTATTATGAGCCACATAAAACAATTGTTCTCAGGAGCCAATAAAACCTATTCCAGGGGAACACAGACCACTAATCTTGCTACCCCCAATCACACACCAACCCTAAAATTTAATAGACTATTAGTATTCCTAGTGTGAACACTGCCCTTTTCCCAAGTTTTAGTTAAAGCTTAGAAGATCAAAAAGTATTCGAATTCTGCAGATGGATTCTCAGGGGAGGCCCTAGACTTCATCAGGCCAAAATCATTTTCAGTCCAAGTCCACGTCCATATCTTTCTCACATTCCATGCAGACATTGTTGAGAATGTGTTATTAAATCTGGTCTTGAACAAACTGTTTCAGAATTACACAGGATATTTCTTAAGAATGGTAATTTCTGGGCCCCATGCTGGACCTTCAGAATCTATATATCTAAATAAAATTTCCAAGACTCAGAAATCTATATTTTTGTCCAACGTTGGGTGAATCAATGCAAAAACCAGAGTTTGTTACACTTCATTCTGCATCTGTGCACATTCATCAACTGGGGATTTTGTTAGAATGCAGGTTCTGATTCACTAGTTCTAGATGGGGGTTCAAAAGTGGACATTTCTTACAAGATGAGAGCAGTAGTTCCCACCCTGGCTACAAATTAGAGTCACATGGGGAGCTTTAAAAAAATTTATTGATTTCTAGAGAGAAAGGAAAGAAGACAGAAAGAGAGAGAGAGAGAGAGAGAGAGAAACATCGATGCAAGAGTAAAACATCAAAGCAAGAGTGAAACATTGATGGCTGCCTCCCACACACACCCCCTCCCCCCACCACCACCACTGGGGATCAAGTCTGCAGCCTGGGCATGTGCCCTGACCAATAATCCTTTTAGTGCAAGGGTGCCCAACCAACTAAGCCACACTGGCCAGGGCCATGGGGAGTTTTTAAAATCCCAATTCTGGGGGCGGGTCTAAGATGGAGGAGTAGGTGGATGCTAAGCTCACTTCCTCCCAAGAACACATCTAATGTATATCTATATTTAGAGCAATTCCTCCTGAGAAAACAACTGAACACTAATTAAACAGCTCTGCACAACAAATGAGAGAGAGAGAGAGAGAGAGAGAGAGAGAGAGAGAGAGAGACCTCATAAAGAAGGTTGGAGAACCACAAGAGCTTTCCAGAAGCTGAGGAAACAACCCAGGACAGAAGGAACTGGTAAGCACCACTGTTCATATTTCCCTTGCATGTGGATAGCAGGTGGAAGCTCCATCCAGGTTCTCTGGCCAACCTGCAGGGCAGTATAGCATGTCTCCAGCCACCCTGCCTGGAGCTAGATCCAGCAGAAACAGGAGGGCTCCATAGCATGCATATAAGAGACCCTGCCACCCAGAGAATGATTCAGCGGGTAAGGCAGATTGCTGCTTCCGGAACCCACTGGGCTGCCCACACATGTGGGGCTTCCCTGGCTGGACAGTGTGAAGCCAGCAAAACACTGTGGTCCCCGCCTACAGAGCTACTCAGTGCAGAGAAAGTGTGGAGATAGTAAAGTGCTACTGTGTATTCATGTGGAGCTGCCCCGCCTGAAGAGAGTGTGGAGCTAGCAAAATGCCATGGTACCTACACAGAGGGCTGCCGGTGTGGAGTGAGTGGTGTGCTGCTGTGCGCACATAGTGCTGTCCTGTCAGGAGAGGGTACAGAACTAGCAAAGTGCTACTGAGTACGCACACAACACTGCCCCACCTGGAGAAAGGGTCAAGTTGGCAGGATGTAAAGATACAGGCTCATAGAGCAGCCACCCCACCCCCACCCCCAAGATCCCACTCTGATGGCGGACAATTAAAGCAACAGGGCGCACACACACAGGGCTACCCTACTGAGTGATTGGGGTGCAGTTGAGCAAGTGAGAAGCTGCACTGCCAAAGAGGGTGCAGAACCAGTAGAGAGCAGGTGTACATGCATGCAAGACTGCGCCACCCAGAGAGGGGGTGGAGCTGGTGGAACATTGAGATGCAAAGCAGCCCTGCCCAGAACCTCCTCTGACAACAGACAGTTAAAGCAACAGGGCATGACAAGAACACATCAAGCAGCCCTGTCTACACCAGGCAGTCCCACCTGAGTTAGAAAGGCAAGGAAGTATGCATACACCAGAATGCCTCACCTGGAACCCAGTCCTTCAAACCAGGCAACATACCAGGCACTGCACACACCCGCCCCAACTACAACCAGCCAGCCAAAACTATTCAACACACAGTCTACACAGAGACCACTTTTTCAAGACTGAGAGAGTTAACTGTCCCATCCAACTCATAGGAACAAAGACAGAAGATCAACAGAATGGGCAGACAGAAGAATATGCCCCAATAAAGAACAAGAAAAAACGCAACAGAAAAACCCTAAGTAATTCACCTGACAAAGAATTCAAAGAAAGAGTCATAAAGATACTCAACAAACTTAAGAGTAGAATATGGGAACTCAGAGAGCACTTCAACAAAGAGATGGAAATGTAATTAACAACCAATCAAAGATGAACAATACAATAAGTGAATGAATAATACATTACATGGAATCAACAGCACACAGTGGAACCTCGGTTCTTGAACTTAATTCATTCCAAAAGGCTGTTCAAACAGTGATTTGTTAAAAAACCAAATCATTTTTCCCATTAGAAGTAATGTAAATTGAATTAATCCATTCCAGACCTACAAATGATTCCCTGTTTTAACCTTTTTTCTATAAGGTACATGTTTAATATACTGTTTAGTCTATAAATAAACAATTCCTTTCTTAAACTTATTGAACCACACCCTTTTAGCCTTAAACAAATCACTTTCAGCACTCATTCTAGGGTTGTCTTTCAGGACAGCATGTAGCATTTTCACTTTTGCACATATCACTGCCTCCAAAATGCTGTCACCACTACCTTCCTTGCATTTATCCAAATCAACAACTGTTTTTCTACCTCTACAATTGCCTGTGATCACTGTTTCTGAGTACTTTGACACCCTTAGCAACATTAGCACTCTTGATGGCCTCTTTATGTTTTAAAATTATACTAATCGCCCATTTCACCACCAACAAAAGCATTCTCTCCTTTGTTGCCTGAGATATGCCTTTTGTCATACTGAGGTATCAGGATGAAAGGGCAGTCAGGTCGAAAACCGAAGTTTGACAACCAAGACAATTTTTCTGTAAACAACTTAGTTGAGAACCAACTTGTTTGAGAGGGGAGACATTCAAAAAACGAGGTTTGACTGTATTAGTTAATACAGGAGAACAGATTATAAAAATTTCAGAAGGCAAAGAGAGAGAGAAAGAAGTGAAAAGAATATTTTTAGAAATACTGGCTGAAAACTTTCCTAATCTGGGAAAGGAAACAGACATCCTGGTCCAGGAAGCACACAGAATCCCAAACAAGATAAACCCAAAAGACTCGCATCAAGACATATTGTAATTAAAATGGCAAAAGTTAAGGATAAAGAGGCAACCTTAAATTCAGCAAGAATGAAACAAGTCACATACAAGGGAAACCCCATAGGATATCAGCTGGTTTCTTAGAAGAAACTTTGGAGGCCAGAAGGGAGTAGCAGAAAATACTTAAAGTACTGAAAGAAAGGAATCTACAACCTAGAATACTATATCTGACAAAGTTATCATTCAGAATAGGAGGAGAAAGAACTTCCCAGATAAGCAAAAACTAAAGTAATCCACAACCACTGAACCAGCTTACAAGAAGTGTTAAAAGGTCTTCTTTATGCCAAAAAGGGCATAACCAGAAATAATAAAATATAAGAAAGAAAAATAATCTCACTGGTAAAGACAAATATGCAATAATCACAGTGAATCAACCACTTAAAAAGCTAATATGAAGTTTAAAAAACAATAGTATCAAAATTAATTATAACTACTATAAATAATCAGAGGATACACAAAACAAAAAGATATAAAACATAACATCAAAAACAAAGACTGGAGGAGGGAATAAGATTTAGTGCTTTAGAATGTGATTGAACTGAAATGCCTATCAACTTAAAGTAGACTATTATAGATGATATATAGATAGATAGATAGATAGACAGATAGATATGAATCTCATGGTAACCATAAAACAAAAACACATAAAAAATACACAAGCCCTGCCCTAACTGATTTGGCTCTGTGGATAGAGCATCAGCCTATGGACTAAAGGGCCCCGGGTTTGATTCCGGTCAAGGGCATGTACCTTGGTTACCGGCTCAATCCCCTATAGGGGTTGTGCAAGAGGCGGCTGATGAATGTTTCTCTCTCATTGATGTTTCTAACTCTCTATCCCTTTCCCTTCCTCTCTGTAAAAACCAATAAAATATATATATTTTTTAAAATACACAAGCCCTGGCCTGTGTGGCTCAGCTGGTAGGAGCATCATCCAACACATCAAAGGGTCACGAGTGTGATTCCCAGTCAGGGCACATATCCAGGTTGCAGGTTTGATCCCCGGTCAAGGTGCATACTGACTGATGTTTCTCTCTCACATTGATGTTTCTCTCTCTCTCTTTCCCTCTCCCTTTCTCCCTCTCTAAAGTCAATTAAAAAAATACACAAAAAAATGAATAGAAAGAAATTCAATGAAAACCAACAAATCAAAAGGAAAAAGATCAAGAGAAGTAAGGAATAGAGAACAACCACCACCAAAAAACAATTAACAAAATAGTAATAGTAATAAGCACATACTATCAAAAATTATTTCAAATGTAAATGGGCTAGACAGGAGAAGATTTTACTTTGGGTGGTGGGCACATGATGCACCCCTGAACCTGTAAATGTGACCTTATCTGGAAAAAGAGTTTTTGCAGATATAAATAAAGATCTCGAGATAACAAGTGTCCCCATAGGAGAGAGGCAGAGGGAGATTTGAGACACAGATCTTGCAACATAGAAACCCACAACTGAAACCTATATGCTCATGTTGACCAATGTCACCCCAATAAATTTAATTTTTTTAAAAAATGTAAGTGGCCTAAAAGCTCCAATCAAAAGACAAAGGGTGGTAGAATGGACAAAAAAATAAAAATAAAAACATGACCCATATATATCTATGGCTTACAAGAGACTTACTTTAGGTCAAAAGACACACAGACTAAAAGCAAAGGGATAAAAAAAGATAGTCTATGCAAGCAGAAACAAAAAGAAAGCTGGCATAGCAAAACTCCTATCAGACAAAATAGACTGTAAAACAAAAAATATAAAAAGACACAAAGGAGGACATTACATAATTTTAAAGAAGTCGATCTAAAAAGAGGGTATTTCAGCTGTAACTAACTATGCACCCAACATAGGAGCACCCAAATATATAAAGCAAATATAAATGGACATAAAAGCAGAAATTAACAGTGATATTATAATAGTTGTGCACTTTAATACTCCATTTACCTCAATGGATAGATCATCCAGACAGAAAATTAAGGAAGAAATAATGGCCTCAAATACCACATTAGAGCAGTTTGACATCTATAGAACATTTCACCTCAAAACTGCAGATTACACATTTTTCTCAAATGCACATGGAACATTTTTCAGGGTAGATCACATACTAGATCAAAAAACAAGCCTAAATAAATCAAGAACACTGAAATCATATCAAGCATATTTTCTGACCAACAATGGCATAAACTAGAAATCAACTACAGAAAAAAAAAACCTGGACAAAACCACAAATACGTGAAGATTAAACAACATGCTTCTAAATAATCAATTGATCAAAGAAAAAATCAAAAAGGAAATCAAAAACTACCTTAACACAAATGAAAATGAAAACACAATCTTATAAAAATTATGAGATGCAGCAAAAGCAGTTTTAAGAGGAAAGGTTGTAGCTATACAGACCTAATTAAGAAGCTGGAAAAATCCTAAATAAACAACCTAAATTTATACCCAAAGGAAATAGAAGAAAAAAAAAACACAAAGTAGAAGAAAGGAAATGATAAAGATCAGAAAAGAAATGATTGAAATAGAAAAGCAATAGAAAAGATCGATGAAACTAAGAGCTGGTTCTTTAAAAGGGAAAACTGAGCATCTCTAAAAATCTCTCATAAAAATTATCTGTAAATAATGAGAAAGATGTTGAAATATTAACGCCTCCTCCATGAGCACATCAAAATGCTCCCCCAGCCACCTCCCATCTGCTCACCCGCCTCTTCCAACATGAGCACAGCCTCACTCGGTTTTCAGTTTATTTAATGTCTGAAAAGATTAAGCCAAAAATTGTTTTAACATGCTGCAAAGTATAATCCTCACATTTCAGACACATTTGGACACGCTAATTTAAAATATGGTGGAAAAATAGCATATTTGTGGGCTGTTTCCTGCCATATTTTAAATGCATCCTTCATAGAATTAATTTCTCTATCAAGATCATATGCATGAACTTAACTTCTAAGTGAAGTCACAACAGCAACAATAATAGCAGCTAACACTAACATTATTCTAAGCACTTTACACAGTCATTCATTTAATCATCCTGTAATGTTATTATTATCAGCCCCATTTTACAGAGTAGAAGACTGAGGCCCAGAGACATTCAGTGACTTTTTCAAGGTCACAGGGCTGATAGTAGCAGAGCCAATGCTTGAAACCAGGGCTCTGGCTCCAGATTCTATGTTTTTAGCCATTATGCCAAACTGCCTACTACCTAGCTTTAATCTTTTCTTTTCCAATGTCTGTGGTCATTTTCATATTGCAGCATTAAAAAAGCTGGAGGGTGAGTGTAGTGGGTTGAATAGTGGCCTCAAAAAAGATATGTCTAAATCCTAACTCCCTGAATCTGTAAATGTGACCTTATCTGGAAAGAGTCTTTGCAAATGTAAATAAAGATCTCGAGATGACAAGTTTCCCCATAGGAGAGAGGCAGAGGGAGATTGTGATATGAAACAGAGGCAGATATTGGAGTGATGCATCTGCAAGCCAAGGAATGCTAAGGGTTGCTGGCAGCCAGCCACCAGAAGCCAGCAGAAAGGCATGGAATGTACTCTCCCTCACAGCCTCTAGAACAGTGGTTCTCAACCTTCCTAATGCCGCGACCCTTTAATACAGCTCCTCATGTTGTGGTGACCCCCAACCATAAAATTATTCTTGTTGTTACTTCATAACTGTAATTTTGCTTCTGTTATGAATCTTAATATAAATATCTGATATGCAGGATGTATTTTCATTGCTACAAATTGAACATAATTAAAGCATAGTGATTAATCACAAAAACAATATGTAATTATATATGTGTTTTCCGATGGTCTTAAGCGACCCCTGTGAGAGGGTCGTTCGACCCCCAAAGGGGTCGTGACCCACAGGTTGAGGACCGCTGCTCTAGAAGGACCCAACCCTGCAGACACTTTGATTGCAGACTTCTAGCTTCCTCTACATGAGAGAATAAATTTCTGATCTTTTAAGCTACCAAGTTAGTGTTACTTTTGATGCAGCCTCAGGAAACTAAGGCAGTGGGTCACACAGTGGGCCCAAAAACCTTGAACAGAAATCACGTCCCCACTTTACAGATCAGTAAATTAAGGCTCAAAGTGAGGAATTTATCAATGTGCTGTCAGTCACACAACAGGTGGGTGGCACAGCCAAGCCAGACTCTGGGCTCCCAACCCTAGGCCAGCCCCTTGTTCAGTATCTCTTCCCCACCTCTTTGAGAGACAGAATTGTACATGCATTTTTGAACTTGACCACCCCGGTAGGTGTCCTGATTCCACAATTTGCCAGCTGTAAACCTCCATTTTCTCATCTGTAAAATGGGAACAGAAATGACACCTACCTTACAGTGTTATTTTAAGGAGTAAATGAATCAATAGGTAAGCTTGATATATAGCCGCTCAATAAATGTTAGCTTTACTATTATTTTATTCCAACATCTATCTAGCTATTGATAAAGGGTTAATTATAAAATCGGGAATATCACAGTGCCTAGGGGAGAAAACTGATAGACACATTAGCAGCATTTATCTTTATGTTTGGAAATTGGTGACAAATCTTATCCCACAATTTCTTATGAGGGGGTTGGATATCAAGATATAATTCCAGTACCCTAGATGTGCACCTCTCTGACAGTCTTTATTGGCCCTATCCCAAAAAAGAAGGGCCTAATCTGATTGGCCAGTGATCAGGACATTGACTGGAAGGTGTCATGCTAGTGGACAGTCTCTAGAACGCAAAAGGAACACAATGTCCCACATCCTCTCTCAGCCAGCCCCAACAGTTAGGCAAGCTGGCCCTGAGCCTCCCATCTTTTTCTTACTCTTCCAAGATGACCATTCTTGGAAACACTGCTCGTCTCAAGCAGCTCTGCCATCCTCCCAGCTTCCCAGCCCTGGGACCAGTAAGGCAGGCAGGGCCTTGCCCTGCCCACTCTCTTTACCCTTTCACTCTGGGTATCCACGTGGTAAGCACACCAGAGCCTCTTGCTAACTCTGATGTCCCCCGGAGCATGGTGGCTACATGGGGTCAGCATGCAGCAGGATGGTCATCTTAGGATCTGGTGGGGAGGGAATAGCAAATTCTGTCCCTAATCAAAACTCCCTGCATGGAGGGATACTGAGCTCATCCCCAAAGATTAATAAAGTCATACTCTGTCTCCCTTTGACTGCTGGACATCAGGTGTATACCCGCCTTGGTCAGACACTGAAGAGAGGAAGAAGGAGCACTAGCTTTCAAACACCAGAGCCCCACCCAAATTCCTAACAAATTCATATTATTTTCTGATGGCAAATGCGTGCAATAAGCTATGTTATCTCAAAGAATAATACTCATCATAAAGTGTCTTCTGATGTACTGAACTCCCTATTAATCATCTGAGTGATAATGCAGACTTGAAAAATACCAAGAAAATGAAACACTCGGGGAAATGAAAGCCATTTCTCCGCAAACCAAATAACCATCAATCTGTTGCAATGGTTATCCTGCTCTAATTATAGCACTGGATCTACACACATACACACATGCATACACACCCCTCCCCTTGTCATATCTCTCCCAATGTAAAATCCAAGCCAGCTGCTGGGATGAAGCTAAATACTATTGAAATTAACAGTGGCCTTAGGAAATGGGGGTCTGGGATGCTGATTTCATCACAAACATAATTTCTCTGTTTGCCAGTACTTTTCCCAAGAAGTTTAAGAACCATGAGCGGCTGTAGAAATCCAAGTCATTAGAAAAATCAAACAAAGGATCTCCTCTCCTCCAAATGCCCTAAAAGGACCTCAGCATCTGCCTTCTTAGCATCAGATGCCCGGCACCTTAATCTAGGGTGAATTTTTAAAAGTTCTCTCATCCCTTTTGTTCCATTTATCTGTGAAACATGATCCCTTTTACTCCAGGCCAGTACCATACTTCCAGCATCATCCATAATCATGTCAATTGTTTTTGACTTTCAAGAATTAACCAATATGCCTTATGCATTTCCCTTTCCCCAAATATCCAAAAGGAGGTCCTTTTCCATTTCCAATCCTGTGTAAGTGGCTCATAAATTCCTTGAGGTCAAGAGAATGATTAAGGTGACACCACAACCCCCTCCCACAGGTAGAGTCAGGATTCTCACCCAAGACTTTGGGGCCACAAGATGCACATGTTTTTCTAACATCTGGAATTTGAAATTGTTCACCTTTTTTTTAATCTTCAAACTAAGAATGAACATCTGTCAACCAAGGGGTGGACTAGAGCACCCCAGAGAGACAACATCCCACAAAATATCCAACAGGAGGTCTTAAGGCAAGCAACAGCTGCTTAGCTCCAGCTCACTGGGTTCAGGGCTACCATCTGGCTGGTGTTTAAGAAAATTCAGAAATCCAGGTTTTCACATGCTAACTCATTCCCAAGGTCACACAGCCAACTTGTGGCAGAATGAGAATTAGATCTAGTCCTCCTGGCCTCATAAAGGCCAAGAGGCCTTGGCTTTATACATACTTGTGTGTTTCATTTCAGTTATTTACCAACAACTGCTATTATTCAGGGATATAATTTTTAATAAGTGGATAGATGGATAGATGGATGGATGGAAGAATAGCCAGTTATTAAGGAACTAAGGGAGAAAGCAAGACATAATTCCCAAACTTACAAAATACCTTAAAAAACTGACACAACATTCAATGCATAACTATCATCTTCCTTTCTAAAATAATTTTTATCTGCAATTGACATCAAATAGGGAATAGAATAGTCTGAAAACAAAAAGTAAAGCAAACACAGAATTCCTATTTAAGCCAGAGCATCTTAGTCATAAGAAAGCCATGACTAAGGAAGCACTGTAGCTCTGTGATCCACAGGTAAAAGCCCTTCTTGGATTACTTAAGAATCTCTTTTCCCCTCTGCACTCTTGGGAGCATGGAGTATATTTCTACAGTATTTCTATCAGGATGCTAATTAGTACAGCTGAGAAATGCCATCAACAGCAAAAGTAAAATTAGCCTTTACTTGTAAAATTTCTCCTGGGATATGCTGGTGGCTCCTGTCTCAACCAAACAGAATAACAGGCTAACTGTGTCATCCCACAGCAAGCAACGCACCCCATCAGCAACACATGAATGAAACCACCAACACATCAAACTGAACTGCCAACATGTCGACCTTGGCCTGCTGCAACCACACCTGCCCCATCGTAGCCCCATGCCCCCATCAAATCGCACTCGCGAGTTGCATAACACTGACAGTTTGCACCATCAGGGCACTCTGTATTTCCTAAAAAAATTCAAGTAGCTTAGAAGTGTGGCATGTTTCAGCCAACATACACCTTTGAGACCATTTTATTCAGCGATGCGGCAGGAAAAACTGAGGTCCAGGGAAAAGAGGCAATTTGGCCAAAATCACATCCTGTTTGGCATCGAATTCAAGTCTAAGTTAATTCCTAGTCTGTGGCTTTCTCTTTTTTATAAACCAGTCTCCTTAGTTTAAAGGTACTTCTTTCACTCCACAGCTAATAAGGTCACTATCTGGACCTTTTCTAACTACCTCCTCCCTGGATCTGAGGAAGAGAAACCTTACCCCATCCCCAAGGCTGACCTTATCTTCTTTCTCTGTGACTTTTTTCCACCAATAACCCCTCTCTCTACCAGCCCATTCCCTACAAGTTAAAAATGTGGTCAAGTATGTCACACATTAGTGAAAGGATATTTCCTCAAACTCCACATCCCCCTCCAGTTACCACTCTTTCAAGCTAAGCTCCTTGCAGAAGAGTATAAAAATCAACATTACCACTTCCAACCCACTGCAGCCTAATATCCACCCTCTCCAGTCCATAATAATGCCCTGGCAGAGGCCATGAGAAAGCCCATTCCACCAAACCCTACTTTGCCTCACCACCTGGATCAGTGAGGCTTTGCAACAAAACATGATCAAAGAACCAGACTCCTGACCTCTCCCTTCCTGAGTCTCCCCAGTGGTCCGAGCTCAAATCCTTTGACTTCTTTCGTTTCCCCACACTAAAATGGAAGCTCCACAAAGGCAGGAATTTTTGTCTATTACCATACCCTCAGCACACTCAGGTTCAATGTTTGTTGACTTAATCCATTTCAGCCATTCAGTCATTATCTTATTTGAACCCCTAGGGGAGCACCAGTGATGTCTCCATTGGAAAGTGGGAGTTACATCTAAAGGCCAGTGGAGGTATTTGAGTTAGAGAACTTGATTTGGGAGACCATTCTTTTGATATAAACTACTAAAGTGTCATTTATAAGAGTTTTAGCTAGACAGAGCTGATGCAACAGATGAATTCAGTAGGCACAGATGAGCAAAAGAGGCCCAAGTCTACACAAATCAATTAATCAATAAATCACTTCCTCTGAGTGTCCTCAGGATTTTGGCTGGTTGGATCAGTCTAACTAGACCTGGAGGCCATGTGATCTTCTTTGGGCAACTGGAAAGTTTGTCTTTCCTGAGGGATCAGATAATAATATTTACTGGAAAGTCACCGTCACTTTTTTCCTCTACTACTCCCTATAGAGATACAAAAATTTACAGTTTCCACCTTATGCCACAGAAAATATTTTAATGCAGCCTACCAGAAAATGTAATGTGAGTCTTCCCCTTTTTCTAGCTATGGCCCCAAGTTTTCCAGAGCAGCCATCTGCAAATCAACATGAACTGGCTTGGATTCAGCTAAGGGGGTCTATACTTCAGTGGAGAAAACTCTCCTAGCCACCCCCAAGAAGTTCATCTAAATTTGGTTTCAAGAGCAGGATATTCTAATTCCAATGACGCTGTAAAGGAGAGAGAACAAGACAATAAGGAGAAACTGTTCTCAAGATTGTGATATGGTACCTCCTTGGCATATCACAAAAATACTTGTGTATCCAGCGATGACAGTTTGAAGATGACCTCTTCTCTCTCTCTCTCTCTCTCTCTCTCTCTCTCTCTCTCTCTCAACAAAAATGACCTTCATGGGCCAATTTCTCTTTCTCCTCTCTCTCTCTCTACTAGAGTTAACCCTGACTTTGAGGACTAACTCTGCATGGGCTCAACCCCAGCTATGCCACTTGCTAACTATAACCTTGTGTAACCTTGGACAAGTGACTTCCTCTCTAGCATTGCCTTGCTCACATATAAAATAGTGATATCATTAACAGTATCTACTTCACAGGGTCATCATGTGGATTAAATGAGATACCATATGCAAGCCCTTCAGCACAGTATTTGAAAGGTCATTATTTCACTTAGAGTACATGTAGGAAGTTTTTTATGGGCTATACCAGTGGTCGGCAAACCACAGCTCGCGAGCCACATGCGGCTCTTTGGCCCCTTGAGTGTGGCTCTTCCACAAAATACCACATGTGGGCGCGCACGTACAGTGCGATTGAAACTTCGTGGCCCATGCGCAGAAGTCGGTTTTCGGAAAGGAGACAGATGAAACAAGTATACAAGACGAGTGTGGATGGGAGAGTTGGAAGGGGTCGACCTCAGAGAACATACCTCAATCAGATTGAGGACATTTTTAGCAAAGGCCAGCTTAGGAGTACCCTAATTAAGTTAATAACAATGTACCTACCTATACAGTTTAAGTTTAAAAAATTTGGCTCTCAAAAGAAATTTCAATCGTTGTACTGTTGATATTTGGCTCTGTTGACTAGAGTTTGCTGACCACTGGGCTATACTGATCATTTTTATTCTTATCAAGGAAACATACTTTAGTGACATGGGTGTGCTCAATGGGACAGTCTCATATGCTTGCCTGAGAAAGTCAGGAGCCCCAGCCTTCCTCAATCCCTTCCAGAAGCCCTACCCTGGCTGGTCCTGGGAGGATGCTGTATCCACTCTCCTGGACTCTGGCTAGGTTTCTACAGAAAAGAAAGCTCACATCAAGGGCTACTCTCAGAAAGGTAAGTAAATTTGGCAAGCTCAAACTTCATGCTCACGTAAAGTTCCAAGGTAGAGTCAATTGTCCATCAAAAACTAGGTCTATCACTGCTGTGTTCCTTATTCACGTTCTATATACTAGTAGATAAAAGAAATGGGTCTCTAATGATTTTCACTAGACAGTAAGGGGACAACTCTTCAAAGTCTTCTTCAGCCCTTAGCATATAAATAGGAACACAGCAGGTACCCATGTAACCCAAAATCTTTTGTTCCTTGCTCTATCACAAATGCCTACAGCATAATTTAATTTACAGTGTTCGATTTTATTTGCAATCACAAAGAAGTAAAATAGAATTAACAGAGGTGAATTGGGAATTTAAGGGCCCCAAGACAAACATGATGAACTAGAAATCCCTAATGAAAATATTTAAACATGTACCTTCTATGACACCCAACACTATGCAAACTCTTTTAAGGTAACTTATTCTGGAGGGTGAACTAGAATCTACCACCTCTAGTAATTTCTACTTGAATACATTTAGTGAATGTGGTGCAGTCTATCTATAAGTTTTCACCGTACTGATGTACACACCTTTTAACTATCCCCAAAATCCTGGCACATGTCCCCTACTTCTCAGCATAAATTGAATAGTAGTGAGCTGAAGACATGTCTCACATTACCAAAAGCTCATTCATTTCATTAAGTACTAGGAACTACTTATGCCTAATACACATGCAATATTAATGCAATACCTAAATATTCTTAGATGCCCTTGGGATTCAGAGCACGGGTAAGGAAGTGAAGTTACAATTCAGTTATGCACACATTTTTAGGGAAAATGACAAAGTTTTCATATGCTCAAAGAGCACATGACCCTCAAAATTAAAAACCACAGGGTGAAATTTTTAAAATCTGATAAACCACATTTCATTTATTACTTGCTGCATTTAAGAATTTGAGCAATTTCTAATTGGTCATTATGCGCATTGTTCAACTTTGTAACTCGTATATTTACTTATTTCTACTGGTTTCAGTATTCCTTGGGATCTTCTATAAATTTTATATGAATATTTCAGAAACATGCCTAGTTCTAAAAGTAGCAAATCCTAACTAGCATCATAATCTCATCCATCATGGAGAACCAAGTCTAAGGGAGTTTATAAAAAGTTGAGATTTTAAGACGTTTATGGAGGATGCAATCTGACATATAAGAGAGCCATGTGGGTCCACTAAGATAAGACAGCATGAATTAATCCTGGTGTTAGTGAATACCACTTCCAGAATTTCTCCATTGGGCACAATCAGCGATAGGGGTTGACAAGGTGGGTGTGAAAATCAAGGCTCCTGAAGTTGCTGTTGAAATACCTAGGTATATAGACAGGTGAGAGTAGCTAACTTTCTTTGATCGATCTTGGTCTTCCTAATAACTGAAATAAGGCAAGCTCCCAATTATGTGTTACACAAACATGTTTCCTAGCAATGGCTGCCCTTTCCTCCTACCCACCTACCCACAAGCTCTATTGCTAGAGATTCTACCCATCATGCCTCTTTTTCAGAGTCTCTTTCCATAGCTTTGCTGTGGGGGTTGGAGGGGTGGGAAATGGATTCCATGACTCTCTTGGCCACAGCTAACTGGACCTAGAACAGACCTGGGATTCAAGCTGGCCAATCAGATTCTTGGTTCTCTGAATTTGAAACTGAAAGAGAGCAACTCTAGGCAGACTCCAATGAGCACTTGAATAGAAAAGACACATGCTTTCCTTGATTGGCCACTTTTTCACAAGCCACATATAAACACATAGCAAGAGAGAAAACAGAGAGTGAGAGACTGATTTTGTCATAATTACTATTTTCCAAATGATTTTATTCTAGCCCCCCAAAACACCTACCCTACCTACCCTTAAGGTCTGAGAGGAACTCTTATATGTTCCTAGTAAATCCCTTCTTTTCCTTCAACATGCTTGAATGGGTTTTTACTACTTGCAGTTACTATATTCTCTCTTAAACAAAAAGTAATTGAATGGATTAGTAAATGAATGAGTTGGATTCTCAAAGAGGACAAAGAGGTTTCATAGGGAAGTTGATGGGAGAGAAGGAAATCAGGAATGCTGGCACCCAAGAGGGGAAGATCTGACTTTGAGACACAAGATTTGGAACAACCCAAAAGACAAATCCTGAATGGGTGTGACCACCCAGTGAGGTAAGAAACCACCTGAAGAGGAAGCTGAGAGGTGCCAGTTGAAGGACTCTTAGGCCAGGAGGCAATTTATGTGCCCTGAAGTTCCTGTGGTTGGAGGCAAAGTCAGATAGAATTCTAACTGAATTAATGAGATCATCTTCAATAAAGTCCAATAATCCATAATAAAGAGCTTCCCCATCCTTAAAGCTCTGCTCTGTGAATCCAGTGAATTTATCAAAGTCATGACTACCTAAAGAATCTGCTGGATCTTTAATGAAGCATCCTGAGCAATAATCTCTCTCATTTCTCTGCTGTGGTTTTAATTTTCCAGTCAGTCATGAAGTTGCTTCTCCTGTCCTTCTGGACAGGTTTCCAAGATAGGAGTGTTCATTTGGCATTCTCCTCTGCTCATTTGCTTGACAAGAATGCATTTGCTCCTTCCTGCTTGCCCTCTCTCCTCTGCTGCGCCCAGCAATGTGCTTCCTTCCTCATTCTTGCTTCCCACCCTTTCTGCGTGCCTCTCCTGAAGATATTGTCGGGCAGCACTGCGACTTCCACTCTATACTAGGCCTTCCATTTCAGCACCAAATTCTCTGGTTTTCAAGTAAATCTGTGTGTTCCCTTCAAAACAGTGAAAAGAACACAATTTTGGGGCTAAGCATACCTAGATTCAAATCCAACTATACCTCACGGTGAGACCCCAGGCAGGTCACTTAATCTCTGCCTTGTTTCTCATCGATAAACAATGATGGCACGTGTCTTGCAAGGCTGTTGTGCTCTCACACACAGAAAGCAACTAGTAAATTCCAGGCACCTAGTAGGGGCTCAAAAATGCTTAACTCTTTAAGAAAAAGAAAAGAGGGAAAAAAAACCTCATAGACACAGACAACAGTATGGTGATTACCAGAAGGAAAGGGAGTTCGGGAGACAAATGGTGATGGAAGGACACTTGAGGTGTTGAACACATAATACAAGATACAGATGATGTCTTATAAAACTGTACACCTGAAACCTAAATAATTTTATTAACCAATGTCACCCCAACAAATTCAATAAATAAAAAATAAAATGTTTATTCTCCCCCCCTTTCAAGATCAATGTCAAGCATGGACCAAAAAAACACACCATAAAAAATAAATGACAGTATAAAGAAATAATAGGTTTAAAAACAGTTTTCATTTCCTTAAAGGGTTGTTCATTTCCTTGTAAGATTGATCTCTATTTACCAAATGTCTACTTCTAAAAGAATTCAAGGTGTATGAAGATTCATGTGTGATAGTCCAGGTCAAGGTTTTGGGTTTTTTTTTAGTCATTCACAATTAATTCCTTTCCTCAAAATCATGAAATAGGTTTTATCTTTTATGTCATTATTTTTAAATAAATGTATACATTTTTAATAATTTTTTTATTTTTCAATTACAGTTGGCATCCAATGTTATATTAGTTTTAGGTGTATAATCCAGTGATTGGACATTTATATAACTTATGTAGTGATCACCCTGACAAATCTAGTACCATCTGACCATACATAGTTATTACAATAATATTGACTGTATTCCCTATGCTGTATTTTATATCCCTGTGACTATTCTGTAACTACCAATTTGTACTTCTTAATTCCTTCACCTTTTTCACCCATCCCTCCCAACCCCCTCCCATCTTTTGAAATCCCAGCCCCTCAACCCACCATACATACATTTTGATTATCATTTTACAAAGTGAAAGAATTGAGTACAGGCAAACTATCAAGAAAAATGAAGATACAGTAATCATCCAATTAACTCAAAACTTCTCAGCCTTGTACCTACTGACACTCTGTCCTATTATTCATTGTAGGATGTTTGCAGCATCCCTGGTTTCTACCCAGTAGATGCCAGTAGCATATCCCACCCAGTTTCAAAAAACAAAAATGTGTCCAGACATTGCCAAATGTTTCTTGATAGGCAAAATTGTCCCACTAATTGAGAATCACTAAGTTAATTTGACCAATATACCTGCAGTCAAACTAGATTGTACAAGCGCAACTATGGGTTTGTGAGATATAAAGTAGCTGCTCAGTCTTTACTTCTCTACAGAATATTCCTGCTAAAAAACAAAATGGCTGCATATCGCTTCCAAGATACAATCAAATGCTGGCTTCTCAAAGAAACGGGGCGGGGGGGATGGCACGTGCCAGAATTCTGTTTGTCAGGCTGCCTCAGCTCTTGGCTGCATGCCCACATTCTGCCTAAAGCCTACTTCCCAAACTTCTTAAAATGTTTTCCACAGCTTTCCGAACCTGACCTTTGCAGCAGCTGTGTGTGTGTGTGTGTGTGTGTGTGTGTGTGTGTGTGTAAAATAGATTTACAATTTTCTATATTCCTGCAAAGCCAAACCACTTATTGAGTCCAAATGCCAACTGGGGATGGTGGGAATTTGCACACAGATGTCAGTGGACTCCAAAACAACAACACAAGAGCTCCACCTGCAACTAATTATAGAAACCGAAATTGCACTCTGGCCAGAAGAGGCCAGGTTCAGAACCCACCCCATCTGCTCTGGCGATAAAATCACTCTGTTACTCTTTCTCCTGTCAACATAGACTTGCTTCTTAAAATCCTCTGAGGATGTTGTCGGTAGGGAATTGTATCAGGCAGTGAATGCTTTGGGGTGACCACTCCCTCTGCCTTCCCCTCCTGGAGCTCGGTTTCAATAAGTGTCTTTGGCACAAGTGAGTCTAAAACCTCACTGAAATATTCCACAATGTTTTCTTTGGTTGTGAGCTGTTGCTCTTCCATAGCCAAAATAAAGTGATCCAGAGAGAAAATGGAACATGGAAGTCATTTAGCTCTCCCAAGGTCCAACGTACAAGAATGTTTATTTTCCTCCCATTAGCCAAGTCTTTCGTAAGAAAACCTGGGAATAAAAATCTCTAAGGCTACTAATACAATGCACATGGCTGATCCTAGGGCTGACTGCAAGAGATTACTGAAGCAAAAACCAGCTGACATCTGTGACAAAGACGTATAGTTCACTTCAAATCATTCTCCTACACTCTGGCAAACAAAGAAATCAACTGTTGGCTCAGTGCCATCTCATCTATCTTCAGAACCAAAGGAAGTTTTTACCTCCCCATGAAAGGCATTACAATTGTGGTTTTAGTCTAAGTAGATCACTGCCTAAATCTGGACCAAAGTTTTTCCACCTTTCTGGAAAGGTAGACAAAAGCTACAATTCTCTGAAAAGCTGAAGAAGACTATGTCAAGATGAGGAAGATGGACACTTTTTTTGCTCCTTCTAAGATTCAACATTCCAAGTTATGTTATGGTGCTAAATTAGTTCATATTATCCAGTTCCAAATCCATGTGCCTATGTAACATTGGGAAAAATACACATAAGACACACACATTTCACACCAGAGTTTAAATGAAAACATATACACAGATATGACATACGATTGACTTCTTAATTTCTCAGGTCTCTTGATAGGACTTACAAGCCCTTAAACCATTTGGAGAAAGACAGTGACCAAGCACAGCTCAAGCCAGTGCAGCAGACACCTGTGTTTGTCCCAGAGTATCCCTTCACCCCTCATCTCAGTGACTTTGAAAACTGCTCCTCTCCCAGTGCCTGCTGTTCTAATAGGGTCACCAGTCACAGTAACCCCTTTTCACATACCTGTCCCCATCCCTGCCACATGCACTCACCAAGTCTGGAGGCAGGATATAACTCAGGCAGGACCAAATCCTTCCATAAATTATCCAAGCAGGAAGTGAAGACATAGGGATCCCTTAACCCTTCCATTGTGGTACTGGCAGCCAAGACAGTCCACCACATGAAGGAGAAAATGAGGCTTGCACATAGAGGCAGACACCGAGAACCAGAGATGAAGCAATGGGGAGACCCATAATCCTGCTACAGTTTGAGGCCCTGGGTTTAGTCAACCCCAAGCTCCACACCTAAGCCTTCCGGCAATTTAATTACAGAAACTAATAAATTCCTTTTTTCTTATTCGGGCTTTGAGTAGCATTTGTGTCACTACTTTGGAATATTGCTTAATATCATTAGTAAGTAGATTTCTTCATTCTGATGTGTAAAGTCCTTTAAGATCTCATTTCACCTCCTGAAATGCACCTGTTTTACGACCAGTAATTATTATTAGTAACACTTATCAATTGATGGTTTTCTATGTTTTATCAGTTAGGAAGGTATTGAGCTGCAAGTAACAGAATATCCAACCAACAGTGACTTAAACAATTAGGGGTTTATTTTCTCACGTGACTAGAAGTCTGGCGGCAGCTACTCCAGGTGCTGGTGCACTCTCAGAGATAGCAGGGCACGTGTATCTGTGCTCATCTCGGTCTCTCTTCCATGGTTACTATACAGATGACACAGCTGCAAGCATCACATCGGCACTCAAGACAGGAAGAAGGAGAAAGAAGCATTGCCGGTGACATTCCTTTTATCAAGAAAACAAAAGCTTTCCCAGAATCTCCATTTCCCAAAATGGTTTTATTTGAGTTTTATTTGCCACACACTTGATTATTCCACTCCCTCTCTGCTTTGGCAGGGAGTAGATTTCGCTGACCTCACTAACTTTGGCCTTGGTCATGTAACATGCTTTAGGCAAAAGAATGTTAGTGGATATGATGCAAACAAAGGCTTTAAATATGTTTGTGGGGTTTGGTTGGACACCTGATGTCTGCGATCCGTGAGAATATGAAACCTTAAGTAGCTGCTGCTGTGAGAAGACATTGTCATAACTGAAACCAACTTACAGACTAGAGCCTGGTGCCCTGAGTCCAGACCTACCCAGCTAAGTTGCAGCCAACCGGCAAATATGTGAGGGAGAGATAAATGCTTGTCTTTTTTAGCCAATTAGTTTTGGGATGGCAAGTTACACAGCATTACTGCTTAAGATAATGTTTCATAGTCAAGTAAGTTTGGGAAATGACTGGCTTAAAAAAATTTAATAAACATTTTTAACTGCAAGAGTCAGAGCATTTCACATGCTGATACGTTGTATTAGTTTTGCCATAATAAAGTGCCACAAACTGGGTGGCTTAAACAACAGAAATTTATTGTCTCAGTTCTAGAGGCTAGAAGTTGGAGATCAAGATGTCAGCAGGGTTGATTCCTTCTGAGGACTATGAGGGAAGGCTTGTTCCAGGCCCCTCTCTTGGTGTGCAGATGACTGTCTTCAACCTGTCTCTGTATACTCTTCCCTCTGTGCATGTCTGTGTCTGTGTCTAAATTCCCCTGAATTAGGGCCCACCCTAATGACCTCGCTTTTACTTGGTTACCTCTGTAAAGACCCTATCTCTAAATAAAGTCACATTCTGAGTTAATGGGGATTAAGAATCCAACATATCTTTCTGGGGAGATACAATTTAACCCATAACATATGCATTATGATTTTGTCCTTAGGATAGTCCTTAGGACAGGACTATCTAGCCCAGGGGTGGGCAAACTTTTTGACTCGAGGGCCACAATGGTTTCTTAAACTGGACCGGAGGGCCAGAACAAAAGCATGGATGGAGTGTTTGTGTGAACTAATATAAATTCAAAGTAAACATCATTACATAAAAGGGTACAGTCTTTTTTTTTTAGTTTTATTCATTTCAAACGGGCCGGATCCGGCCCGCTTGCCCACGGCTGATCTAGCCTATTACATCTCAGGTTTATTTGACCAGAGAATCCTCTTTGGAAAATGCTATTTCCCCAGACACACTTTGGAAATACTGGCTTTGAGGGATGCATGGATCTCAGACAGAGTAGTAGAAGGAATGGAGCCTGGAAGAAGGCAGAGGGATAAGATAGGTCTGTTTGAGCAGTGAATTTGTTTAAGTCCTACCTACAAACCTGAGGGGACCTGACACTCAAGGGCAGAGCCCTTGGTTTCACAAACGTTCAGTGCTCAAGGGACTTGCAGTGGCATTTAACTGTCAACTGACCCTTCACAAGACAGCTGCCTCACCACCTTCTCAACAGGAGAGAGAATGGATTCTATCACCCATTTCCAATTGGTACAACTCTTCATATCTGGACACTCACAATGAAATAAGTATTTTAAAACAGAATTGAATGACCTTTATTGAAATGACCCTGCAATTATACAAATAAGAGAGAAACTAATAATAAAAGAAACACAGAAATGTGATCTAGCTTGACCTTTTCAAGTTACACGCTCAGAATGAGAATCAAGTCATATATTGCAAGTAGCTCAAAACCCCATATTAATATCGATTTAGAGTAGATTATTTCCTATTGTGTTAAGCCAGAAATAGAAATTATCACATAACCATTGCTTAAAAGCCGTAGCATTCCCCAGACGGGCTTACTTACACTTCTTAGGTTACGTTTCCCAATGACCTTGTCCCACTTCTGCACACATGAGACGGATAAATATTAAATCTAGTACAATCTCCCAGTGTGTGATGCTATTTATATTCATGCAGATCCTTGGCTAGCCATGCACAACTTAGGGAAATGTTTAAATATTATTTTAGGTACACCTAATTTGGAAAAAATAATCCATTAAAAATACAAAACTAATAATTGCATAAAATATCCAAGAATCTGAAAAGTCAGTAAGTTATATGCGCCAAGCTATAAGATATAGTCCCTATAACTTTCTGTAAATTTATTCTCTACCATGTTTTCTCTCTCTGATCTCCATCAAACAGGTAAATAGAATGGAGCTGTCAAGAAAAAAACAACTATATAACCTTTTAAAGAAAATTGGGTCCCTTTACACCCTTGTAGTTGCATTCTTCCACCCCCAACCCCACACAGGCCATTAAAATATTAAGGGGCTGTTTCAAGTGGCAACCAAACAGCCATTCTAAATTTTTTCTCCTCACTGCTCTCCAAATCAACCTACTGGTGTGATACTGAGAGCATGGACTATGTGTTCATTCCATTCCAAAGAATTAGCTGTCATAATACACCACCCCATGCTTCTTCCATTCAGGAAAGAACATCACGAAGCAGAAAGCATAGGGATAACTCTGCATCCATGCAATCTGGTTCATACAAACAAGCCAGATTCCAAATGCCAGTACTGTAACTCTTAGTAGTCACAAATGCATTTCTACTCGTGCAGCTCTGTAGGGCTGAGAAGTAGGGCCTTGGAGAAAGCCTAGGGGTAGAGGGGCTCTGGAGTATAATATCCATCCAGAAACCTGAGTAGCATCATCCCTTGGCACAGGAGAAATTTTGTCATAGCCACCTACCACTGGCTCCAAGGTTTCAAACAGTCCAGGGTTTCTTGTAACACAGGAAGGGCATGCAACATCCTCCCTTAGATCTGCAGTTGGGTTCAGCTCCCTTGGGAAGAACCACTACGACTTCAAAATCTACTGCGAAAGAACTGATGAGTGGGAACCCTCAACAACACTGCGCATAAGGATAAAAGGTCTATGCTAATGAGTATTAAATTCACAGAACTATAAATACCATAAACATGAGCATTCTAGCTTTCTCACCTTCACTCAGTAATGGGCCTGCCTCCCATTTCTATTCACATAGTGCAATTCATATTGTCTTAGGTCATCTGAATTTCAGTTACTAAAGTTCCAATTATCCAAATACCCTCTGGTAGAACTGTTTGATTGTTACAGATAAAAAAACATAATCACGTGTCCCCTTCTCTTTTATATTCTTTTCTCCCACGCAGAAACTGTATCCATGTCTTTTCCTCTAAAGGGAAATTATAGTAAGTGATAGTAAATGGTAGAAATTCTAAACAGAACAAAAACCATTTCTAGGAAAAACAAAGTCCTAATTAAGAATGAAAGTACTAAGTAAGCTAAATCACATTCTTAATCATTCTATCAAAGCTACAGGTGCTCCTCAACTTACACTAGGGTTACATCCTGATAAACCCATCCTAAGTTGAAAATATCACAATCTGAACATGCATCTCATACACCTAACCTACCGAACATCATAGCTTAGCACAACCTACCTTAAACATGCTCAGAACACTTACAATAGCCTACAGCTGAGCAAAAGCACCGAACACAGGAGCGCACAGTAGAGTATCAGTTACGACTGCATGGCTAACTGTGAGCTGTAGCTCACCGCCACTGCTCAGCATCACAGCAGAGCATAATCCCACATTTTGGTAGCCCAAGAAAAGATCAAAATTCTAAGTACACCTTCTACTGAATACATATTGCTTTTGCACCATCATACAGTCAAAAAACATGAGTTGAAACATCATAAGTCAGGGACAGTCTATAGTCATTTTTTACATCTAATCTATATGAAGTATGATCTTCCTATTATAGTAAGATTCTATTTACAGGTCAGTGATTCTATAAGAAGGTAGTGAACATAAAGTTAAGATTTAGATGTTGACGCGAAATAAACCAAAGCTTAAAATTGCAGCTCTGTCAATTATCAGCTGTATGAACTTGGGCAAACTGCTTATTCTCTCTACATTTATTTTTCATCTGTAAAATGAGACAAAGTCTAGCACCTACCTCAGATGACTGATGCAAATACTAAATAAGATAAGGTACACAAAGCTCTAAGCACAGTGCCTAACACATAATGGCCCCCAACAGATGTCTGCTGGTAGCAGCAGCAGTAATAATAGAAACAGCAGCAGCATTTCATCTAGCTCTACTTTTTGACAAACATAATAATCCCACTGGTAGAAATTTCTAGTGCTCCTTCATATCTAACTCTCCTTCCTGGAAAGAGGAGAGGACAACAGCTCCCAGCCCCTTGCAATTGTCTCTTCCAATCCAAGGAATTGAGAAGCCAATATGCCATTTCCAGGCGCTCTCGCTCTCCTGTAACCATGTACCAAGGTGCAGAAAGCCTGGATCTGGAGTCACTGCCTGGAGGAGAGCTACCTGACCTGCTTCATACTTCAGGTGAATACAAAATAAATCTCTGATGTGTTAAGCCACTGAGATTTGAAGCTTGATTATTATTGCATCAGGATCTACCCTATCGTGACCAATAGGTACTCATATACCCCTAAAAGGGATCCTGACAGACTTCCCAAAAGGGGAAGGAGGGGCACTTCAATGTTTTTTTAAGTAACTTGCTTTCTGGCAATCTTAATATTCTTTACTTTGTAATACTACCTCATATTGCAAGTAAATTGACTTTTCAAACTCTCCATGTTTCTTCCTCCTTTTATATTTAACCTAAAAAATAATAATTATGCTTATGTTTAATATACAGATTAATACTGGGGCTTTCACTGGGTCTATGTTACACAGTCCTATCTCACCCACAGCACCCAAGCTAGCCTCTGATCATATAGGTTCCAGAACAAGGAAGGGGTAATTGGAACAGCCTCAACCCTTCACTTGTTTCCAGCTTAGGGTAACGTGGGATAGTTAAATAGAATTATGAACGTCACCTAGTTTAAACTGAACTAACCCTCATGAAATGAACAAGGGGTTTTATATGTTTTTTACTGCCTGGCTGGTGTGGTTCAGTGGTTTAGTGTTGACCTATGAACCAGGAGGTCATGGTTCAATTCCTGGTCAGGCACATGCCTGGGCTGTGGGCTCAATCCCTAGTTTGGGGTGTGCAGGAGGCAGCCAATCAATGGTTCTCTCTCATCAGTGATGTCTTTATCTCTCCCTCCCTCTCTGAAATCAATAAAATATATTTTTAAAATGTTTTACTAGGAGTCAAATGGTTCTTTGTGTCATTAAAATTTACCTCAATATACTATTTATTTTACTTTGCCTTTTTTATACTTAATTTTTGTGAATGTCATAGAAGACAATATATTAACATAGTAGCACATCATGCAATTGATAAATAAATATACGTGTGTAGGTGGGAAATCTATGCTCAAAAACATTTAATGATTAAAGCATAAAATAGAAGTTTCGATATCAGCTTTCAATTTTGCCACTACATGCATTATTCCTAAACTTCTGTAACCATTTGCCAAAACAACTAAAAAAGGAAGAAAACCAGTATCGGACTGGGGAAACACTCACAGCTGTAACAGGTTCACAGGATTTGCATGAACTAGCAAAGTCAGAAAAAAATATAAATAACAGTGAAGAGCATTAATTTGAATTAGGAGTAAAGAACAGGCTTTCTGTTCCAACTGAAAATCACATTTGCACATCTGAAAACTAGCAGATGTCAGATAACCAAAGGGATAAGATGATTGCTTTCCACACTCAGAACAAACAGCAGATTCTCCGACAGATTAGAAATGCTTCTATGGGTACTTGGACTCCACAGGCTGGAAGCCAGGGAAACAGACAGGAGGGTCCACAAATGACCCTAAGAAAGGCAGAGCACTACCTTAAGCCAACATAAAGATCACTCATCGGAGAATCACGAGTTTAGCCAAATTTAAATTATCTCAAATATCTGGAAACTTTTTTAGGCAAATGGCATAGCACCACCTATTCCACATCTCTTAGCACTTATCTCACTACTAAGAAAAGGTGAGGCTGGGATTTAAACCCAGGAATGTCTGATTCCAAAGCCCTTATGAAAATAGCATCATATAAATGAGCCTCACAGAACAGGTAGGATATGAAAATCAAGACTGGCTTGAATTAAAAGGGAAGAGGTAGGGAGAGGAGGTGTTGTGACGTCCTCCAGTATAAGATAATGGAAAGAGCAAAGTTATGGAGGTGGGAAACCCTGAATATGTACAGGTATTACCACGTGGTGGTTCTGGTAGCCTAGGAGATGTGGAGGGAGGTGGTATGAGGTAATGCTGGAAAGGCTAGTCAGGCTTTCCAATGGAAGGCTCAGCCACAGAAGTAGACTTCATTCTGGAGGCAATGAGTAATTATGGAGGGCTTTAAAGCAGGGGAATGGCATAAGTGCAGGTAGATGCTGGGAAAACTAATCTTGCTATGACATGGAAGAGGGATCAAAGAAAAGTCTGAAGGTGGCTTGCACATAGTATGTGGTTAATATTGAATGGATGGGACAAAAATGTGTTGTGTTTCTCTAACATATCAAGCCCATTCTACCCAACACCACTTATATAATTTTGTTCAGTTCGATATTTAGAAAACAAACTCCACTCATTCTAGTGCTGATCCTTCAAAAAAAATTCAATGGTCAGATGTGGTCCTCTAAATGTTGCTATTAAAATGTCTACTCTTGCCCGGCCAGTGTGGTTCAGTGGTTGAGCGTCAGGGCACATGCCCAGGTAGCGGGTTCGATACCCAGTGGGGAGCATGCAGAAGGCAGCCAATCAATGATTCTCTCTCATCATTGATGTTTCTAACTCTCTCTCCTTCTCCCTTCCTCTCTGAAATCAATAAAAATATTTTTAAATGTCTACTCTTGCAAAAATTAACATTTTCCTCTTCTATTCAAAGGAAGTACATCTGAGTTGCTGTTGTAACTGCTGAAAAAGAAAACAAAATTAACCAAGTCTCAAAGTTAGACAATGAAAACTGATCCTCCCTCTTCCACTACAGTGTGAAAAGGTCATTGGAAAATAAGGAGGTCACAAGCTGTAATCTCATATTTCCTATGCCCTCTTGTAGTCTCCAAGTCAAACACATACTAAGTCAGAGCTTGTTTGATAATGCCGAACTTTCTTCTGCAAAGCAAAACACTGAGATGAGTCATAACCTACCTGATTTTCTTCATGGGAAACCCTCATCTGCTCCTTGAGGACAGACATCCGGGCTGCTTCTTCCTTCCTCAAGACTCTCTCTTTCTTGAGCTCAGGACTCCAGAAGGTCTTGATACTGTTCATGGAAGACCCCAACTTGCTGTCCTTGATGTCTAGCTCTTTCCGAAGGAGTTCATTCTCTCTCTGCAGTTCCTTGAGCTGGGCTTGAAGGTCTAACATTGTGCTGTCCCTTACCTGCCTCAACATGGAGGGGACCTGGTGGTGGTGATGATGGGATGAGCTGGTCAAACCTATATGTTGGTCTGTGTAAGAAAGGACATCTGTGTGGGAAAGTCCAGCAGAAGCAATATTGGGACTACTCCCCATGGCTGTGACGCGACCTCCATATACAGCTCTATTTGTGGCCCTTCCCAGAGTCATGGTGCCCTTTGGGTAAGTTGTCGAAGCCACCCCTTCATGATCACTCAGATACATGGGTCCAGACGTAGCATAGGCTGCATTAAGGGACTGGATATTCTCCATGGACAGAGTCTTGCCCGCTCCTCCACCTCCCCCACTACTTGTTCTTCGGTGGCCCAAACGAGGAGACCTTGGCAAACGAGGAGATCTGGAAGGGCTCCCTTCCAGATTGGTGATTGTTCTTGCACTTCCATACATTTTTCTTCTATTATGAGGTGCGACTAAAGAGAAGAAATGCTATACTAAGTTGAGGATAAAGCCAAAATTTTCACAGTTGGCCAGATTTTTCACTGCATTCCGCTCATAGTCTGTACCAGAAAATTACTCCAATCAGAGATCTGAAAAATGAGAAAAAGGATCATCAAAAACAAACTTCTTTAGAACTGTCACTATAATTTCATTATGTTTTTAAATATACAGACAACCAAGATGTCTTCCAGTAGGTGAATACATAAGTAAACTGTGATACATTCAGATAATGGAATACTATTCAATGCTAAAGAGAAATGAGCTATCAAATCATGAAAAGACATGGAGGAAATTTAAATGTATATTACTAAGTGAAAGAAGGCAATATGAAAAGGCTACATAATGTATGATTCCACCAAAAGACATACTAGAAAAGGAAAAAATATGGAGACAGTGAAAGAATCAGTAGTTGCTAGGGGTTAGGATCAGTGGTTGCTGGGAGAGGGATGAATAGGTGGAACACAGAGGATTTCTAAGGCAGTGAAGCTACTCTGTTTGATACCATCATGGTGGATACATTTCTTTATACATTTGTCTAAACCTATAGAATGTACAACATCAAGAGTGAGCCCTAATGTAAAATATGGGCTTTGGATGATTATGATGTATTAATGTAGGTTCACTGTTTGTAATAAATGTACCACTCTGGTGCAGGATTGATAACCGGGGAGACTGTGTATATGTGGAGGCAAGAGCTCAATGGGAACTCTGTTCTATTTTGCTGTGAACCTTAAACCACTCTAAAAAATAAACTCTATTAAAATAGATAGATATCGCCCTGACCGGTTTGGCTCAGTGGATAGAGCGTCGGCCTGCGGACTCAAGGGTCCCAGGTTCGATTCCGGTCAAGGGCATGTACCTTGGTTGCGGGCACATACCCACTGGGGGGTGTGCAGGGGGCAGCTGATCGATGTTTCTCTCTCATCGATGTTTCTGACTCTCTATCCCTCTCCTTTCCTATCTGTAAAAAATCAATAAAATATATTTTTAAAAAAAATAAAATAAAATAAAATAGATAGATATCAATGGTGCTAATGATAGATGAATAATAGGTAGGTAGGTAGGTAGATAAACAGATAGATAGACCCATGTTCATTTAAAAAGAAAAGGGACCCCAAAATCTTACTTACTACATCTAAACATTTTGTAAATTCTCCCCATCCTGCTCCCAAGCAAGGTCAAAATTTCTCAGCACAAAAAAACACTAATTTTTCCTTAGGAAAATGAAGCTCTGCATTTTGGGTTGTGTTAAGTGACAGTTAGAACCTCCAGAAAATTGACCATAGGATATTTCATCACAGAGACCTGAGTTATAAAATCCCCTGTCCTGGGGACATGACCCCTCTACACAAATGGCTTGACAGTGACTCTGAGAAGCTGTTGCTTCCTAAGATGTCAAATAATAGTCAATCATGTTGTTACCTCCACTCTTATACCCACTATAGACATCACTAATCCATCACAGTCCTCTTTTCCATTAGGTTCAGAACTGTTCTCAATACAGCACTCTAGATGGTTTACCAACAATCAACTGGCATCGATCTATGATTTAGAACCTACCGGCCATCTTGGAAAAAGAGGTTGCTCAACTAATATAGGTGGCTCCCTACATATCGCCGGATCCTAAGTGCTATCATCAGAGATGACAGCCCTGTCTCTTTCCCCGTTCACGTACATCTTTCAGACTGGCCTTTGGGGGCTTTGGGGACTTCTTTTGCATTTCTGCTAATCTAAATATTCATATTAACCATTCCACACCTGTACAGAAATGGCACAGAACAGTGCACCATGTTAGAGTCCCTGGTTTCATAACCCCTAGAGAAAAGTAGTAGAAGCTCCGTGTCACCATTACTAAAGTACTTTGGTACAGATTTTATGCAGCCAGGGCTACAAACTGTGATTGTCCAGTCAGTGCTGGTATCCAGATGGCCTTAACAGGAAGCATCACAGCCTCCTGCTCTTTCTCTTAGGGTGTGTTTGGTATACTTTTCTTCAGCTATAGGATAGTAAGAGCACAGATTCTGGAAAGGGCCAAAGTGAGGTTCAACTCTCCAACAACTGACTAGCTGAGTGACCTTAGGCAAATTATTTAACTGTTACGAGCTTCCTTTCTCCAATCAATAAAATATGGGTAATTTCATCTAACTCATAGTATCCTTAAGAAAAAGATGATGTTTATAAACCACCTAGTTTGGTGCCTAGCAATAATTTTTGTTGGTAGTGTCAATAAATACATTAATTGTATTATACAGGGCACCTTTTATTTTTACCTGCTTATCATTTATTTCTCCCCCACCCCACTTTCTGGTAACACTGTCTCTATTTTCCTTAGAGAAATTGTCCCCAACCCTCTACTCACACAGTCATTAGGTTATATAAGGCTGATTCCCTCTACTCCACCCTGAATAGGATTGGAGTGAGAATATGAACCAGGCCTGGCCACTCATCATAGTCCATCACCCAAACATGGCCACTGGTGGACATGTGGCCCACATTGGTCCAAAAGACTCCATACCATCATTTTAGATGAAACAACTAGGAAAAATAAGCTCTTTTTCAGCTGGAATTACTTGCTTTGAAGATGGAACTTCTGAGTACTACCATGTGAAAAGGGCTTCCCTGAGACTGAAGCTAATGCAAAAAAAGTCAGAGCCAAACTTTTAATAGTGTGAAATCAGGCCAGGTGACATCACTTGATATCAGTCATTGAAACTATATCCATCCCTAGCCATTTTAGTTACATATGCCAGGCAGACTGACTGCATTAATGGCCCCAATTCCTGTATCTGTCCCCTTGGCAGTGCCCTCACAATCTGACCCTGGGTTCTGTTGCATGACTTGCTTTGGCCAATAAGTAGATAACAAATGTGAAGAAGTGGAGGCCTGAAATAGCACTTGTGTATTTACTCTCTTGCTCATTTTCTTCTGCCATAGGAATTAGAACATGCCCAGTCTAGCCTGATGGAAAATAAAAACATAAAGCAGGGCAGTGTGTCCTAGCCAATAGCCAGCCCCAAGACATCTGAGCAAGCCCAGCTAAGATCAGCAGCCTAGCCAACAAGCACCTGACTACAGATGCAGGAGCAAGTCCAGCTAATAGCCACTGAACTCCATACACTCATGGACTAAACAAATGCTTCTTAGTATGTCACTGATGTTTTGTGGTTGGCTGTTTTGCAACATTACTGGTTCAACAGGTAACTGATATATTCACCCATAAAATTTCTACATTCAATTCTAGTTGGGGAATCTGTCACTTGTACCCGAAAAAGTCCTACGTATCATATGAAGAAATATTTTCCATAATTGCTTCTGCTTTCCCTAAAAATTCCCTACAAAGAATTATATGCCTGTCTCTAACTAAAGAACTTAGTTTCAAATGTTTATATTGCTCAGAGCTTAATTATGTTTTACTTGATAATAAACAAAAATCATTTTATATCTAAGATTTTTGCAGAAATAACCTGTTTTGTGTTTTTTTAAGAGTAAATCAATAGTTCTAACCATTGGAATTCAGTTTACATAAATGATGAGAGACAGACGGTGAAATAATGTGATCATTACATGAATATTTAATGAGATGAAAAGATGTTCATGCCATAATGGGGTGGGGGGGCAAAGAACAGACTACAAAACATTTCTATGGTTTACTCAAACTTTTGTAAGACACATGCACACACACTTACTAGCAGAAGATTGAAACAACACACATTAAAATGTTAACAATGGTGGGAATCCAAGTGGCTTTCATTTTTTCCTTTTGTTTACTTGCATGTTCTAAATTTTCTATCTATATATATAAAAGGTAAGCAACCAAACAACTGATCAACCAAATGGTCAACCAGTTGCTATGATGCGCACTGACCACCAGGGGACAGATGCTCAACACAGGAGCTGCTCCCTGGTGATCAGTGCACTCCCACAGCCAACCTCCTGTGGCTGGCCAACCTCCCACAATCCCTCCCCCAGGCTTGCCAACCACCCACAGCCCTGATCACCTGGATTGCTGGCCAGGCCAAGGGACCCCACCTGTGTACGATTTCATGCACTGGGCCTCTACTACTATATAAAGATTTTTCTATTGTCTTTTTATTCTCTATTTCACGTATTTCTGCTCTGAACTTTGTTATTTTCTTCCTTTAGTAACTTTGGGCTTTGTTTGTTCTTCTTTCCCTTGTTCAAAAATAGCCAATGGTAAGGGTTTTTTGGTTGTTGTTGTTACACAGCAAAGAACTGAAATAGTCACTTAATGTTTCATTGAAAGGTTATCTAATCATTTTTTGACCAATCACCTATTATTGAACACAGGTTATTTTTAATGGAAATATCATAATTAATATTCTGATTGATAAAACTCTATATACATCTCTTATTACTTCCCTAGGATAAAGTTCTAGAGGTAGAATTATAAGATAGAAATGTAAAGGTTCTTAATACCCACTATCAAAATTCCCCCCAGAAATGTTGAAATAATTTACACTTACACCCTTACTGTTGGCTATTTTTCCTCCACTGCCTTTACTCTTTGCTCTCAACATATCTTGGAAGCCACCAGCTTCTTTTGAGGCTACTAAAAGTCCCTAAATTACCCAAATCATGATCACAGCTCTGTATGTTCACTAAATACACCTTAATCAGGAAAACCAACACTGTGCTAACCAGCTCTGCTTTGGGCCAGTGCTTCTGCAATAGTGTGGCCAAGGTTCAGATAAACAGGCTAATGGGGATTTGTTTGTACACCAAGACTTCAAGGCACTAATGTGTACTGTGACTATTCCAAAATTGAGTATACAATATAGCTTTTTCCAAATTTATTTGAGAAAAGAACTCTTTTCCCTTCAAAATACCTGAAAACTTTTCCCTAACCATTCGGACTTATTTATTTAATTAACATTTTTTAAGCATTAACTTAATTCCCAATATTGAATGCTGAGGATAAAGAAGTGGCTGAGACAGACACAGGTCCTGCCTATGGGAAGTTTAACCGTGAGGACAGATTTTATCAGAGTTTTCTTCATCACAAATCTAACATGGTTTGAGGGGAAGGTGATTACAGGAACTGGGCATTGCTTTAAGGACAGGGACATAAAATTGACAAAAAAGAATCAGAATTGAGCTCTAATAGAGAAATAGAGAAGACCAAAATGATGACTGGTTGGAGTTTTAGCCTTACTAGGACAAGAAATAAATATAATTTTGTATTTATTTTTCAAACACCCCATATGGAAGCCAGAACGTCAAAAGGAACACAAGTGAGTCATCGGCAATCTGTGTGTCTAAGAGATGAGGAAACAGGTTGATGTTGCTTACTCCAACATCCTACCAGACAAGAGGTATTATGGACAATTCCACAGAATTTAGCAAATCAAATAAGAATTAACTCAGGAGAACATTAAAATGGTAACAGAATAACTTCTTCACCACTATACATGTGCTTCTTAACAGTAAATTATAATTAGCAACCTAGGCCCAACACTTTACTTATTAGAAGTAGTCTCTTCGACCAAATTTACAAAGAGCGGGGATAGTTTACCGGAACAATTTCACCTGTAAAGCACAAAGAGTTGATGTGGTTTTCACAGATGGGGTAAAGGCCAGTTGATGTCCCACTGGCGTGGCTCAGTGGTTGAGCGTCGACCTATGAACCAAGAGGTCACAATTCGATTCCCAGTCAGGGCACATGTCCAGGTTGTAGGCTTGATCTCCAGTGGGAGTCATGCAGGAGGCAGCCAATCAATGATTCTCTCTCATCATTGATGTTTCTATGTCTCTCTCCCTCTCTATTCCTCTCTGAAATCAATAAAAAGATGAAACATTTTTAAAAGGCCAGTTGTCATGGTAAGCCAAAGTTGAGTTCCCATGGCTGTCGTGTCCCAAGTCTCATGATTCCTACTTGTTTTACTGAGTAACCCACAGCCCCTCCCCTGCCCCAGCTGTGTTTAGTTGCCTGCTATAGTTTTAGGCACTTGTTTTGACACCCAGGCTTTTTTGGTTGTTGTCTTCTAATTCTCGTCTATCCTGATATTTTTTTTTAGTTCTGTAAAATGAATCCCTGAGACACAGCAAAAAGATCAACTTTATTCAGCAATCAATAATGCAATAATGCCTTCTATTTCCTATTACTGACTTCAAGAAAACCATTTCTGAGCTTTTCCCACCTATAAACACATTGCAGGAAATTAGGTAGCAGTTAAGATCATACAGTTTTAAATATTATTATGAAGCCAAGATAAGCTCAATCAATGGGCATTCCTGTAAACTCTTAAAAACACCTGCTTTCTTATGTCTTTGTGATGTACAGTCCTAAGAAGGATAAGTTATTAGTAAGACCAACCTGTACACAGAAACAGAAATGTGCTGCTGAGAATGACCTCAAAGAAATTAAATTGCGCAACACCTTTCCCTTTAAAAGCACCTCATGAATAAAATTCGAAGTCCAAGAATAAGTTCCATGTAAAGCGACAATGCAAAATAAAATCAAAGATGGTTTTATGAACCTATAAGAATACTTCCTCTAATTGAATATGGATTCATAAATAAGACATACACGCATCCACTCACTCTCTTAAATGGCTTAAGGACTCGAACTGTAAGCTCAGAGGGAAAGAAGGTAGAGAGAGACTTGATTCCTCTCTACCTCAGGCACCTCAGACTATCATGGTCTGGAATAGTCTATTTTAAGACAAAAGCATTTCCTGCTATGTGCTCTAAATTAGGTTAAGTTTATTTCCACATATCTCAGTCTCAGTCCATCACCTGAGCCCTGCTGACAGGCCATGTGAGCTGAGATCATCAGTATCTCCCAAGATTTAGATCAACTTAAAATATTCTCTCTTTTTTTTTTCCTTACTGGCATCCTTAACTTTTTTTAAAAGTTTTGTGTAACAGACTCCAGTTAATTCTAAAACCATTCCCAGAGAAGACATGGTGCTGAACAGATCTCAAGTAAGAACTGGCTGAGTAGGAGCCAGATGCTGCCACCAGATGTGTTGTATCGGACTAGCCCAGTGCTCTTTAGAATTTTGATATACAGTGGGCCAACATAGATACGGACATTTCACATTAAAATCCAGATTCTAGCTCCTGAAAACCTGACAATGTCAGGCCTACTTCCCTACCTGGCAAAGACTGGTGAGAGCCAATCGGCAGCTGCCCCTTCAAGAGAGAACATCACCCTCCAGTCCCCTCCTCTCCTGTTACCTTACATTCAGTCTCACTTTCTCATACTTGCTCCTTTAGGCATTTAAATTTTACTACTTCTACCCTTATAAAAGAACTTAGATAAGAATTCATTCTCCTCACCACCCACTTCAAGTCCATTACCAAATCCTACCAATTCTACCTCCAAACTTCTCAACCTGTTCCCTTGTTTTCTGCTTCTACTTATCACTACCCAATTGCACTGGCATGACTTCCTTAAGCTATCCCTTACCCTCCTAAAGCATGGTCACTCCTCTAATCCTCCTCCTCTATTCCTCACACATCAACAAAACTATTGTAAGGTAACAATTCTGATCACAAAATATCTCCCCTTACCCACTTAAAACTGTCTAGTACTTCCCAGTGCTCTATGGACAAAGACCAAACTCCTTCCCATGGCCAGAGGCCCTACAAGATCTGGCCAACAGTTTCAGCCCCTCTCCTGCCACTCTCTCCTTCACTGACTCAGCCCAGGTTTTCTTTCTGTTGCTCAGATGCATCCAGTCACTTCCTGTCCCAAAGCCTTCTCTCTGCAGGGCTGATTCCAGTCATCCTTTAGAATCTAAACGGACCACCGGCTGCCGACCGCTGGTTTAGATCACAGCAGCGACAGTACACCTCCAAGGTCTATCACATCTCAGCTATGTTCTTTCAAAGCATAATGCCTTTTTTCATGGCATGAATGTATTCTTTTTAATAAGAGAATCTGACTTCATCTGCCCTACAAGGGTCTTCAGAGTGGTTCTCTGATTTAGACGACAAAGGGGTGACCAGGTAGCCTGCATCCTCTGGTGAAGGTGTAAGAAAATCTATTGTAACCTGATCAAGGCTGCCTTTCCTCAGATCCTTGGTTTGAAAAATGGAAAGCCATGAAGGAGAGGAATTGATATGCACAAAGGATTCTGGAGCCTTCAGGGAGGGAACACTGACACCCCAGTCACGATGCCCAGGGTTCACGGTGAGATCTGTGGGAGGAGGTGAATATGGTTGCTAATAAGACTAAAGTTTCCAGAAACAAAGTAAATACTTCAAAATAAGAGGAAGTCCAGGCTGGTGATTGGGACTCAAGACAAGTATCCCAGGTGCCTCGGAGAAGCTTGTATGTACAGAGCATGTGAGTGAGGCAGGAAGCTAATAGAGGCCCACCATGCTGTGTGGAACCTGTGCAATAGGCACAACGTGTGCATGGGCTGTAACTCATAAGGAGGACCATGTGTCCTAGCAGGGTTCCCCACAAGCAGACGCTAGATGAGGGTTTAGGTCAGTGATGGGGAACCTATGACACGCGTGTCAGAGGTGACACGCGAACTCATTTTTTTGGTTGATTTTTCTTTGTTAAATGGCATTTAAATATATAAAATAAATATCAAAAATATAAGTCTTTGTTTTACTATGGTTGCAAATATCAAAAAATTTCTATATGTGACACAGCAACAGAGTTAAGTTAGGGTTTTTCAAAATGCTGACACACCGAGCTCAAAAGGTTCGCCATCACTGGTTTAGGTGAAGGTGGTCCATTTTGAAGGTAATCCCAGGAAGTACTAAGAGGAGAATTTGGCACTAAGACAAGGAAGTAAAAAAAGTCCATCTAGGATATCTTTTAAGAAGGTTTCTGTTGTGTTCAACTGGACTCAGTCCTGCTGGAGGAGCTCTGAGAGATAGTGTAAAACCTGCCTCATAGTTACACCTCCATTCATCACTGGCAGAGGGCCGCTCCCTGGCACCTCCAGCCTGCACTGCAGGAGGCCAAGATAAAGCTCTCATGTTTCCATACAGAGATGTGAACGGGGCACTGATGGTATCTGCTACACCACGCTTGGCACACCTGTGGCTGAGCCTGGCCACTGAGAGACCGTATAATAGTGACTATGAAGGGCACTAGCATCTTTCAGTCTGAGGAAGACCAGCCTCAACAGTGACACCTTGTGGCAGAAAAATGCAATCATGTGGCGGACTGGTTGATCCTCCTTACTTAGGAGCAGCATAATCTCAGGGTAGAGGGTCAAGGGAGGAGACAGGGAGAGGTGGAGAGAGGTGGGAGGGAGCCCTAGTGAAAAGACCTGGACTTCCAGCTAAGAGGGAAGGCAGGTTCCAGCATATTGGGTTTAATTTAGACAAATAAAACTGGTTGTTGTTTTTTAATAGAAATCCATATATGACCCAAAAGCTCTAGCACACTTTATAACTCCATATTAATCTGTGTGCTCATTTGTTGGGATCTCTCTTCCCTCCTCCTTTAACTCAAACACTGCATAGTCAGGGCTTCACATTAATTCTAACATTTATGAGGCCCAGGCAAGAATACAAATGGAGCCCTAACCGGTTTGGCTCGGTGGATAGAGCGTCAGCCTGTGGACTGAAAGGTCCCAGGTTTGATTCTGGCCAAGGGCATGTACCTTGGTTGCGGGCACATCCTCAGTAGGGGGTGTGCAGAAGGCAGCTGATCGATGTTTCTCTCTCATCGATGTTTCTAACTCTCTATCCCTCTCTCTTCCTCTCTGTAAAAAAATCAATAAAATATATTTTTTTTAAAAAAGAATACAAATGGAGGCACAGATACCACATGTCTGTACATTTTAAAGTTATAATCAAACTAACACACTGGTAAACAAAATACATTCTATCCTTCTACCTTGAAAAATACAAAGATGTGGATGTTGAGGTTTGAATTTTGAACTTAGAATTCTTGGGCTCTTTATAGTTCTGGACAAAACATGGTAGTAAGAGGCAGGCCTGCCCCAGCCAACATCTTTCTCTCCCCACCCCTGGCTCAACATGTGGTTTCTGCAGCCTGCACACCAGGCTAGCTCCATCTGCAGCAGGGGCCAGCAAACTTTTTCTATAAAAGACCAGACAGTAAATATTTTAGGCTTTGTGGGCCATTCGGTCTCTGTCACAACTACTCAACTCTGCCATTTCAGCACAAACGCAGCCACACAATTTGTAACCAAACGAATGTGGCTGTGTTACAAAAAAACTTTATTTTAAAAAACAGGCATGGATTCAGCCCCCAGGCAGTAGTTTGCTGGCATCTGATCCATACTTTCACAAATAGGTGCCCCTCAGCCATTCTAGGCTTATGGGTATGCCCACTGTAGCATGGATTGTCCTCCGGAGAACAGACCTGGTAAAGAAGCCCAAGCAGACCCTGGAAGACAACTCAGGGTCATTTAGGCAGGGAGGTCCCAGGCCTGTGGGTACCCAGAGTGGACCCTGGAATGCCAGGCACAGGTTTCAGGTGGGCACCTCCACTTGGCCCCATGCCAGTGGTTGGCAAACTACGGCTCGCGAGACACATGCGGCTCTTTGGCCCCTTGAGTGTGGCTCTTCCACAAAATACCACGTGCAGGCGCGCACATACAGTGCGATTGAAACTTCGTGGCCCATGCGCAGAAGTCAGTATTTTGTGGAAGAGCCACACTCAAGGGGCCAAAGAGCCGCATGTGGCTCACGAGCCGCAGTTTGCCGACCACTGCCCCATGCAGTCAAATGAGGCCTTCTAGACTCAGCCTCTAAAGTCTGAGGCCCTGGCAGGGCCTCCCCCTGCCCAGATCTAAGGGTACATCGGAGGTACATAAGAGATTTTGAATATTTGAAAAAACATACTTAATATTATGACACTTTCATCCTATCACTGAAATCACTCCCATGGCAATTAATGCAACAATTTTGTAATGGTAGCCAGAGACATATGTTTTTATAAAATGAAAGAGGGGAGCTCAAAATCAGATCTGGTTAAAGTCATATCTCTACTTTTTTGACTTGTTGCCTTGAGCAAATTACTTCACTTCTCCAATCCCCATTTTTTTCATCTGTAAAATGGAGATACTAGCAATACTTTTCACAGTGATTTGGGAAAGATTAAATAAAATGATAGAAGAAAAGTAATTAGCACAATGCCCAGTACACAGCTAATGTTCAACAAAAGCTAACTTTGATCATTCCAACACTACCAGAATCGGGCACAGTGACTTTGAATCTCAAAATTGTCTTCCAATTCTCTCAGTCCACTAATTTGCCTTGTCTGATACTCCTGAGTCAAACTTAGCCTACTATTCAAAATGCTCAAGACATCAACCATTTTTTAAATGGAAAGGAAAAATGAACATCTTCACATCATCTGCAGATTACAACATTATGCATCGATAGATATTGAAAGTCCCGATAATAAGCCATTTCTTCTTTAAATGCTACAATGATATGAATCAGGAAAACAAAATAAAAAATGTCCAGCTTGATACAACAGGGATTTTTTTAAATGCTTTCCCATCATTCTCCAAGAAGCTGTCTGCAACTGAAACACACTCATCCACACATCACTACTCTCTCCTTTAGATCCTCCAAACTCGTTTTATAATTACTGTTTCCATGTGCAGATCTAGCATGATTACATATTTTATAGTAAGGTGCTTGAGTAAAGAGGCTGACTATATATTCCATACTACAAGGTAAGGACTCTGGATATCCAAGTATTAGTTAACTGCACTTTCCATTAGCTACTTTCATTACTTTATTTCAAACTCTAACAATTTATTCTAAAGGATTAAATTTAAATTCTAAAACACCTAAAAATATCTGTTAAAGGGACAGACCACTATCTAATACATAGCTAAACACAAGTTAAAAATACATATAGCAAAACCTCAAACAATAAACAGTAAGAATAAAAAATAATTTGAGATGCTAAATCAAATTATAAAATATTATGATTGATATAAAATGCTGATTACAATATTACTCATTATCTCATAAAGTTTCCTAAGTATAACAAATTAAACTTGATTCACTGAACAAATAAATAAGGTTTTTTTATTTGTGAATTTCTGTGAATTTCCTTTAATCTGCAAATGTAAAATGTCAGTTGGCAAAGCTTTTAGTTATAGTGTACTTACAAAAAAAATTCAAGAATTATTGGGTCTTACACAAATAATCCTCAATCTGTCAACTAACAGATGTTTCAGAGAAAATGATAGAAAGGTAGGACAATAACAACCTCTTGTTCCTAAAAACCCAATTACATAATTTTTCTACATTTAAAATCAACATGTAAGGATTACATTTAAATAACCTTTTACTAGAAAAGAATATATATATGTATATGTATATATATATATATATATATACATATATATATATTCATAATCATATACTCAAGGGAAATTTTTAGCAAAGATTATAAGCAATTCCAAAGGGGAAAAAAAGACCACAATCAATATCAAGGAATGGGAAATGGCTTAAATGTGCAAATTTCAGAGACAAGCATTTAGCTATATATTCTGGAAAGATGATAAAAAATAAATAAATGTTATATCCTACTTCTGGGGTCTCTTAAAAATGACTGATCCCCATGGAAGAATCATATTAGCCTTTACCAAGGGCCATGTTCGGGGTGCGGAATAGTACTCAGAAACCCCACTAAAAACTGAAATCACAGGGAATGAGAGTTAATAACTGCATTAAGTCATCAAGTAACTGAATTAAGTCTTTTAATCAGTGTACTGATAAGAGTAAGTTTAAGTACGACAAAAATGTATTAGAAGAGAAATTATGGGGCATTATTCAAATCTACTCAACAAATATTTCTAGAGAATGAATCAGTAATATGGTTTCCAACCTTCCAGAGACCCTAATCCCTCCATTTCTAAAGGGAGCCATAGCCCCCTTATTCAGGTTTACATGAGCAACTCTAGCCACTGTGCAAGGCTGCAGGGTATGTGAACACTGGAAATAGATTAGAGCTTTTCTGGGAGTGCAGGGTGTGGTCTCAGATGGAGAGAGGCCTATGAAAGAAAGAGGAGTACTAGAGAGAGAAAATTGTTTTTCAACCTGGGCAAGAACTGAAAAAAACAGGAGAGACACATAGTCATGTAGACTAGAGAATTTACAAATATCATGAGAACTTAAGGTTGCTTTTATTTCAATAATCTGAGAAAAAATAATGTAAGGATATTCAAGATCATCACCACAGCCGGGCCCACTGAATTTGGACAATAAACCATACCCTAAAGAATCACTATGGGTCGATGAGAAAGGGAGAGAAATGAACTTGGGAGTCTAAATAATGTGTTCTCACCAAATGAAAGGTAAAACTATCAAGCTCCTCAGCATGAATACTAGTAAAAGTTTCACAGAAGTTGAATATGGTAAATATGATGAGAGAATTGAGTCATCACCCAGCACACAGCAGGATAGACCAGTTGACTGCCAAAGAGCCCGCCTAGAATAGTTGGCATCATATTCCAGTTACAAGTAGCAATTTAGTTAATGTGGCTAAATTAATGTTATTAATTTGAATTAGTAGCATTAAGTGTACTTAATTTCTAAATTGATTTAGGTTTTGTGTAGGTGTAGGAGTGCCTGGCCGGGTAGTTCAGTTGGTTGGAGCATAATCCTGATGTGCCAAGGTTGCAGGTTCGATCCCTGGTCAGGGCACATACAAGAATCAACCAATGAATGCATAAATGAATAGAGCAGCAAGTAGATGTTTCTCTCCTTCTCTCTTACTCTTAGCATCAATAAATAAATTTTTTAAGCGGTAGGAGCCCTGGCCCACATGGCCCAGTGGTTAGAATGTGAGCCCAAAAACCAAAGACTCACAGGTTCAATTCCCCCAATCAAGGGCACATACATCAGTTCAATCCCTGGCCACTTGCAGGAGGCAACCAATCGATGTGTCTCTCACATCTCTATCTATCTATCTATCTATCTATCTATCTATCTATCTATCATCTATCTATCTATCTATCTCTCTCCCCCTCACTCCCTTCACTCTCTCTAAAAAAATCAATGGAAAGAATATCCTCAGAGGGTTAACCAAAAACTAATAAACAAACTGTAGGAGTTTAAAAAAATAAAGAACCTCACTAACTTTATGTTTAATAATTAAAAGTATTCATTAAAATAGCAATAACTTAAGTCAACCCTGGGGTTCTACAAGAAATTATATTCTTTAAAAGGGGCCTCATCCAACTTGGAGAAACCCTGGTTAAGTGATTAAACATACACTGAGTTTGAGTCCTGAATCTCACATTTATTATCTGAGAAAGTTAACAAACCTCTCCCGGACTGGTAAGTACCTCAGTTAGTAACAATGGTCTCGGGAATAACAACGGGTACTGCACAAAAATAAAGTGAGTTGTGATTAAATCAGAGAAAGCCTAAGAGTTTAGCACAGTGCTTAAGGCTTAGTAAATAAATAACTCAGTACAACAACCCTCATCACCATCAATATTAACTACAAACACCTGTTAATATTGTCACTAATTTCACATGACTATGAAAAGCCATTCCATTCTGAGCCCTAATGTTCCCTTCAATCTCGATCAGTTCTTGAAAGACAGTACAATTGATTGATACTGTCTTTCAAGAAAACTAATACTAGCTATGTGGTTGATTTTACATGGATCCCAGGAAGGCAACTAGACTCTTGTACAATATGTTTTTCCTTATGAGTAAAAGAATAACAAAATTAAACATGTTGCACTGGGTCTGAAAAGGTTACCTGGTTTAAAAGTTTGCTAAGCACTTTGCACATGAGAGTAAAACTTTAGCCAGTGCAATAAATGGCATCATTTATTCAATATATTCACTGTCCTCTCTCGTTGTCTCATTCCCTACAGTCTCCCTCCCATAGGAGGAGAACCCTTCCTGCCCCACTGGCATCAGGCTTGGCCATGTTCTGTCAAATGTAACATGAACTGAAGTGGCATGCCATATCCAAACAGATGTGATAAGAGCTATCTTATGAGTAAACCACTGTGGGGATTTCTTCTTCTCTACCATGAGAATGGCCCGTCCAAGAAAGGGACTCCTCTTCCTGCGTGAGTCCCAGAATCAAGACAAAATAGAGAAGAACCTTACACAGCCATGAGATAGATAGCCATTGAAATTTGGAGGCTACCTCAGCCTAACCTAGCAATATCGGACCAATACACCCAGCTCGCATGGATGTGGCACTAAAACGAAATATTCAGCATTTAGGTAATAATATAGGGCAGCAGTTTCTCACTGATTTATCACATTTCTTTCCTCCTTTGCCAGAATACCAATCTATATCATCCTTTCAGGGACAAAATACCTCATGTTAGGTCTCTAGGTAAATGCAAATCACTTGTAAATGATATCTTTTCAAACAAAAAAACACATAACCAACCATTTTGACTGTCTCCAAATGTACATTTTCTTTATCATTCCTAGTCCCTGATTTCTTTCCTAACAAACTGCTGTTCCTAATGCTTGGACATCAAGATGAAGGCAATCGTTGGAAAGGCTCAAAGGAGGATAAATCCTGCTGATAACATAGTCGTGCCAACAGCTCAAGTGAAGGCCAGGAAGCAACAATGGGTGCAGGCTGGAACTCATGCCTCAACCATCAGTACGTGCGTGAGTGCCTGTCCTGGAGCACAGCCCCATAAAGAGCCCAGTGGTGCCTGGCCCAAGCATGCCTCACCACAGATTGTTAGGAGAAAAGGGGACCCATACACCTGTGGTGCCATCTTATAATGGCTCAGTGAATTCCAGATTGCACCAAGTGATGCCACTGTCTCCCCTTGAGCAGATCCAACCCTGAGAGGTCCCTGAAGGCAATAACCATGTCCCATTCATGCTGGCATCTCGCTGCTATAACACCTGTAATTAAAGGCAGCTCAGTGTAGAGCAGTGGAAAGCATGGGCTTTGAGTCAAGAGTCCAAGACTCAAATACCAATTTCTCCATTTACTTGGGGAAAGCCCTTGTGAGCAGATGCTGTTAAGTGCCCTACTAATGTCCCTCTGACTTAAACATTTTACTAGTAAAGTTCCCCAAAGGATTTCGCACTGCAGATATCAGCATCGCTGCTGAGGACTTCTTTTGAATCTTGAAAAACTACTCTGCTCTTGCAGGAGGCAAGATGAAAGTGCCAGGGAATACCTCTTTCTCTCCGAGCAGGCGGCAGCGGGTTGTTCAGCCATGGCCAAAATTAAGGCTCGGGACTTTCCCGGCAAGAAGGGGGAGCTGCTCAAACAGCTGGAACAACTTGAAGGTGGAGCTGTCCCAGCTGCCTGTAGCCAAAGTGACAGGCGGCGCAGCTTCCAAGCTTTCTAAGATCCGAGTTGTTCGCAAGTCTATCGTCCGTGTTCTTACCTTCATTAACCAGACTCAGAAAGAGAACCTCAGGAAATTCTACAAGGGCAAGAAGTACAAGCCCCTGGATGTGCGGCCCAAGAAAACACGCGCCATGCGCCACCGGCTCAACAAGCACGAAGAAAACCTGAAGACCAAGAAGCAGCAGCAGAAGGAATGGCTATACCCCCCGCAGAAGTACGCGGTCAAGACCTGAGCATCAATAAAGCACAAACTGGCTGACAAAAAAAAAAAAGCACCATGGTGCCATGGGATAAAGAACAACTGACAGATATAATTATATACCAATGTTCACAGAAGCATTGTTGACAACAGTCAAAAGGTAGAAACAAACCAAATGTTAAGCGGCAGATTATTGGATAAACAAAATGTGGTAAAGAAATACAATGGAATATTATTCATCCTTAAAAAGATATGAAATTCGCCCTGGCTGATGTTGCTCAGTGGTAGAGTGTCGGCCTAACCCACCAAAGGATTTTGGGTTTGATTCCCAGTCAAGGGCACATACCTGAGTTGCAGGTTCGATCCCTGGCCCCAGTTGGGGCAAGTACAGGAGGGAACCAACCAAAGTGTCTCTCTCACAATGAACTCTCTCTCACCCCTATTTCTATCTCTATCTCTATCTCTATCTCTCCCTTCCCTCCCTCCCTTCCTCCCTCTCTCCCTCTCTCTCTCTCTCTCTCTCTCTCTCTCTCGCTCTTTCTCGATATATATATAGATATATATATCTATATATCTATATATCTATAGATATAGATATATAGATATATAGATATATAGATATAGATATATAGATATATAGATATATAGATATATAGAAAAAATATCCCTGGGTGAGGGTTAACAAAAAAACAAACAAAAAAAATGAAATTCTAATTCATGCTACATCATGGATGAACCTTGAAAATATTATGCTAAGTGAATTAAACCAGACATAAAAGAACAGATACTGTATGATTCCACTTCTATGAGGTACCTAAAATATAGCAAATTCATAAAGAGAGAAAGTAAAATAGTGGTTGCCAAGGGCTGGGGGCAGGAGGGATTGGGGAGTCATTGTTTAAAGGGTACAGAGCTTCAGTTTGGGGTGATGCAAAAATTTTGGAGATGTAGAGTGGTAATGGTTGCACCACATTGGGAATGTACTTATTACCACAGAACTGTACACTTAAAACAGTTAAACTGGGCCTGGTCTGTATGGCTCAGTGGTTGAGCATCAACCCATGAACCAGGAATTTAGGGTTCAATTCCCAGTCAGGGCAGATGCCCAGGTTGCAGGCTCAATCCCCAGTAGGGAACATGCAGGAGGTAGCCGATCAATGATTCTCTCTCATCATTTATGTTTCTGTCTCTCTCTCTCCTTCCCCCTTCTTTTCACTGAAAGCAAGTAAGTAAGTAAATAAATAAATAAATAAATACAATAATTAAATAAAATAATTAAACTGGTAAATATGATGTTACATAAATCTTACCGTAATAAAAAATAAATAAATTTTTTAGAAAACAGCCGAAACGGGTTTGGCTCAGTGGATAGAGCGTCGGCCTGCGGACTGAAAGGTCCCAGGTTCGATTCCGGTCAAGGGCATGTACCTGGGTTGCGGGCACATCCCCAGTAGGAGATGTGCAGGAGGCGGCTGATCGATGTTTCTCTCTCATCGATGTTTCTAACTCTCTATCTCTCTCCCTTCCTCTCTGTAAAAAATCAATAAAATATATTTTAAAAAAAATTTTTTTTAGAAAACAACTGACAGGAGCTGCTTCTTCATCCTTCATGTGAGGTCATCCTAAGGCAGGTGTTTTATGCTACATCCAGAGTTTCCTTGTGAAATTAACCTCTAGTCATGACTGCAATAATTTACTGAATAATGTCCCATCCACTGGCTGCCTTCTCCTCTCTGTCTCACGTGCTGTTCACCTACTATTGTTCCCTGTAAATCCCATGTAATTACTTGCACTAGAACTCCTATCTCAGGGTCTGCTTCTGGAAAAACTAAACCAAGACACATAGGCAAGTTTCTTAACTTCTCTAAATGTTAATTTCCTCATCTTTAGAAATAATATCTGGATCATGGAGTTATTGTTAAGATTAAATGAGATAATTCTTGATGTGCTTAGCACAATACCTGAAACACCATAGTCACTGAGTTTCTTGAATTTCTGGTCCAATAGTTATCTGCCTTTTTGATAAAAGCTAAACTATGTCTCTCCGTTTCAAGGGCTATTGTTTACCATCTTCTACATGATTAATATCTCCTATGATTTAACATTCACCATCTAACCACAACGGGGATCAAAAGGAACTGGAGCCCTTACCGGTTTGGCTCAGTGGTTAGAGCGTCGGCCTGCGGACTAAAGGGTCCCAGGTTCGATCCCGGTCAAGGGCATGTACCTTGGTTGTGGGCACATCCCCAGTAGGGGGTGTGCAGGAGGCAGCTGATCGATGTTTCTAAATCTCTATTCCTCTCCCTTCCTCTCTGTAAAAAAATCAATAAAATATATTTTTTTTAAAAAAAAGAACTGGAATTTTGCATCTAACTCAATCCTTGTCTTAGAAGTGGGTTGAGCCCATAAAGGACATTAGACAGCTCCCCTATATCAACAAGATCCTCCAAGGCAGACAGACCACCACCATATCCTCCTGACCTGCGGAATTAATTGTACACAACACTTAATTCTTATCCTTCTTTCTCTTTGGCTCTAAATCTACCATCGTAGCATCACCAAGGCTTATGATGAGGACTAAGATGCATTTAGTCTTTTCCTGTTCCACAGAACACCAAATGAAACCATGAAATCATAAAAACCCATTCAGGTGTATCCTTTGTAAAGGACCATTTTATGTGCTTTGGTTTCTCTTTACTTGTTTGCCAAAATACAGAGAGAATTTTGTTAGCACAATGATCACCTATGCCAATTAGCAAACCAAAGGAATAGGTTACTGACTCTGGTAGACTCTCCTAAGTAAGACTAGTGAGAAATCTAAATTCTATTCCTTACTTTTAAAGAAAAGACCTTTCTAAATATGTGGTTTTTAAAAATTGACTACACTTACTCATTAAAAAGGAAAGCTCTGTTCCCCAAAACAAATGAATGACAAAATCCCAGATTATATATTGCCCTTTATCATAATCCCCAAAGCTTTTTCCAACATTGCTTACCTCCATAGCATTTAACTCTGTTCTTATCCCTCACAACTATTTACAGATGGCCATCTGAAGTCTAAAGCATGCCCATATTGGGCATGTCTAATGGTTTCCATCTTTGCCTCAATTACATTTACATTACATGTATGAGGCTCATACTACTCCCAATATCACTGCCTGCATTTTCCCATTTTCCACTTACTTTTTGTAAAATTATCACAAGATTCAAGAAATATTCAAATGACTACACAAACTCTGATATACAAAAATGGTGACGCTAATGAAATAAAACTACATGTTAGCAAGTAAGACTATGACATAGTAGCTCAAAACATTGGCTCACAAGCTAAAGCACAGAAGTCAAGATTAACATATGAAAGGCAATGTAACCATGTACCAACTAACATCAGAAAAGTGGTATAAGTCATACAAAAGTAGAGTCAGAGGCAGCTAATATGCATGGGGTATTGAATACAGTTCCAGTACATAACTCCCAATCTTGCACATTTCAGGGAATTATTAAACCATGTCCATTCATGAACTTTCTCACACCACTTTCAGAAGGTATACACTATGAATTACTCCAAGTATTTCCAATTCTATTAGTCTAACAAAGTCAGTTTAATTACATCCATTAACTGCAAACAACATCCACACTCTCTGTGCTCTACTCAAAACTCAGGAAAAAGAACTGGGCCCCAGACGACATTCAGAAATTCTCAAAACCAACAACCAGTGTGGAGTTCCACTACAGATCTTTTATCAGGAGCATCTTCACTTGGAAAATGGTCTTTTAAAGTTATTAAAGCTAAATAAATTGTGTTTGGTCAATGAAATTAGAATGGGCACTGCTAGGATTCCCAAGGCCATAGTCATAATCTTTCTATTGTTTTCCAGGTCATCCTGCCACTCTCTTGCCCCAATCTCAAACCCCATGCTCCTCCAAATACCAAAAGCAGGTAGTCATTGCCATGAAATCCCTCGATGGTTAAGCTTGAACCTCGTCTCCTTAATGGATCACAGGATCTTCATGCTTGTCACTCTCTCTGGCTTCTCTCACCATCCCTCAAGCTAATCTCCAGTTCCACTGGTCTCCTTTCACCTCCCCAAACCCCGAATCTCCTATTCCCTTGCTCACCTTTGGACCTAGATCACTCCTTGTGTTATCTGCACCATCAAAACCAAGCTCACCCCAGCTAACTCCACTTAGTGTTCCACCTCACCTTCTTTAAGAAGCTTTCTTTCATCCTTTATGCATTAATCTCCTAAGTCTTCCATGATAGCCTGGGTGTTCCCCTACAAGAGCTCCCATTACAGCAGCCTTCTGATTTGTCTGGCTACAATCCCGAACCTTCCAGAATCACCTGTTCTGTTTATAGTTGCAGAGGGCTGGCATGAAGCAACCACACACACATACAGTAAAATATATGATATAATGGCTTAACTCTTTGTCAGTAAAATCCATGATGAAAGCACACCAGACATTCTTATTTTCCAGGATAAAATAGCTAATAAAATGATACTTAGTTGATCCTTTGCATGAGAAAAACTGTTGTAAAAATATATCATTTTAGCCCAGACAGCATGGCTCGGTGGTTGAGCATCAACATATGAACCAGGAGGTCATAGTTCGATTCCAGTCAGGGCACATGCCCGGGTTTGGGGTTTGGTCCCCAATGGGGGGCATGCAGAAGGCAGCCAACCAGTGATTCTTTCTCGTCATTGATGTTTCTATCTCTCTCTCCCTCTCCCTTCCTCTCTAAAAATCAACATATATATGCATTTAAATATATATATATATATATATATATATATATATATATACACATATGTGTGTGTGTGTGTGTGTGTGTGTGTGTGTGTGTGTGTGTATAATTTTATATCTGGGAAAGGGCCAGATGATTTTGAAACATATCAAGGAACAAAGATCCCCCAAATAAGGAGAAAGCTAGTGGCAAAGCCAGAAATGGAACTTCGGTCTCATGACTCACAGATCAGTGCTCATATCTCTATATCCAAAAGAATCTGCTCTGAAGTTATTCTAAGCAACTATTCATGTTGCTGAATTCAAGGTGGCCCCTGCCAATGTATTCAAAGTCTGTGTATGAAAAGACAGTTCTTTCTCAGACTTAACAAAAAAGGGGAAATTTTCCCTTGTGTATCCTGGCTAACTGCTCCATGCTCACAAGCCTGATGAACAGCAGTCACTGAAACTCAGTTGTCTTTGTACCCAGCATCATATAGAACCTATTTTCAACAAGCTCGTAAGAATGGCCAAGCTATCATCTCATTCACTACCCTCCCTCCTACTTCTTCCCATGAAGACGTTTCAGGAATAAGATAGTTAATGAACCAAAGTGAGAAACAAAGAAGGGGTAGGAGGAAATTTTACTTTAAATGCAAGAAAAAACACACATCACCAGAAAGAAAACACATCAAGAGCCCAATGTAAAAAGGAGTCAGCAACACTGCTCCCCTAGCATCCTGCCCTTTGAACCACAGTCTTGCTCCTCCAGGGGATATTAGCTTGGAGCTTGCTGGCAGGAAGGCAGTGTGACTAATCTGCCTTAAACAAGGCACAAGAAAGCCATCTTGTGTCACCGAGAAAATAACCAAGGATCATGATACCAGCCCAACTTCACATCTTCCAAAGCCACTCAACTTTCTACTTTCAGAGCAGAATTCCTCAACCCCCGAGCAGTTCCCAGACCCCAAACCCACCTTCAATCACCTTTGGGCCCACAGAAGATGAACTTCCCACCCCTACCACACCCACCTTGTTTTAGAGAAATCCACTACCTTACAACTAGTAACTACAGTGCATGACTAGATTCAATTTCTTATATAAATCCCTGCTCTTGTTTGCTATAATTAGCCATACTGTTCTAGTGGAAAGTCTCTCACAGTTTGCATAAGGATCTGAGAGTATTCCGAAAAAAACAGTCACATTACTCAATTCCCATTCAAGTTGTCTTCTAAGCCACTAGGAAGTTGCCTTGAATTAATAGTTTGCTTTTAATACATTTATGGGGAGTGCACTTTGCTGCCTGCAATTCATTCATACTCAAATCACAGAATGACAACTGCCTTTAGGGGTAGAAAGCTGTAAGGCAGGAAAAAAAGAAGGAACACTATCAGACAACCCCACACATACCACACGATACAAGATAATTAAGTGAGCAAAATGTAAAATCTGAAGAACCAACCATGACAAAGTCAAGTTTCTGGTATAAGGCATCTATGAACACTGCCACTGGCCTTCCTGCTACAGGTATATCCCAGAGATGCCCTCTGACCCAATCCATACTCCTCACCCGCTGGAACAGCAATCTCACTGTTGACTTCTAGGAAAAAGTCATCACTTAGCTCCTTCCTGAAATTGCTGTCTCTTTCTCTCTCTCTCTCCCTCTCTCTCTCTTTTAATTTTGTTAAGTGCCCAGTAGGTGCCAGCAACTAGAGATTTCCTGGAACTTCAAAGCAACAAATCTGGAAGATGCAAGTGGAGAAGAAATGTCCAAAGGTTAAAAGCAGAATTTGAGGCACAGCCCTGGAAAAGAGGGATAAGAAAATCCACTAGGGTAGAACTTGAACTTTCCCAAGAAAAGGTTGACCAATTATATCAGCAATTAAGTCAGTGAGGTAGTGGCTTTGAGTGTAAATCACACAGAGGAGTAGGCCCTAGTTGTGAAAGAGAGACAGCCTGGATCTTCTTGGTGGGTTTGTCATTGACACTGGTAGGGCTCAGCTGTTGCTTCTGTTGTAATCATAGGGTCACACACTGCTCCTACTATGTCCAACAATAATTTAGCAGACTTGAGAGTCAGTTAGGACTCCAATCCTGGCTCTGTCATAGCATTAACTTTGAGCACATTCTTCTGTTCATTCATTCAACAAATATTTATTAAGCAGCTATTATGTGTCAAACACTCTTCTAGACACTGGGATTCAGCAAAAGGCAAAAGCTCTTGTCTTCATACAGCCTATCAAATTCTTTGAGCTTTAGTTTCCTCATCTATAAAATTTGAATAATACACCTACCTCTATGGACAGTATGAAATAAGGGGCATAAAGCACCTAGCATATAGTATACTCAATAAATGGTGTCCTTCACAGAATACAGAGCAAACCTATTCAGGACCCCCAACTAGAGTGTAAGCTACAAAAGAGGAACTATCTGTAATTCACTTCTCTATCTCAGTGCCTCTCAGATAGTAGATGCTCAATAAATATTTCACAGATCAATAAATAAGTATTCAATCAATAGTAGCCATTATTATGGTATCTATTCATTACTCTTCCCCAAGCCACTAAGGTTCTATTACCTAAAAAGGCAACAGGGCATTAAAGACTTTTCTTAAAAAGAAAAGCAAGATGTGCCCTGGTCAGGTAGCTCAGCTGGTTAGGATGTCATCCCGATATGCCAAGGTTGTGGGTTCAATCCCCAGTCAGGGTACATTCAAGAAGCAATGAATACATAATAAGTAAACAACAAATCTCTCTCTCTCTCTCTCTCTCTCTCTCTCTCTCTCTCTCTCTCTCTCTCTTTCTTCCTCCCTCCCTCCTTCTCCCTTCCTCACTCTCTCTAAAATCAAGCAATAAATAAAAAGAAAAGCAAGATGCACTCCATCATGTATCTTCAGACTACTACAACATGAAAAACAAATGTTATCAAGCACAACTATTCCAATTCGGAGACTCTATCAGTACAAAAACCTGCATGGACAGCTATTGTAGATGCCTGCCTTCTTCTTTTCTAAGCACAGAGTAAGGACAAATTTGCTTGGCTTCAGGTTGATCCAAAGACACTTCAAAAGTAAGTTAAATACAGTTTAGCAGATATGCTAAAAGATTATCTATCAGTAAAGATAACCTAAAGAAAAGTGCTACATAAAAAATCATAGAATGTTGATGAATTCAAACAACGAAGGATTATTTCTCGGTCACGTTATAAGTCCAATGTCAGTTGACTGAAAGCTTTGCTCATTTAGTGACTCAGGGACCCAGGCAGATGGAGACTCCATTTCAACAGGTGCTTCCTCGACCATCATGCAGTAGAAAGGAGTGCTGGGTGGTCTCACTCTGAAAATTAAGTGTTCTAGCCTAGAAGTGACACAAGTCACTTCCAACACATGCCTGGAAAGAGAGGAAAAGCGGCTGCGGGAACATCAACAGTCTCTACCACCGATGATACTAAAACACAAAAAGCTGTGGAATAATAAAGGGATTTGTCCCAGAGAATGTTCTAATAAAACATCTGGACAGCTCTAAGGTTCACATAATCCTGGACCTGGGAGGCTGTGTCGGATCATTTTAGAACAGTGGCCTCAACACAAAGATACCTCAGACAACATAAACCTGGACCCTGAATTTCCAGAGCAACTCTGCTTTTTTCTATAAATATACTGAGGGTCCGGATAAGCTTTTATTTAGGGAACAAAAAAGCGTCTACAGCTGAAAAACATTTGAAAAACCACAAATGTAAACCAAATCCTTTATTTTACAGATTAAAAAAGTAAAGAGAACAGGGGGGAGAAAACAGGAAGTTAAAGTGACCCCACCTCACCCCCAAGAAAGCTCCACAATGTTTAGCAGATGTAGAAATAAGTTCGCTGACACAATGTGTTGTTCCATTGCACCACCCTCTGGCTTTACCCTTCATCTCAGCTACCTTGAACTGGCACAAAGGAGTCATACCTAGACCAAAATCATGTCATAGGGGTTTATCAAGGGTTCAATACATGGTATGGATGATAAGTAGAAGTCCCCACCCTACTGCACTAAATAACGATTCACATCCTATTAGCAATGCCCTGTATTACCCATTCCCTACTTCCTGGCAAATGTGAAGCCATTAGTAAAAGTTAATACTAATCTTCAGGAGTCTTTCATTTTTGTTCTCAGATTACAGGTTAACAGCCAACTATGATATGTGTTCACTCAATTCCTTTTCCTTATGGTCCCAGCTTTGCTTTATACCCAGCTTTTCCTCCACCTTCATTCACACTAAAGCATTGGGTACCACGTACTTAAGCTCAATGGTCTCACAACCTCCAGTCTCCATCATTTTCAAATTATCTTATACTTGCTAGTCCATAAAATAACACTCAAACTTTTCAACCTGGAATCCAGGTGTCTCCTCAGTCTTAACCCAGCCTATTTTGGGAACATCATCTCCACTGTGGTATTTATCCTGTCTAGCCAAAAACAGGATGATTCTCTCTCTCTTCTCTCTTCTCTCTTCTCTCTTCTCTCTTCTCTCTCCTCTCTTCTCTCTCCTCTCTTCTCTCTCCTCTCTTCTCTCTTCTCTTTTCTCTCTTCTCCCTCTCTCTCGTTCTTGGGTGAGGATTAAAAAAGGAAAAAGACATAGCAATGAATACTAGATCTTGTGATAGCTCCTTAATCTGAGTTTTATGTTCTCACTGGTAAAATAAGTTTGAGAACATCTACTTTGAGAGGCTCTTGAGAAGGTATGTATCAGTAAGGATTGTGTTTGACTACAAATAACAACTGGTAGTTTATAAGTAAGGAATTTGTTTTATGCAGTAAGTACAGGAGAAGGCAGTTTAGGCTGGTGCTATGTCTCAACAATGTCATCGAGACCAAGATCCTTCAAGGCTCCAGTTTTCTCATTCTTAATACATGGTTTCATCTTATTGTTGTAGTTGGCTGCTGCCCCTCCAGGCATTGCACCTATGTTCCCAACAGCAATAAGCAGAAAGGAGGCAAAAGCTGTTGGGGCATATACCAGCCAAGTGTGTCCTCACTAAGCTTTCGGGAAAGCCCCCATCCAACAATACCCACTTACATTACTATAAGATCTGAGCCACTCCAGGCCCTAAGGCAATCTAGGAAAGGGAGATAGACATATTCCCATCTCAAACAAAGCTGGGGTTCTTTTAGTTAGAACAGAATAAATGTTGAATAGCCAATCAGCAATGTTAAATTAGATATTTTATGTAAAGTGTTAAGCACAGTAACCTCACACATAGTTAACTGTTCAATAAAAGTTAAACTATAGCCTGACCAGCGTGACTCAGTGGTTGGGCATCAACCTATGAACCAGGAGGTCTCATTTCAATTCCCGGTCACGGCACATGCCCAGGTTGCAGGCTCAATCCTGGTAGGGACATACAGGAGGCAGCTGATCAATGATTCTCTCTCATCATTGATGTTTCTATATCTCTCTCCCTCTCCCTTCCTCTCTGAAATCACTAAAAAAAATTTATAAAAAAGTTAAACTATAATTGCTATCATTATTATTGTTGTTGTTATTATTCACCTACCTTACCCTTAGCCAAACAGAATAACTTAGTATATCCAGATATCCTCCTTCCATGTCTATTTATATCCACCCCTCTAACTGTATATCCAACACTATTCCTGCTTCAAGGTCCAGGAAAATGCCATTTCATCCACGAAGTCTTTCCTGACACTCCCAATAAGAAGTCCTATGGTGGCAGGACCCACATCAGATAAAAACTTCTTGGGATAATTTAAGAAATTCTTATACATACTTATACCTGTTTTTATAGTCAGTCCTCTAGAATCAAACATGGTATGTTTCTGAAATGCAAAAGTTAAACATTAGGTTCATATGTCATAAAGCCAGGGGACTGACGGGATAAAAACTGCACTCCCCAAGAATGAGAAGAAAAATTATAAAATTCTCTAATAACACCATGCTTTTTGTGGGAGTTCAGATTATAGTTCATCAAATATTACCTCTCTACTCTGGGTAGAATCTACTTTTACCTATGGATATTGGGGCTTCCCCATGTGACTTGCTCTATCCAAAAAGGTTGCTAATGGAAATGACATTTGCTTGGCAATTTGGCTTGCCACTTGAATCCAGTGATCTGCACTAAGAAGAGCATGCCCCAAGTAGCTGCTATCCCTTCAGCCTAGAACACCAGTGGAGCAGACGGGAACCAGCCCGCAGCCTACAGCAGAGCCACCCCAAGGAGTCCAGCCTCGGTCAGCCAAATCACACTCAACCTAAAGACACACGAGTGTGAGAATAAATAGACCTGTTGCTGTAAGTCAGGGAGTTTTGTTATGCCCCCAAAGTTGACTAATATATACTTTACCATTTGATATATTTTAGCACTTCTTACATATTCATTCATTTTTTTCTTCACATAAGAAAGAACAGGCTGAAGAATCTCTTTTTGGTACACGCAGTGATTTCTATCTTTGGATCAACTGATTTAAATTTATGAGACTACATTATCATTAATATCAGTGCTTTTTTGCATTCCATTTGTTCTACTAGCTTTCAAAAATAAGGAAAATCACAATAAAGTATCAAGGAGTAATATAAACATTGCTAAAACTAAACTGTTGGTTAGCCAAGTAGGTCTCTCCTATAGACAGCCAAAATGTTAACTTCTTAGCTGATAAAAGGGGTGAAAGGATGCCCTAGTAGATTGTACAAAGTCAGCCCCATCAAAGTCAAAGACTATCTGCTGAGGTGAATTTGTGGACCCCAACAGCATTCATTGAAACACATTTTTCAAGATACCTGTTTTGGCAAACCATAACCACTGATTTTCACCAGTAGGAAGACATTGATAAGGCTTAAGTTTTGTGACTTTTCCAACATAGTAAAACAAGATGGCCATATTATTTTAATAAAATAATTTTAAATAAAATTATATTCAATCACTAATGAAAACCAGTCTCTTTGTAAGTGAAAAATAAAATAAAATTCCAATCCCTTAGTGAAAAAAGAGCCAGCTGAATGATGTTAAGAGCATGTATTCGACCAAGACCTATTAAAAATTCCAATGGTGGAGGAGAAAGGGGAAATGGGAGATATCTGTAATACTATCAACAATAAGAAATATATTTTTTTAAATCCCAATTGGAAATGTAAGGTATCAAGTAAAAAGGAAGAGTGGATTTTGTTTTGTTTCACCTTCTTTTAAGTCAGTGATGGAGAACCTATGACACGCGTGTCAGAGGTGACACGCGAACTCATTTTTTTGGTTGATTTTTCTTTGTTAAATGGCATTTAAATATATAAAATAAATATCAAAAATATACGTCTCTGTTTTACTATGGTTGCAAATATCAAAAAATTTCTATACGTGACACGGCACCAGAGTTAAGTTAGGGTTTTTCAAAATGCTGACACGCCGAGCTCAAAAGGTTCGCCATCACTGTTTTAAGTCATTATTAACTTGGGAACCAAATTTCCATTGGGCCAAAGCTGACATACTAGAAGTATATAAATCACAAAGTTACTAAATTTGCCTATTTAGTGGAAGCAACAGCCTTCAAAGTGGCAAAGCAAAGAGGACAATACAAAGCCATCGACATCGCAGTGGGCTCTTAACAGAATAGGCCATATGTATGCTGAGACAGCTTACACTTCAGACTGGACACATGCAGATCACACTACCAAAATTTGAATTCAAGGCCATCGCCAAGGTCATCGACTCTGGGTCAAAGAAACCTGGGCTCAAATTCTCACTTTCACACTTAGCTGTATCAAGATACTTAATTCTTTTAGTCTCTTCTGTCTATAATTTGGGGATAATAATAGTAGCTACCTCATAGAGGTTCTGCCAGATTTTAAAAAAATAATGCATATAAAGTACTCAGCAAAGTGCTAGCACATGAAATAACAATAATAATGATAATAGTAATAACACTACCTTGACCAACCCGGCTCCTACATGAAGACTGTCCTAATCAGTGAACTCTGGCTCATAATCTCATGAAATGCTGAATGCACAGGTCTGTGTTCACATCCAGGTACAGCTTCTATGAGGTGACAGCTCTCTGGATCAACCAGTAATTTTTCTACTGAATTCAGGCAGAAGAATGTTGAAAAATAAGCTTTTCACTAACAGAAAATTAAGGAGGATTTGGTCCTTCCACCCACAATCCATCCACCCATGAAAGTCTCGCTAGTGAAAGCCGCGTTTCCATCCTTATCCACACACCACCCCTCCAAACTGTGCAAGGCTTTTGTTAAAGCACAGAAGCAGACGGACAAGATGGCTCACTTCAGAAGCAAACTCACCTCAAAGGCAAACTCTTCTACTCTCCAGAAAGGATCTGGCTTGACCCCGCGGCCACCTCCAAACTGACATCCAAACTGGAAGTGAAGAAGCCAGCCCTCACTTCCAGAAGTTGAGGCACACTGTCAAAAACTAAAAGAATCCCTTCTATTCGTGGTAATCCTAATAAAGCATGCTTGTCTGCTTCAAAAATATCTCATAAATTCACCCATCAGCGCCAAGAGCCCAACGCTGTAGGCTGAGAGACAATGCGACTTTACAAGGACAAGAGACCATCGGCGACAAAGTGCCACACCCTTTCCAAGGCAGCTCAACGGTAAACGGTGTCTCTTATAAAGGAAGAAAAGTCTAACCCCCAACACCCTTCCCCCACCCCCATTTCATTCTTTACACAGACCCATTTCCTTTTCATTTTTAAATCAATGGCCTGAGCATCCCTAACTACTACAACTTATAAAAGGGGGGTAAGAAACAAACACAAGTCAAATATACTTGCTTCTAAGCCCATTTGGAAGAGTTTTCTTCCCGCTTGTCTGCCTGTCACAGCTGGAGCCCCATACCTGGTGGAAACCAATGGTTAAGTAAAACCACTGATTTTAAAAAGCCAACCAGGAAACTAGCCATGACAAGTGGGAACGGCCCTCCTCTCCCGAGCATTGATTGGCTCTTGGGGTTCCACGGTCCCTGTTCTGCCCACATAAATGGCAGGTGTGGCTGTCAGTCACGCGGGGCGCTGACAATTCACCGCTCCGGGAGTAAATGGTCTTTCATCTCGCAGAGGCAGGTAGCCGCCTAAAATCGATCCGCTCACCCAGCGCGGACCCTCCCTCTCTGGGGAGGAGAACAGAGAGAGACCCTTAAGTACAAAATAAATAAGACGGGGCCAACCCGAGAGTTTACGAGCGCACCAACGCACCCGTAATCTTCACTGTCCTAAAATGATCTTTCCAAGGCTTGGACAGTAATTTAAAGAAGAAAAAAAATAGGCACAACCCTCTGAGTACCCCTTTTCTGGTCTAATCCCGAGAAGGTGAGGGGGAGGGAAGGAATGTCGTTCGGGTTAATGTCACATCGTATTCGTTTTCATACACCACCACTCCCTCCCCTTCCCCAATTAATCCAGCTCGTTTTCCATGACACGGATTTTTTTTTTTTTTTTAAACACGCTCCCCTCGGAGTCCAGGGAGGCAGCCTGGGACCCCACCCCCCGGGCTGGGGCTGCACCTTTCCCTACTTTGTTCTGCTGGAGGTTTCCCGAGACCCTGGCCCCGCGAACACCCCACCCCTGGAAGCCAGAGGGGGAAAGAGTGGGAGCTGGAGAGAAGAAAGGCGATGGCAGGGAGGGCGGCCGCCGGGAGGGACTGCGGGAGGTGCCCGGCCGCCGGGACGAGCGCGCCGGGGAAGCCGTGCACTTGTTCCAGCCCGGGGGCTCCTCCGGGAAGGCAAGCCCGCCTGTAGGCCGCCCCATCCTCTCCCCCGCCCCGGAGAGCCCCGGCCGCGGCGGCGGTGCACCCCCTCGGCTCCCCCCGATAACGCATTTGCAGCTCCCCACGAGTGAGGGGCGCCCGGCACGAGAGATGCCGGGGCACGGGCGCCCCGAGGAAGCCGGCGCCTAGCGCCCGGCCGGCGTCGACGTCTCACCTTTCGGATGCTCGTCTGGCCCGGGGGCCGCCCCAACATTGGATTTTGTACAACTTCGCGTTCGCCTCGGCCCCGGGCGGCCGGTAGGAGCCGGAGCC
>NW_005871131.1:3596336-3655415 GCF_000147115.1 Myotis lucifugus
TCTTCCTTGGGATGGGTGAAGGGATTTCATAAGACTTTTTTACTTTCTTGTACCCCCAAGGAAAGGAGAGAATAGAAGATGAAGGAAGGGAGCAAGAAAAAATATATCATCATCATCGTTACCATCATTCATTGAGCGCCTCGTCAATGCCCTGCAATGTGTGTGTCTTCCCAAAGGTAGTGTCTGAGTACACACACACACACACACACACACACACACACACACGGTGAGGCGCAGGAGGAGTTGGACACGTGGTTCATTGGAAAAAGCTCCCACCCAACAAGTCTGGAGCCCCCAGCGGCTACCGTTTTATATTAGCCAGGGGGTTCGAAATGTCATAGGTGTCTCCAGATTTGTCTCTCACTGAGAGTGCATTCGCAGGCCTAGAGCAGTCATTTCCTTCCATTCCAGATGAGTCTGCTTCCAGCAATGTCAGTGGCCAGATAGGAATATCTCCTGCTGGGAAACTCAGACAAATGAAGCGAATTTAGCCTTGGGATGTCTGGGTGAGCAGAGGCGGGGAATCAGCACAGTGACTAGGGATGACTCCTTTTTCGTGCCCTGATGGGAATTCACATATTAAATGAAGGAAGTGGGTGCTGAAAGAGGAGGATGCCTTTCTGTTCCAGCCCAAATGCCCTGTTCCTTAAGCCTTCCTGGTATTTAAGGGTTTTCACAGATTCATGGTCCCAGAGGTCTCTGCGCTCACCCTCTTCTTTCTCTCAGTCACCAAGAAATAGGCACTCATTTTGTTGACCCGGATGCTCCCCGGAGAAACCCAAGCTACACTTGTTGTGTTTAGTTTCCCATGTACATCCTAGACAGCCTGTGCTGAAAAGGCTTGTTATATACTGAAGCCTGGTCCAAGAGTCCTTTGACAAGTCCTAAAATCCCTTATCTTTTGAAATGTGACCGTGTTTATTGAGTACCTCCCTCTGTGTAGCACTTACATTTTCTCAACTACACTCACAGAAACTCTATGTTTACTATCTTTCAGAAAAGTCAGGTAACATACCGAGCTGAAAATGTATTTAAATCTATGTCTTGGCCACCCATTCTCTTAACCTTTGATCCATGGATTCTAAACAAGAATCCTTGTACTTCCTGGTGACAATTTCTTGTTTATATGCCTATGTACATTTCCTCCCAGAGGGAAGATCTATGGTTCTCAACAGATTTCTTTCACATTGGGTTCTTGAAAAAATTAAGAATAATCACTTTAAATAGAAAGCAACTTTATGTAGTAGAACAAGGATTAGAAATGTTAGTGCTGTAAGTCATCTTTACCCTCTCTAGGACTTAGTTGTCTCATCTGAAAATTAAAAAGCTGAGCTAAAGGATCTTAAGATCTCTTCCAGAGCCAACATTCTCTAACTTTGTGTGTGTGTGTGTCTCAAAATGCTTGCAAGTAGCCACTGCAGGTTCTCACCTTTGAGGACAAAAGATTATAAAACATGCCATGTTTTATTAAACCTGTTATATGGCTTCAGGTTTTTTATCCGTGTGTTTTTTTTGTTCGTTCGTTTGTTTTCCTTTGTTTTTCACATCGTGGCAATCTCTTCTCCAGCAAGTCAGAGGAAGCACACACTTTTATGGCAGATATTTTTTCTCACATCTTTATTCATTCATTCACTCAACAAATACTTACTGAGCATCTACTCTGTGTTGTCCTTTAGGTTCAGAGCCCTTGCCCTCAAGGTTTGCCCAGAACAGTAAGAGAGAGAGACAAGAAAAACAGGCATTCCAATACCTCTTATAAAGGGACAAAGCTCTGGAACTGTAGGAGCACACAGGAAGGACAGCCAACCTTTTCCCTGAGGTTCAGAAAATGCTTCCCAAGGAAATATCTTAAAGTTTGCCTGCCACATCCAACTTTCCTGCGTTATCCTGTCTTTGGCCCAGACCAGCAAGCAGCTAGAAGAGATTGGATATCTGGTGGACATCTGCCCCTGGGCGAGTCCACAGTATTTGAGACTGGGCCATAAGAATAAGTCAGCCAGTGGATCCTGGGTGAGCTTGTAGACCAGTGATGGCGAACCTTTTGAGCTCGGCGTGCCAGCATTTTGAAAAACCCTAACTTAACTCTGGTGCCGTGGCACATATAGAAATTTTTTGATATTTGCAACCATAGTAAAACAAACACTTATATTTTTGATATTTCTTTTATATATTTAAATGCCATTTAACAAAGAAAAATCAACCAAAAAAATGAGTTCACGTGTCACCTCTGACACACGTGTCATAGGTTCGCCATCACTGTTGTAGACTGTGGTGACCTAAATCAGAACTATGGCACCCAAAACCATGATGCTAAAGTCATCAAGAAATGAGTTCTAAGACTCATTTTTGCCAAGCAAGCTGGTCTGCAGAGAGGAGAGTAGACAGCCATGTTAAACCTTATAAACCTGCCCAGTGGGTTGACATGATAGCCAAGTGGCCCTGTAACTGAGCGCTGGTTGAAAACAACTATTTTTGTTGTACAATGTTGCAAGGTCATAAAATAGACAGCAGCAACTATTTGTCTCTTTTTTTTCTTTTTTCATGTTTTTTCATTATGGATATTTTGCATTCATTCTTAATTCAGCACTTGCAAAGAAAAATATTTATATAGCCCATACTATGTGGTAGGCCCTGTTCTAAGCATTTTGTATGTATTACCTCACTTATTCTTCACAATCACCTTTAAGATACTATTATTATTTCTATTTTACCAATAAAGACAATGATGCACAGGGAAGTAAAGTAATTTAACAAGACCACACAGCTAGAAAGTTGCAGGACTGAGATTCAAACCCAGGGTTCAAACCCTGGCCCCCTTACAGGGAGGGACTGAAGAGAGAGGCAGGCCCCTGCAGATTGGTAGGTTGCAGACTTAATAAGCAAGGGAACTTACATACAAGGCTTGTCTTGAGTGGCCAAAAGCCTTGTAGATCTCCGCACCAGCCCACCAGAATCTAAAAAGTTTACATAGAGGCCTGATTCTCCCAAGAAAATGCCCATGGCAGAACATACATTCCAAGGACAGGGGAGGGAGTGAGGAGCCCCCAGTTCCCAGGTCTAGCTCCTGGGTAACTGGCAGCACTGTCCTCTCAATCACCTCCTCCAACATCAGTCAGTCTGACTCCAAAATCAACAAGGCAAAATTAACTGGACTTGGTGAGTGATTGGAGGTGGGACATGAGGGAGGAGCCAAGACTGCTCCTAGGAGTCTGATTTGGGCAACTGGATGGATAATGTGGCATTAACTAATACTGGAAGTACAGGTGGGAGGCACAGGTTTATGGAAAATTTATGAACAACTTATGGGTTCAGTTGGGTCGTTATACATTTGAAGGTGCCAGGAACCTCATGACAGAGATATCCAGAAGGTGACTATCTCATTGTGCTTTGAAGTCAGATGAGAGATATATGATGAAGACAGTGTATGGGAGTCATCACATTTGGCAATTAGAACCCAATGTCTTAGTAACCCAGAACAGTCATTGGCCATGGAAAAAAATACAGTTAGATGAGGAACAAAATCCCTAAACAACTCACAATTATCTGTTCTTCTTAGGCATAAAGTCATTTGTACATGTCTCAGGCTAGATTTTAGTACAAGAGAAACATCAATAGTCTGCTATAAAAGTAAAAAGGCCCAAATAACTACCCACAAACACCCCCGCCCCAAGAAATGATCACCCGACACTTATGAAGCCAACCTATTGGCTTAACTAAATGAATTCTGTTTGCCAGGGATGTTTTAAGACCTTTGTAGCAGTAAGCATCACAGCAAGCGTTTCAAAATCCAGCATCATCGGAATATCTTTTTCTGTGGAAATTTCTGAAAGTTTTTTAACATCACTTTTCATTATTTAACTAATTTATTTTATTCACTTTTGGCTATGATTTGTCCATAATTATTAAGCAGGTTCAATTCTAGGCACATCAGTCAGGGCCTATGGGAGATAACCAATTGATGTGTGTGCCTCTCTCTCTGTCTCTCCCCCTCCTTTCCACTCTCTCTAGAAATCAATGGAAAAAATATCCTCAGGTAAGGATTAACAAATAATAATAATAATTTTTGTGAGAAGAAAATTCAACCAATTGTTTTCAAATGGAATGAAATGTTTGTAAATATGAAAAACCTTAATATTATGTTTTGCAGATATTTACAACTAAACATTTATTAGTTCCCCACTTATAGTTTTCTGTAAATCTGTAATCTCAAGGCACACAAGTCTTTCATGGGCTTGCTAAAATGTTGATTAAATGTTCATACAACCTAAAATTACATCAATTTCATGAGTAGATATTGTTGCAGTCATTGGGGATTCCTTACTCTGCTCCTGGAAAGATGTGGCAGATGGCCATGTTCAGTCCTGAGCCTGGGCTGTGTCTATGTGGTATTTTCCATGAGATACTGCCCATCCCTAAGGCCTCCTCTTCCTTCCAATTCCCTGTTGTGGCTATTTAAAGGTAGTTCATTAGCACATTTTAAATTATGCTAAAAGCTGTAAAAATAAAAGAACTTTTTACCAGGCCGATTTTTCAAGAACAACTTCCAGATGGAAAAAGCCCCTTGGAAGCCCTCATGGAGAGGAAAAACTACAGATGCAGGTTTTAAAAACCTTCAAAACTGCAGGCTTGAATAGGCCTCACCCAGATCCTGGCTCTTTTAGACTTGTGCTTCTGGCTACTAAAGCAGTTACATTCTAACATCACCATGTTTTCCTTCTAAAAAGCTAAGGGCATTGTAGAGAGTTAAGCTATTCTAGAAACCTCTGAGAAGTTCTTACCTTGAATCCATTTGCATTTCCATCCATGCAGATGCTGAAAGGACCTAGCAAAACTTTTTTCCCCCATATTTTATATTTTATTTTTTTATTGAAATTTTTTTAATCTACCCAAATAATAACCTAAATAAAATCACACAAATTAAATGTATGATTCATTTAAAAGGAAATTATGCTTTATTACTATGTTGACGATTGATATTTCAAAAGATCACTTTATAAAATAATTCTTTAAATTATTATTTTAAAGTACAAAATCTCTTGACGCATCTAGCAAAACTTTTAAGTGAGCTAATAATGGGATTCATTACATGAGAGAAAAATAAAATTGGGAAGAGGGTGTTGAAACATGAAAGATGTTTGAAATATCATTAGCATAGCAAAATCAACCTTTTTTTCAGTTTCCCTCCAGTGGCAAAAGTTTGGCACTTAATAGCTGTGTGTCTTCAGACAGTTCTTTACCTAGAAAATAAGAGTAGTTCACAATTTCTTCTTAATGTGGCTGCGATAAGGATAAACTAAAACTATGCAGGTAAAATCCTTAGATCACACAAGGAATGGTGGCTTCTGTGCCCAAAATGCTGATTATGTTAAGGAAAAGAGTGACATTTCCATGTAACATTGTCAGGAATTTTCAATGAATCTAATGAAACTCCATGCAAAATGGCCAGGACTAGGGTTAAACTAGCCTTCAATGCAAATTTAAGGAGGAACCAAAATCTCAGTAATCAAGGTAAATCATATCTTAATATGAAAGTTTTGGAAAACAAATCAGCAACCCACAGCCCATAGCTGGCTGCTTGTTTTTTAAATAAAGTTTTATTGGCACTGCTGAGGAACAAAGGAACAAAATGCAAAAGAGCTGGAGCTTCAATCAATAGGGGCTTTATGCCCTGAGGTTCCAATAAAAAATTTTATATATTTTTGATGCACTGGAAGCTGCTGAGAATGCCTGCATTCATCTATTATCTGTACAGCCTGCAATCTCTCTGGGCAGGAGACAAAGAGTGGGTTCCTGTTTTGAGAAAAGGGGTAATAAGCCACCCTGCCCAAAGGGTGGGTTCCTGTTTTGAGAAAAAGGGTAATAAGCCACCTGGAAATGTTTCCTGGGACCAAAATGGACTTATTTACCCAACTTAACCAAGGAGCCAAGATCCACAAAATACCAGCTTTAGGCTACATCTGTGAAAAATCACTGAGATAAATGTCTCAATGCTCCCTGAGTACTCCATAAATATGAGCCATTTTTTAATAATAGGAGAATCGTTAATGTAATTTGAAGAGTGGAATCTGCGGTAGTACTGGGAAGATATAAGTGATGGGCCCATTAATCAGCCTGTCTGGGGACAGGAGCCAATGCTAGATAAAGATAGAATGGGACGTGGGAAAGCAGGAGAGGGTGCTGGTTTTCTTTCCAAGCTTAGGTATATATCCTACCGCCTACAAAAGTGGCTCAGGTGAAGTTCCACCACTAAGCAATTCTGAGAGACAGTGCAAAGCTTCATACCTTATGTTGCCAAAAATTCATCCATTTCTTGAAACAAGCTTTGAATCAGGTCTGAGAAACAGAGGTTCTTTTTCCAAAACCACAGACTTAACTACACAATTAAATGAAAAGAAATTAACTTGCTTGGAGGAGAATAATGAAAGAAAACAAGTTATTTTAAATGATAAAAAATATGTACCAAATTGGCCACAGCTTTAGAATGATTGTTCCTGGGTTTGATTAATGAGACACATTATCAGTAGAACAAAGAGCTTATTAGTTTAGGACCTTTAAAAAATTAACCTTTTAATAAAAATCTTTTAAAAAAAGGTTTAGCTTACAAAAACAAGAGGAGTGGGTTGTAAAATAATCCCTCAGAGACAACCAATCACTTTCAGCAGCCTGGTATGTTATATTCCCTTGGATGTTTTGAATGTATATTTTAACAAAAACAAGTCCCAATTATGGTAGCTGTCTATAATATACTAGTACCTTATCTCCTCCTTCTGGCTTTAGACCTGCCCTTCAGGCTTCAGAAGTTGTCACCTTGCCTTCTCTCCTTGGCCACATCAATTGCCCCAAAGGCTAGACACATGACCACAGCCAGGCCAATCAGAATCCTTTCCTAAAATTTTCAACGGAAGCTCTGTTATCTATTCCAGGAGCTCTGAAAATGTAATAACAGAGTTGGTGGCTTCCATGACTCACTCTCATAGAAAAGTTGCAAACACTGAAAAGCAGAGATAAGAGGCAGAGAATCTTGGCCCTGAGAACATTCAGGTCCTTAACTCCATTGCTGAAGACTCTGATGCTAAACCCATAGTAAGCTTGGCTTTTCAGTGAAGTTCTTCCCCATGGTTGTCTGCCACTTGCAGCCCAGAAAACCCTAATAGACATACTTTTCTGCTATTTGATTTTATTCAGCTAAAGTCGTGTGTATTGTGGGCAATTTCCATATCAGTGCACATCTCCCTCTTCCTTTTCCATGACTAAATAATAGCCCATTGTATGCATGAATGTTTATGACCTTTTTCTAGAGCAAGGAACACAAGGAGGTTTGAAAAGAGATAAACAGAGGAAATTATATTCAGATTGAAGAGCTGCAGCCACACAGGAGTGGTGATAATTGTTATGTAAATGAGAGGCCAAGGCTGATGATGTGTAAGTAGCATTTATTCCCCAACCCCGAAGGCAGTACTCATCATACCTGCCTGAGGGCGAGTAATCTGTGGCATACATTATCACCTCTGCTAGATGACTAAGGACTATGACTATGTATCCATTTCTCCACCAGATCTAGTAGTAGTAATCTTGACGTGATTCATTCATTCAAAGGGTCTTTAAATCTTTATTTGTTAGAGGGAGATTGTGAGTGACATTGAGAGGAGGTTACATTTGCATTGGTTGTTAAGGCTGGAACCGTTAAGTACAATTACTGAGTTTGAATCTGTCTATAGATCTGATACCCAGTGCTTCTACCATGCAGTTTCCAAGACATGAGGCAACTATAATAAAGAATTGCACTTGGGCTTTGTGGTCACACAATAATGGAGTCAAGTCCCAGTTCCTCCATTTATGAGCTATATGGTCTTGGGCAATTTAGTTAACCCTTCTGATACGGTTGTAATCAGCTGGTTATTAATGGGAAAGGAAAAAAAGGGAGGCCGGACAGTATAGGCACATTCCCTGCAAAACACTGGGGGAGGGATCCAACAAAGGGAAGATGGATGCATGCCCTGTAAAGTTGGGGTGGCATAGGGAAGGTGCTTGTCAGTCCCACCTGGGAACAGAGTTCATTGCCCAGAAGGGGTGTGGCCACCGCAAGGGTGTGAATATTTGGGACTATATAATCGTCTAAGGCTTAAGCAAAGAAGTTGGCTCTCTTGGCCTATTGTGCTGAATTCCTGGTTTTAGGGCCCTCTTGCTCCTGCTTCCTTGCATTCTCCCATGTGGCCCACAGCCATGTGGACCCCACACGCAATGGACTAATGGACTGCAACTGACCTGATGCCGGATTGGACTCTGCTCCAACGTGAAGTGGAAACTCTGGACACTGGCTCTACAAAAGCCCCAGCTCCACTTCATCTATGACTCGACGAAGGGAAATGGGACTTTGGAAACCCAGGGGTGCAATTCTATGAAAATGAAGCTTTCTACCATGTCTCATCCTCCCCTGGGGGCCTCCAGAAATGCTTATTCCAGTGGTCCCCCCAAGAACCCCACTCCCACTAGCAATGGGGGGAAATGAGGTACACTCCCCTCTGGTATCCCTTCCACACCTATTTACTCATTAGGAAAAAAAATGGGGGTGATTAGTAGTACTTGCCTCATAGATAACTTGAGAGAATTCAATGAGAAATTGCATGAAAATTTCCCGTGACTGTCCTGGGCCCATAGTAAATGCTTAACTGCCATGCATCCAAAGACGCTTTTATCTCGCTTGCATCTATAGACACTTACGGCATACAAAGGGTTAATAAATGGAGGCCAGCTAATATCATCTTCTTCATAATATACAGTAAATTCAGTTGTCAGGGCTGTATACTGTTTCCACTTCCCAAGTTTCCCAGCTACCAATGTGACTTGCAAAAACTGTTCTTTGTAAAGTTTCAGAACACATAAAAAGCTGGGTGCCAAGCAAAACAGTTCTAAAATAAGAAAGGGATGCATAAATTTTTAAATGTTGGATTTCTCTTTAAGAGCAAAGTTATACTGTGAGTAAAGATCAAAATTCATTCTTTTGTGACCTTGTTCAAAAATAAAGTTTATTGGAGCATGATGCATGTCAGATGTTGCTTAGAGTGGCCTATGCCCTTCTCAGGACATATTGAACATATGCTGCGCGTCTGGATTTTTTTCTAGCAGGTGTCTCAGGATGAAGAGGGAAGAGGGTCATATCTTTGACTACAATATCCACAGCACTCGGGCTTGCCCTGGATCATGTTCTGTAAAGTACAAACAGGTAGCGAAAGGGTAATTTCCTAGATCCTTAAGGCAAATAATTGGTGAAATAGAATTCGAGGGCCTTTGAGGCCTCAGGAATTCAGACTAATGTTCATAGAAAATCCACAGGGGGAACTATTGCAACTTTCCAAGAAATGAGCTCCTTGCCATTTCTGTTGCATAACACCCTCCTCTCCCACCACTCTACCGGGTTAACTTCTATTTAACTTCAGCCTCAGCTCGGTGTGGCATTTCCTGCAGAAGCTCTCTCAAGCCCTCTGTTAGGTGCCTGTACTAGCAAATCTCATTGCCTCCTGCACTTCTCTTTCGTGGCTCTTGATGTTGCCAGTGGAAATGAGGTTCTTTCATGGAGTTGCAAGGAAAGCATTCTGGGAACCCATTTAAGGTATAGTGGTAAGATTAATTGCAGAAGCAAAATCAAAGGACTGTCCTAGATTCAGCTTTGTCCCACTGTGGAAGAATTCCAAGCTTGTCTTCTTCAGGCCAAGAACAAAGGTCAAGATCCAGAAATTTCCTGCCATTGGTTCAGTCTATATGAAAGCTTAGTCCAGTCCAGTCTTTGTCCCCATCAGGCCAGCTTAATCTCTGTTCCCAACTGCACTCCAGCAGGAGCTGTGCCCAGGCCTGCCCTTGGAGCCACAGGCACCAGGCAGCTGCTAGGGCCACATGGCTGCTATGGAGAGAGAACATGCCAATGAATGGGGCAAGGGCATGGGGGCGGAGGGGGGGGGGGTCAAGAGAGAGAGAGGGAGAGGAAGAGAGAGAGAGAGAGAGAGAGAGAGAGAGAGAGAGAGACCCTTTGTTGGGCTGATTATATTATCTTGGGCTTGGGAAGGATCAGGCATCCTTTCTAACTAACCAGTTAACTTCTCAATCTTACACGAGCTTCTGATGGGTCCTTCCCCTAACCAATCTATCTCTTAGATCTTCCATGGTTTTCTATCCCTTACCCAATCTGATCCTTTTCTCAGGCTAAATGGCGGAGCTCCTATGGTCACCATCTTAGTTTCCATTGCACATGCCTCATAATAGAAACACCTCCCTCTTGCCATATTAGCTTCTACTGGGCATACACCCAACAGAGGAATTTCCCCTCCTCTTTTCCCCGATAACCCAGGCAGGCTGGCAGTTCTCTGGGGAGATTGAAAAGCTGGCCCTTTCTTCCTACATGGGAGAGGGAGGAGTCTTAATCCCCTTGGCAGGGCAATGTTGCAATCCCCTGGGAAGTGTGTGAAGCTGTAGCTTCCTAGTAGATTAGGCTTCTTAATGTCTGACTCCCTTTGCTCACTTCCTTTATTAATATCTACCTATCTACACTAACATTATCATAACTACAATGGAATAACTGTTTGATTCATGGTCTCAATGCTTTCCACTCACCTGTACGCCCCAGTTCCATCAGGAATAGGACTATTTCTGTTATGTTGACCCCATTCTCATGATATAATAAATATATGTTGAAAAATTGAGAAATAAAACTTTTATTATATGATTTTCAGCTCAAGAGTGGAAACTCTAAGAGTAGCTAATTTGCTATTAAGAAACTTTCCTTATGAAAATCAGAAGAATATCTTTAATCCATATAACAAAAAAGCCATGTGATGTTCTATCATCTATATTCGATTAAATTAATTGGTTATTGGTTTCAGGAAAGAAAGTGATAATTATAACAATTAGCACTAGTTGGATGTATAACTGGCTAGATCCAAAAAGAAACTGAAAGAAACTAAGATAAAAGTAGGTTTGCCTCCCTCACAGATGCACTTGAAAGTGAGGGTTCTAGTGATGTTCACCCTCTCAATGCACCTGCAACATTAGGTTTTAGCACAACATTGAATAGAAGAAAATTCTGAGGTAGCTTCCCCTTCCCAGAGCCAGATAAGCCTTTGCTTAGATCCTCTCTGTGAGAGAGGGCTCACTTATACCACAAAGCAGTCCCTTTTATTTTTGAATGGTTCAAAGGGTTAGACCAAAGCATATCTGTTTCTAATTCTACTTATCCAAACCAGAATGAATGGATGTATGAGTAAATTAATATTTACTAATTCTGAAACCAAAATGAGGCTTACTGCACTACTTTAAAATATAACAAACTTCTAAGTTTCTTCATTCTGTGTGTAAGTTGTGAGCAAGCATGTGTGTGTGTATGTGTGTAAATATAATTGTGTCTTGTCACATCAACATATGACAATGGGTTTATACGATCCTGGGTTATTTTTATAACCCTCGTTAATACTCAAAGCCATTAAAAATCAACACACTTAAATATAGTAAAACTAATTATGGACTAAACCCATAGATAATTTTTAATATAGGACAAAAGATGAAAAGCCCAAAACCCTTCTTCTTTGAGCATGGAAATACACCATAAGGGATAATTCTTTAATTGCTTCTGATTAGAATAAATGCCCAGTGTGTCCTGGATCTCCAGGAACATGACTAACACTTGCCTCACCTTGCAATGATTGCAGATGAAGTGTGGGTGGAGGTGTGAAAATGGTGGGTATCGCCTCAACACCACCTCCTCCTCTAACCTTACAGTTGAAATCAGGCACCCATTAATACCCATGGCCCTGGAGGCTCTTTCCAACATGTGTGTGAGAATATTAGAGAAGCTCAAATATTAAGTCATTCTTTTAATATATATATATTAATATATCTTTATTGATTTCAGAGAGGAAGGGAGAAGGGAGAGAGATAGAAACATCAATGATGAGAGTCATTGATTGGCTGCCTTCTGCATGTCCCCTACTGGGGATCAAGCCCGAAACCTGGGCATGTGCCCTTGACTGGAATTGAGCCTGGGGCCCTTCAGTCCGCAGGCTGACGCTCTATCTACTGAGCCAATTCGGCTAGGACTATTGAGTCATTCTTGAAACAGATTTTGGGAACAAGTAGCTAGGTATTTAGGAGATTATGGCTTTGGAGACCAAGAGACCCCCAAGTTCCATGAGGTCTACCTCTAACTCAGCCAGGTGAGCCTGGGCAGCTTATTTAATCACTCAGTAGACGGGGATAACACCTCTTGTGGTTGTTATGAGAATTCCATGAGATAATTCAGAGAAAGTTCTCAGCACAGTGCCTGGCACAAAGTAAATACTCAAAAGTGTTAGCTACATATATATCCAAGACCACCCCACGGACAGATTTAATCACCAACAGTGTTCGTGTGTTCTAAAAGCCCTCCACCAGACAAATCTAATGTGTAGCCAGCATTGAGAGCCCCTCATTCATTTTTTATCCAAACACTCACCAAGATCGAGAGAGGACACCTGCTATGTGTGACTAAGCTCTCGTAGCCAATCAATTACATGCTTCAGAAGGAGGAAGAATGAACTTTACCTAAGGGACTTCCTGATTTGCATGCTGGTTTGGAGGCAGTTGATGGGTGGTTGTTGAGAAGGTGAGGAAGAGGGTTACACTTGTCTTGGGAAAAGACTGAGATGGGTGAGGACAGCTTGGAGTCTGTTTCAAATACTGGAGGTGGTCTCCACCCTCTGCCCTAGGAAGTCATATCTGAGTTTTGTGCAGAGGTAGCCTCTGAGCCAGAAGTGATGGAGCCACTCCCACTGGGTAAGGGTCTGTGAGACCAGGGTGCACAAGTAGGGCTGATTCAAGTTCCAAATCACAATAATAATGGGAACAGAACCACCATTAATATACATACTCATGTTGAGCAATTTACATGCGTCAGTAGCAATAGCTGATATCCACTGAGTGCTTACTGCCTACCAGACACTAGTCTAAGTGCTTTGCAGGCTTAATTTCATTTAACCTTCAGAACAGCCCTCTGAAATAGCTACCGTCCCAGCCACACTATAAGAGAAAAGGAAGCTCAGAGAGGTGAGGTGACTTGCCCAAACTCACAGGGCCAGTAAGGTCAGACTCTGAGTCATCTGCCTCCCAAGTCCAAGCTCCTGACCAACCACAGGACGACTGAGACTCTCCCCATCTGACGCGTTTGAGACAGCTCCGGAATGTCTGTCTATCCCAGCCTTCAATAAGCAACTGCCCCTGCAGAGGGTGCTGCCACAGGATACACACTTGTACCAACCTCCTCAAAGTGGGCTATGCTTAGGTGTTCCCATTTTAATTGTCAAAAGCAGTGCTCAAGTAGTTCTGGCCATTCAATCCACTTTGTCAATCCGCAGCTGGCGGTCTGTCACAGCAAACACTGCAAAACACGTAAGGCAGGGGATGGGGAGCAGGTTTAGTCTCCAGTGGGGATGAAGATTAAAGAACACATTTCTTCCCATTAAAACATAAAAAGACAAACGAACCTCTGCTCTTAGGCACTGGAAACTTTTCCCAGGTTATCAACAATAATTGCAATGTGTTGATATTTGCAGTATCTCCATGGTTCTTCTTTGTCTCGATCTATGGAGTTGAGAAAATGCATAATTAAAAGTCACCCTTGCCAGCACCTTCACCTCAAGGGACTGAAGCACTTCCATGTCAGAAGTCAACCAGAGGACACAATGAGGTTTCTGGTTCACCTGCGCCTTCAAGATGTGCCTTTTGACCTGTGACCTTACGTAAGTAATTGTACCACAGGGAGTTCATTAGAGGAAACAGAAGGCAGGATAACTGACCCTCTCACAGTGGCCGCCACAGAGGAAGATCCAAAGATAAACAAATAAGGCTTTATGCTGTCCCTGGGTTTCATTATGGTCTGAGACGATTCCCTGCGATAGAACATAGTCTTTGTGTCATTTACAACCCACTAGAAGTTGACACTAATGACTGCTGGTAGCACATTTTAGCTTTCCATTTGTTGGATTTATCATCCTCCTGACAACTATTTGAGGAACAGAGTGCTGATTTTATCCCCATTGACAAATAAAGAGACTGAGGCATGGGACTTGCCTAGTTCTACATGGCTGGGACTAGAATTATGACCTCTGACCTCTCCAATAAATTCATAACCAACCTGCTTGTACAGAGATTGATTGAGGGCTTCCGTCTTAAACAGTCTTTGAAAGTAGGAATAATAAATGAAGATGCAGCTACGGAATCCAGGATGGGGAAGATTAAACATGGGAGAACTTTTGAGCTAAACTTGGAGGACTCACTTAACTGTAATAGAACCGGCCACCACTCATTGAACACTTGCTGTGTGAGGCACTGGGCCAAGAGCTTTACGTACATTATTTCCTCACTCAGCACTCACCACAATCCTGGGAGGTGGGAGGTAGTATTCCTAATTTGCAAGATGAGACACCATATCCCACAAAGTAACTCTCCCCAAACCTGGGCATTTCTCACACCAAGGCCATTACTGCTCACCAAAACACCATGCTGCCCCTTGAATTAATGGATTGGGGGAAGGAAAGGCATTTCTTAAAAGTAATTCAGTGGTCTGAATCATAATAGTCCATCAATTTAAGATTTTGCATGCCAAAAAGAAAAACCAGACAAGTGTTTAAGGGACATTGAAACCATTTCTACTCTTGCCATTGCTATATATAGCATGGTGGAGTGGTGAAACAGGCTGGCAGGCTTTGATGCAGGAGAAACTTGCTAAGCTTCAGTTTCCTCACCGGTAAAATGGAGATAATAATACGACCACACAGTGCAGTTGTGAGAACTCAATGAGTATAATATATAAAGCATTTACACAGCTTTTGTTAAATTGTGGGCACAAAATGAAAGACTGCTGCTGTAACATCATAGCAATGTAGTGAAATAGTTAATAATAAAAAAGAGATGCCAAAACCGGTTTGGCTCAGTGGATAGAGCGTCGGCCTGCGGACTGAAAGGTCCCAGGTTTGATTCCGGTCAAGGGCATGTACCTGGGTTGCGGGCACATCCCCAGTGGGGGATGTGCAGGAGGCAGCTGATCGATGTCTCTCTCTCATCGATGTTTCTAGCTCTCTATCTCTCTCCCTTCCTCTCTGTAAAAAATCAATAAAAATATATATTAAAAAAAGAGAGATGTAACTGTAATAAGCAAAATATTCAGACTTCAGATCATAACTTTATATTTTCTTCTTTGCTAATAACCATTTCTCATTGATAGGTGTTTTGTTGGTGTGTTTTTTCTGGAAGCTTATATTTGTGACTTTGTTTGGTGGGCAGGGTTTTGGAGTCATTATACAGTAATTGCTTCTGCTTGGAAAACAAAAAGGCAGAACAGCACCAACAGCAGGTGGAAAGATGTGATATATTAGCTCTTCTCCTGTTGTGAAACCAGCAATGCAGATGCACCAGGTGAGGGCCATGCAGGAGACAAAAGTGATATTGGAACATCCACCGACTGGCATCCAATTATAGATGGGGGATGGCCTTTCTTGTTTAAGGTGAGGAATATCGGCAATGGCGGCAGCCCAAGTGTCTGAGTACGCTCACTCTGTGGGAAGAAACAGCAGCAGCTCCAGCTGACTGGCTCCCTGAGGGGCTCAGTGCCATTGGAAGTGTCCTGAACCCCAAGAACTTACTGATACTCTTCAAGAAGCCAGACGGAAAAATTCTGCATGCCTACATCCCAGAAAATCAATGTTTTGTACCCATGTATCTTATATGAGTTTAAGATTCTGTTTTCACACCCATTATCTATATGACCTTGGGCAAGCTCTTGCCCTCTCTGAGCCTTGATTTCCTTGTCTGCAAGTTGGTTATAATAACAGAAAACTCAGATTTAGTTTGGAAATAACATAACACTGCTCTGCTTCTAATTTAGAGCAGCGCCTCCCCAAGAGTTAAAGTGCATTCCATGGAACGCTAGTCCCAGGAGATGCTACAGAAGAGGAAGCGGGTACCATAAACCTCTCTCAGAGATTCCCAATGCAAATTAGCAACTTAAAGGTTCTGAGCAAATAAGGTCCAGCAGTACAGAAACTCATCTGTATTTAACTAGATGTGTCCCAGTTATTGGTCTATGGAATCCTTTTGTCCTTTAACACTCATTTAAATCCCATGAAGCTAGTGTTCCAAGGAATATACTTTGGAACAATGGTTCTCAAACTTTCATGTTCATTAGGGTCCCTTGGAGAGTTTGATAAGACAGATTTCTCAGCCAAGCCCCCAAAGTTTCTGATCCAGTAGGTCTTAGGTGGGACCCAAGAATTTGCATTTTAACTAGTTTCTAGGTGTTGCTTATACTGCTGATTCAGGAACAATACTTTGAAAACCACTACTTTGAGATATATAGAATTAGACCCATTTTTACTGATGTTCAGGCTGTTTTGGTAATAACTCTGGGCTATCAAAATCCATATTAGTTATAGAATATTAGATCTGAAACAGAACTTGCATCCTTCTATTCAACCAATATTTATTGAGCACCAACTTGTGAGGCAATAGAGTAGGATAAGTGAAGAAACACTGGCAGGGTATCTATGCTTTCAGAGCTCACAATATAGTGGATAAAAAAATTTAAAAAAATGTAATAAGAACTACAAAGAAAAAGCAGGGCATGATGGGAGAGATTGGCATGGGTACTTAGTTTAGGTTGGTCTGATTAAATATGGCCACAGAGTCACATAGCACTTCCCAACAAGAGGCAGAATTTATTTTCTTGCCCTTTGAATCTGAGCTGCCCTTGTGACTGGCTTTTACCAGTAGAATGTGGCAGAAGTGGTATTATGCATGTTCAACAGTGTAGACATCAAGACGCCTTCAGCTTCCATTCTCACCCTCTTGGAACCCTGAAACCACCTTATTGTGAAAAAGCTGGGATGAAAACCATGTGGAGAGCAAGAGACCCACCATCCCAGCTGAGCCCAGCCCCAGGTCAACCTGCCACCTGACTGCTGCCGCATGAGTGAGCCCAGGCAGGACCAGAAGAACCATTCCGCCAACTCACAGAATTCTGAGAAATGATAAGCGCTTGTTGTTTTAAGCCACCTAGTTTTGTGATGCTTTGATATGAAGCAAAAGCAATAGGGAATCATGCAAGTGCTCTGGGAGGAAGGTTATCTAGGCTGAAAAATGAGTAGGAGTTGGGAAGGCAACAGGCAGAGTAGGGAGAGAATTCCAGGCCAAGAATGATAGAGTCCTGGCTCAGGGTGGGCAACTCAGCTTTTCCAATAGCTGAAGGGAGGGTCCCGGAGGAGGGATAGACAGAGCATGTCATAGATGCTGTGACAAGCCATCCAGATACTGCCCGCCTTCAAGACTGAAGGGCTGAATCCCCTGGCTTCTGCTGGCAGCGATGACTGGCCACTCAGCCAATCCCTCTCTGAGAATTGATTCACTTTGGCTGAAGAGAGCTGCTTAGCCTAAGGTCTTAGGCCTCCCTGAGGGCAGTTGGCATTCAATGACAAGTCTTCATGCCAAATGGAGAAGGTTTGGGGGGCTGGATAAAAAAATATGAAGGGAGGAAGAAGCACAAATGGGTAGTTACAAGTAGTCACAGTGGATAAAAAAGGTGAAGGGGGGAAGAAGCCCAAATTGGTAGCTACAAATAGTCATGGGGATATAAAGTACAGCTTAGGGAATACAGTCAATAATATTGTAATAACTGTGTATGGTGCCAGGTGGGTACTAGACATATGGGGAGATCACTTCATAAATTATATAAATGTCTACCACTATGCTGTGCACCTGAAACAAATATAATATTGGATGTCAACTCTAATTGAAAAAAATAGATAATAATAATTTTTTTTAAGTCTACGTGTGTGGAAGAGAAGCAGGCCTAGTTCCTTGCCACAGCGGTTCAGGATAACTCCAGAACTTTCAGTGGGATCAACAAAGGTGGTGCCTGCATCAGTTTAACTTCTCCATATGCCCAATCCTGCTTTCCTCACTCCCCCTCTCTATGGATCCCAAGCACACACCAACAAAGTTCCATGCAAATCGCCGTCTCAGAGTCAGCTTCCTGGGAAACCCAGAGTACAGGGGGAGGATATTGGGGGTTGGGGTAGGACGTGGGAGGGTGGGGAAGGGAGACTATGTCAACAGCACAAGTGAAAGAAGATAGCTTGCACTAGTATAGTGGTTTTGGGGATGGAGATAAGCAGACGAGTTTGGGATTAAGAGTTAATGAAAGATTCGGAGACAAACAAGACAGGAGCACTAGTAATGCCATGGAGAGCCAAATAGGAACCTGAGGCAAAGGGGAAACCTGTAATACTGATTCGGTGTTTATTTAAAATTTTGGTATTTTGTTCATCATGGTCTTTGATTTTTAAAATATTATTTATTTTGATTGTGTGTTTTTTTTGACTTTTGCACCAAAGGCCTGTCTCAACAAAATGTTTATTGTTTTAAGACACAAAGTTTTGGAATAATTTGTTATACAGCAATAGATAGCTAGTGTATTAACTATCAGTCCTCTAAGGCTGTTTCTTAATCTGTGAAATAGGGATAATATATTTCACATGTTGTTGTTTTTTAATCGGCACCCAAGGATATGTTTTTATTGATTTGAGAAAGAAAGGGAGAGAGAGAGGAAAAAAGTCTATATGACAGAGAAGCATCGATCAGTTGCCTTCCAGACACGCCCTCTCTGGGGATCAAACCCGAAACCTAGGTATGTGCTCTGACTGGAAATTGAACCCACAACTTTTGGTATATGGCACGACACTCCAACCCACCGAGCCACCCAGCCAGGACCACGTGGTTCTTTTGAAAGTTAATTGAAATATTTCAGGAAGTCCTTAGCATGGTGACTGTCACAAAACATTTCAATGTATCCACAATTAGCAAAAAAAATCATAAGTTACATCCTGATTTTAAAATCCCAGAGTAATATTGATTACTTTTTACAGAATTCTAACGAGAATTTCCTGTTCTGCTTCCTAAGTAAGTTTTTAAATTTTCTCTATATATTTAGCTTTCTTTTTCGAAGTTTAGATCCGAGGGGCAATGACTAGTTGCTTAAGAGCAACTGGTAATGCTTACTGTTTCCAATGGAAACAAGATACCAGGAGGTACTATCATCATTACTACGAACATTTATTGAGTCCTCAGGAAGCATTAGGGCTTCTAAGTACATCATATACATTTTGTCATTTAATCCCCCACATCACCTACAAAGCAAACATTCTCTATCCCCTCAAGTTACTCCCCCATTTTACAGGTAAGTAAACTGAGGGAGAGAGAGAGAAGGTCAACCCTTGGCTTGAAGGTACAGCCAGAAGGCACTTGCCTCCAGCCCCAGTGCTCTGGAGGGCTCCACAGCTGGTGTACAATTTGCAAATGAAAGTATTTACCTCAATCCCAGCTGTGTCCTTGGTTGGGTAAGTCACCTTTCCATGCCCACAGCAAAAATCATATCGGAGTGTGCTCACCCAAACTAATCTGGGTGTTTCATCCCTCAGGAGTTAGCCATTTCAAGGATTTCTCTATTCATAATATGAATTGTAGGCGGATGCAAAGTCAGCACGCTGAGTCTTACTGGTATCCTGGCTTCTGCATGAATAACAGCGTGTGCTGAGTAAGAGCTTTGGTGATGCTTTAATTCCCTCCCTGTGGCTTTCGCCTCAAGAATTGGCTTACTCCACTGCTGTGGCCTGATATGCCAGCACAACACAGCAGCCTTCTTGGGTTGCAGAACTCTAATTTTCTCGGTACCTTATGGTCTCTTTTGCCCTTGAACTACAGATATCGACTTTTCACTTTAATGCACATTACCTCGAGAAATTCAAGGCCAAAGAAAAACATTCCAACAGGCCTGCCTCTGTAGGGATTAGAATTGAGTAGGAAATGGAAGATTGTATGAGGGCCATATTTGTTCCCAGGAGTCCAGATGCCTGAGAATCACTGAGCAATTCCCTGCACGGCTGGAGGGCTTACCTTTGGGAGACTCAACCTGTTTGGAAAGGTCTGATTTTTTTTTTTTTTTACTTAAAAAAAGAAAAAATCTGATATTTGACATCCAGAAGGCATAGTATTACATTTCACTTTTTATAGTTACTAAAATAAGAAATGTTTTGGGAAAGGGGGTTATTGTTATTAGTGCAGATTATTTTTTAGTGTTTGCTAAGCCCATATTATATTGCTAAGCATCTATCATATATCTTTTTTTTTTATTTTTCGCTTAAAATATTACAAAGGGTATTACATAAGTGTCTTTTTTCCCCCCCGCCCTTGACAAACCCCTACCCTCCCTTACCCCCCAGTGTCTTATGTCCATTAGTTATGCTTATCATATATCTTTTTTAAATATATATTTACTTATTGATTCCAGAGAGGAAGGGAGAAGAATATATCTTTTATTTCAATGTTTCAAGACGTTTAAAATCAAATGCAATTGAAAATGGATGCCCCTTTAAAGAAGGTATAAATATACTAATCTAAGAAAACAAAACCGTAGATCTTCTGGGTTATAGAAATCCTAGAAAGTGGTAGAAGCTTATATACTACACTATCTGATAAGAGGGGGAAAAGAGTTCCTTATTCATGCACATTGAGGACCAATTTAGCTTCATCAGTCCATTCGACATTGTCTAGAGTGTTTATCAAGCACTCTTCTCGAAAGGTCCTTGCCAGCTGGAGAATTCTCTGAGCTAACATTCATAAAAATTTACACGTGAACGGGCTTTTTGAGGTCGACTCATTAAACAGATTCACCTCTCCAGTGGACAAAGGAGTATATATATAGTCTTTCATTTTTTCTTGTTTTGAGATAGGCCCAACAGAATTTCACTGATTGGAAGAGATAAATAACAGAATCCTGATTCTCCTCTCCCCACTGGCATTCCAGAATGGAATGCCGCTCGGCTCATTAACATTTTCTAGTCCTATGAGTTGTTACATTTCAGTTTAAATAGCAATTTGATGCAGCCAAAGAGGTTTGCATAACAATATGCTCTATTTACTGAACATACAAAATGTAAGGATAAAGAAATGTTAAAAGTTGGACTACCAGTCTCTGGATGTGAAGGCCCAGGTTTTTGCTCTATTTTAACTTTTTAAAAATGTCAATGTTGCAAATGTGATTCTGAACAGACTGCACAGAAAGACAGTTTAAGCATATTAACATCTTATTAGAAAACTTCTAATTCCCCACATGTAGAAGGGGGTGTGACCTGTTATGGGATTGCAGCTTTGTGATGATTCACCCCCTCACACACACATATACTGACACATCAGAGGAATTACCCTGCAGTTTTACTGTCTGCAAACATTGATAAGTCTTAGATCATTTTTAAAGAATCTGTTGCAATATTCACCCTTTAATTTAGACTCTACAAAGGATCCATTGTATGGCTGGCTCAGGATTTTTTTCTCACTCCCCAAAACCTCATTCCCCCCGTAAAGTCAAGACTTTAATCCATACTAATTGAACTTGGCATAAGGAAATTTTTACATGACTCATAAATTATCACAGACCCAATCCATGATTTCTCAGATCGGTGGATTCCGAAGAGCAGCACCTGAGACCTCACAGCCAAGAAGCCTTAGTGAGAATGAACATGTGAGCTGATCTATTGAGTTGCCAAGGAACTTTTGTGATTTGATTCTTAGTGAGAAATGTCTAGGGTGATATCCATCTCACTTGTTAAAAAGGCTTATCATAATGTCCTTTGCTGGGGACCAAAAGGGAAAAACTTAAAGAAAATCAAATTTCCTAGTGCCATTAATTACATAACAGAAAAGAATAAAAAAAATTTAAAGGATGCAGACGCAGGGAATACTAATACATCTTTCCTCAATTTTTTAGTTTACATAATTCCTTTTTATATTTTTAAAGGCATAGAGTGGCACATGATCATTGCATGTATGAATAATAATACAAATGTGTATCAAACAGCAAGCGGAAGGCCCCTCACCTTTCCCATGACATCCCAGTCTCTAAATAAAACCTCCCATTACTATTTCAGTGTATGGCCTCCTAGGTTCTTCTACCCAAACATATGCAAATTTCTTTACCCTGTGCTTTTTAATCCAACAAAATGGTATGGATTTCTTTCCTTGCCTATTCATATAAATCAACCTTCTCACTGTCTGCATATTAATTGCTGAACCACAACTTAACCCACCTACTGCCAATAATATTTAGGTTGTTCCAGTTTTTTACCACAACAAACAATGGTATATAATGTCTGCATGATTGCAATAAAAATATATTACATACTTGTTAATATTTCTCTAAGTCAAATTCCTAAAGTGGAATTATTGAGCCAAAAAGAAAGTCATTGATACTTTGATAGATTCTGCCAAATTGTCCTCTAAAGGGTTGTGACCATTTGAACTCTCAGTAACAATACACATCCATACTTATTTATTTAATCCTTAACCAACTTTGAACACTGTAGACAGTTTCATTTTTACAAAGTTCTTATTTCCACGTTTGCATTTACAATCTCTCATAAAATAGCAAAGTGAGGATCCTGGGCATTGTTTACAAACTATGTTACAAAGGAGTTTAAGGTTTGGGTTCTTTAAGTTAATTCAAGGCAATACAATCTTTTTTTAAAAAAAGTATTTTCTTTTCCTAGGCCATATTCTCTCCCAATTATTTGAAAATAAGGCAGAAATTCCCTCTCTATTGTTAGCTGGAGCTTCCACCCCAAGTTTCCAAGTTGCCAATATCATCAAGATTCCTAATGGCAAAATGTTACCTCTTTTCTTGGATGAGGAGCATGATGAAATACTACCACTTGCCTACTTTTCCCTGACATCGTAGAGCTGATTCGTTCTGGAATAACAGAGGACGAAAGAATTCAGCTCAGTCCCAGATTTCAAATGATTCTCATCTACAAGGCTTGGCAGGGGAAGCTCCGAGCGGTTTTCTAGGTCCCCTCCAGTACGTTTCCCTCCAGTGAGCTACTTAGCCTACACACTTCAGCACCTGGACAGCTCTCCCAGCACCAACTCTAGGGGGAGAGCGTGGTAAGCAGCTGTTGAGCCCTCTAGTGGTAGCTTTAGTTGTTGCACAACTTGTCTTTTAATTACTTGGATAATACATACATTATTGTTATGGAAAACAGTCAACCTTTTTAAGAATATAGAGTAAATATGAAAGTTTCCATTACCTTCTCCACTCCCCCCTCCTCAGAAGTAAGCACTGCTAATATACAAATCACAAATACTTATCAACATCTTTTGTTTTGTGAACAGATTCATTCTAGACCCATTTTGCTTTTATTTTCAGCTAATAAAATTCTTAAGAGTTTTTTTAATCCTAAGTCCTGGAAGACAGTATGGAAGAGTGGCTGAACGTCTGTGTGCTAGCAACAGTTAGGTTTTGAATCCTAATTCTGCCACTTCCTCATTGTCTGACCTGGGCCAAATCACTTAACCTCTGTTTATCTCAGTTCACTTATCTGTGAAGTAGGAATAATAAAATTGCATACCTCAGAGGGTGTTTAAGGTAAATAAATGATAAACTATAGATCATTCAATAGTTCTTAACTGCTATTATTAATTTTAATTACACAGTAACTGATACATAGAATTCCATAATATAGATGTATTATAAGTTATGTTATGGCTCACTTATTAAGGGACATTTCTGTTGTTTTCTAGTTTTCCTATACTGCAGTGCTGTAATGAACACTTTAGCATATATGTCTATCTTTATGCCTATGTAAAAAGTAACTTTTTAAAATCTATTCCCAGCAAGAGAGTGAAAAACTTTTCAGTTAACTTCCAAAGACTCCTAGAACCCACATTATTGGTTGACTTGCACAGTGCTGCTGAGAGAGAGAGAGAGAGAGAGAGAGAGAGAGAGACTCCTCTGAGAGATTCATGTCAGTGTAGGGATACGTGCTATGAAGAAAAACAAATCAGAGAAAGTGCACAGAAGAGAGTGGGGAACAATAGTAGATGAGGTAATTAGCAAAGACTACTCCATCTACACAGGATGAAATTAGCAAAGGGGACCTGAATTTAGTAAAGGACTAAACATAGCAAATGGTTTGTAAATATGTGGAACCAGGAAACAATCTTGACTTTCTGGTTTCTTCCCCACCTCCTACACTGAAAGCAATCCCTGTACTTATATATGGCCTATCCTTCCAACTTCCCCATATATGGCCTTTATTTATCTTGGAGTTTTCAGTCTCTGTCTTAACTTACCATGAACAAAATCATTTTGCAGGCAGGACTTAATTCCTTATGCTTCATAGTCCCCCCAGCTTCCCACCAGACCAGGGTCCTGGGCTGTGCCTTTTATGGACTCTCAATTTTAACTGGCTGGGATGCGGCTGCTGCTCCAGTTAATCTTTTGAGGTTGCTATGCAACAGTCCTTGGCCATGTGTACTCACTCTATTCAGTGACATGGGAACGTGAAAGAGGAGGCATTTAAATGTCTACTTATGGGTGTCAATATTCTAAACAAAATGAGTCCTTCACTCAGGCCTTGGGCTGTAGCCAAAGAAAAGCTATTTTATGCTGGAGCAGTCTATTAAATGTAGGAGTTGATGCTGTAAGTACGGGCCTAAAGGCATCCAAAAGTTTATAGAACCTATTTTGCTCTAATATATTTTGTTCTAGGTTTCAATTGTTCCGATTAGGATGCGTTTGGCTGCAAGTAAGAGAAAACCAACCTTCAACTGGCTTAAAAATAAACTGTGTAATCTCATTAAACAAGTGTAGAGGTGCTTGACTCCAGGATGATTTCTTTGGGAGTTAAAAGGCATTATTAAGAATCCATATTCTTTCTGTTTTTCTGCTTGTCTATCTTTAGCAAGGCAGGGTGGTACCTCGGGCTTCTCTCACAATCCCAAGATGGTTGCCACAGTTCCAGTTATCATTGCAGATATAACAATATCCAGCAAAATATAAACCAAACAGGGAATTGTGCCTTAGGGCAGCGGTTCTCAACCTGTGGGTCGCGACCCCTTTGGGGGTCAAACGACCCTTTCACAGGGGTCGCCTATGACCATCGGAAAACACATATATAATTACATATTGTTTACAGTAGCAAAATTACAGTTATGAAGTAGCAACGAAAATAATTTTATGGTTGGGGGTCACCACAACATGAGGACCTGTATTAAAGGGTCACGGCATTAGGAAAGTTGAGAACCACTGCCTTAGGGTGTGTTTCACCATCTAGAAAAACTTGAAAAGCCTCCAGGATTTTCACTTCTGATTGGCCAGAAATGAGTCACATGTGCAATAACTGGCGTACCTGGAATGGACCTATCTCTGTTTGCATGGGCATGAATAGGGCCATTTCTCACAGAGGAAGGCAGACACCTAAACCAAATTGGGGTTCTATTAGAGAGGAGTAAGAGGGTCGAGACTGTTGGGAGTTGGGTACTAGGTCACTGATCACTTTGTTAGGGCTGTTATAACAAAATAGCACAGATCAGGTGGCTTAAACAACCTAAATTTATTTTCTCACAGTCCTGGAAGCTATAAGTCCAAGATCAGGGTATCAGCAGGGTCATTTTCTTCTAAGGCTTTTCTCCTTGGCTTGTACATGGCCATCTACTCCCTCTGTCATCACATGGTCTTCCCTCTGTACATGTCTGTGTCCAAGTTTTGTCTTTTTATCTCATTTAAAAATATAAAAAATATATTTTCATTGATTTCAGAGAGGAGGGAGAGGGAGAGAGAGATAGAAATATCAATGATGAGAGAGAATCATTGATCGACTGCCTCCTGCAGTCCCCCTATTGGGTATTGAGCCCACAACTCAGGCATGTGACATGACTGAGAACTGAACCATGACCACCTGGTTCATTGGTTGACACTCAACCACTGAGCCACACTGGCCAGGCAAGTTTCCTCTTTTTACAAGGACACTAGCCATATGGAATAAAAGCTTAACCCTAACAACTTCATTTTAACTTAACTATCTTTAAAGATCCCTGCTGGAAGCCGATCCACCCTGGCTACTTGAGGCAGTCCCTGCAGGGATGTTTCAAGGGACCTTGTAATGGAGATGAGAAACGCCCTAGCCTTTGGAATGGAATGGATGGGATTGAGATCAAATAGGATAAATGCAGATGTAAGAGGACAATAGGGGAAGGAACCTGTCTAGAAGAAGAAAGGTTGTTTCCCCAGGTGAGGATTTTTATCAGTAAACCCTTTAACTGAGTGTCAGAAGGGTGGTTGGTCGCTTTGATCTTTGCTTGGAGTGACCTCCTTCAGTTACTTCCTTGTAGCTTAGTGGAACAATAGAGTAACCTTTGAATGGAATTGGGAAGCCCCCTGGCCTTTTGTATAGAATGGATAGAACTGGAACCAAATAGTATATAAACAGATGTTAGATGACAATAAAGAGAGGTACCTGGCTAAGAGGAACCTGGCTATGATGATCACCTGAACACTGCCTCCGTGTCATTCCTTCTTCGCCGACTCCGTCCACACCTTTGGGAACCCCTGGACCCACTGGGGCTGGACCCCAGCATTTTGGAGCCGAACAGGATTCCCCTAGGTAAGCCCCCCCGCACTCGGGACGGATAGGACTCCACCGTAGGGTGCTGCAGACCCCCCTATAGAGGATAAGTAGGGTAAGTGGGTGGATAGTACAGAACTTAGATTGAGAAGATGGGCCATACTGAGTCTAAAGAAAAAAGACTCTGTATTGATCTTTTAACACATATGTTTGCTACCAGAGGAGTTAAGGTTACTCGAAGTCAGACAGAACGTTTTATACAAGAAGTCTGTTCATTGTTTCCTGAGGAAGAAACTATTAATTTAGAAACCTGGACTGAAGTAGGTCAGCAATTAAAAAATTATTACAGCTACCATGGATCTGAGAAGGTACCGGCAGATATCCTTTCCCTCTGGAATTTAATTCGTGACACCTTGGCACCAGAGGCAGAAAAGGTTGAACTTTCTCAAACTTTAAATAGTCCCTCGGCTCCACCTAGAGAGGACACATCATTATTGTCTCCAGCTCAATCTAAGAGCAATTTAAATATGCCTACTGATCGGAAGGAGAATAAATATCATAAACATGACCCTTGGTCCTTTCCAGTCAGTAGAAAGGAGAAAAGCCCTCCCATTCAAAACAGGCTCCCAAAATCAGAAAAGAAGCCTAAACCAGGTCCTCCGGCTCCTATAAACTCCATGTCTAAATTTCAAAGGGCAATAAGAGAAGCTGAAGCTAATGGAGATCTTGAATTCTCACTCTGCTTCCCAGTTGCATATGAAAATGAGTTTGGTGAGGATGAAAACCCCACCTGGGAGGCTATACCTTACAAAATACTTAAAGAATTAAAATTGGCCTGCTCTGAATATGGACCTCTAGCTCCTTACACACAAACCTTGGTTGAGGCCCTAGCCAGTAAATGGATGACTCCTTATGATTGGTCACAGGTTTGTAAAGCCTGTCTCTCAGGAGGTGATTACTTATTATGGAAAACTGAATATGATGATCTTGCTAAGAGAGCTGTAGCCACTAGCAGAAATTCCAGAGAAGAAATAACCCTAGACATGATATTAGGAGAAGGTGATTATATCACGGCTCAGGAGCAAATGTATATGCCCAAAGAGGCACTTACTAAAGTGAACAGTTGTGCAGTAAATGCCTGGAAATCCCTACCTTGTACAGTAGGAAAAACAACCACTCTTACTGAGGTTAAACAGAAGGTCGAGGAACCGTATCCGGATTTCCTTTCTCGCCTCATACAGGCAGTCAAGAGAGTAATCACTAATGAAGAGGCAGCCGATATCTTAATAAAACAGCTGGCTTTTGAAAATGCTAATAATACCTGTCAGGCTTTATTAAGGCCGATTCGCAGAACAGGAACTATAAATGATTTTATAAAACAGTGCGCTGATGTAAGTCCAGCATTTATACAGGGTGTAGCTATAGCTGCAGCCCTCAAGGGGGAGACATACCCTCAATACATACAGGGCATAGGACAAGCCAGCAATAATACAGATAATAAAAGAAATATGAACTGCTACTCTTGTGGTCAATCTGGACACTTTAGCAGAGAATGCCCAAGTAAAAACAATAATGCTCAGGCTCCTCAACAGCCTGGAAATACATCAGGGAACAATATTAATCCTCCAAAAACTATTTGTCCCCGATGTCAGAAAGGATTTCATTGGGCAAAGGAATGCAGATCAAAATACAATAAAAATGGTCAGTCTTTAAATTTAACAAACTGCTCCCAAGGAGGTTCTATCCCATTACCTCAATCGGGAAACTTGAGAGGGGGCCAGCCCCAGGCCCCTGCAATAACAGGGGCATCAACCCTCAACCCCTTTGCAAATTTCAATCAGTCAGTGACCTCTTCAGGGCAACCCCAGGCAGTGCAGGATTGGACCTCCGTTCCACCACCCACGCAATACTAACCCCAGACTCGCAGGTAGCAGCCATTCCTACAGGTGTGTCTGGGCTGCTGCCTGAGGGGACTGTAGGTTTAATATTAGGACGGAGCTCCACCTCGTTACAGGGGATCTTAGTCATCCCAGGAGTTATTGATGCAGACTTCACAGGAGAAATACAGATTTTACTTTCCCCGCCCACCACAACTATACAGATTCAGCCCAACCAGAGAATTGCCCAATTACTTCTGTTACCAATACATAAAATAGGGACAGCTATTACCCAGGAAGCCAGAGGGGCCAGAGGCTTTGGATCTAGTGATGCAGCATTTTGGATACAAGAAATCCATGCTGCTAGACCTACAAAAATTTTACAAATTCAAGGAAAACCAATTGAAGGTCTATTGGATACAGGAGCAGATGTTTCCTGCATAGCAGGGAAGGATTGGCCCTCTTCGTGGCCCACGCACACCACCCCCACTTCCCTAATAGGACTAGGCAAGGCATCTAATGTAAAAAAGAGTTCTCAGATTTTAACTTGGGCTGATGAAGATCGACATTCAGGAACATTCTGTCCCTATATAATTACGACTATCCCCTTTACATTATGGGGAAGAGATATCTTGTCTCAAATGGGAGTTCTGTTATACAGCCCCAAGGATAGAGTAACATCACAGATGGTAGACATGGGATTTAATCCAGAAAAGGGATTAGGAACAGAAGAGCAAGGAAGACTATATCCTATAGAAGTAATACCCCACACTCCTCGACAGGGACTTGATTATCAGGATTTATAATTGGGGCCATTGCCCTTAGGACTGCTGATCCCATAGTCTGGAAATCATCACAACCAGTATGGGTTGAGCAATGGCCCTTAACATCTGAGAAAATATCAGCAGCCCGACAATTAATTGATCAGCAATTAGCAGAGGGACATACAGAACCATCAAATAGTCCCTGGAACACACCCATATTTGTAATAAAAAAGAAATCAGGCAAGTGGAGACTTTTGCAAGATCTTAGAGCTATAAATGCCACCATGGAAGATATGGGCTCCTTACAACCGGGATTGCCCTCCCCTGTGGCAATTCCACAGGAGTATTGTGTTGTTGTTATTGACTTACAGGATTGTTTTTTCACTATACCTCTTCACCCGGCTGATTGTCAAAGATTTGCATTCAGCATACCATCAGAAAACTTTAAACAGCCTTATCAGAGATACCAATGGAAGGTTCTCCCACAAGGGATGAAAAATAGTCCTACATTATGTCAAAAGTTTGTAGATCAGGCATTACAAGTTATTAGAAAGAAATTTTCAGATCTATATCTTATTCATTATATGGATGATATTTTACTAGCTCATAAAGATCGGGCTACTTTACAGGAAATTCTTACTCAGACCATCCTTGCTTTAGAAGAACATGGTCTAAAAATAGCTCCAGAAAAGATTCCGACTGAACCTTCTTTTTCCTACTTAGGCAGAATATTACATACCTCTACTATCACCCATCAGCCTTTACAATTAAGAAAAGACCATTTAAACACATTAAATGATTATCAGAAACTATTAGGGGATATCAACTGGGTCAGGTCATATCTAAAAATAACCACTCTTGACTTAAAACCTCTATTTGACATTTTAAAGGGAGATTCTAACCCTAAGTCTCCCCGACAATTAACCATAGAAGGAGAAAAGGCTATAGAAAAAATAGAACAGGCCATTAATAAACAGCAACTACAGTATCTAGATTATTCCAAATCTTGGGCCTTAATTATTCTAGCCACTAAATATACTCCTACAGGATGTTTATGGCAGGAAGGACCATTAGAATGGATACATTTACCTGTCACTCCTAGGAAGATTGTAACCTCCTATCCCTCCCTGGTGGCCACTCTCATTATCAAAGGTAGACGACGCAGTATCGAACTCTTTGGAAGAGAAGTTACTGAGATAATAATACCTTACAAAAGAGAACAATTAGACACACTATTACAATTTGAAGAAGAGTGGCAAATAGCTATAGGTAACTTCCCAGGACAAGTTTTACATCATTTACCAAGATCACCTATATTGCAATTTCTCTCCCTGCATCCGTTTATATTTCCTATTAAATGTTCAAAAGAGCCATTATCACCTCCTGCCTCCTTAGTATTCACAGATGGTTCCTCTAATGGTAGGGCAGTAATAATCATTGACTCAATTACCCATGTTCAACAAACCCTAGAGACGTCAGCCCAGAGAACAGAGCTTTTGGCAGTCATTTATGCTTTTGAACAATTGCAACAGGTTCCCTTTAACTTGTACACTGACTCTCAATATATAGTTAAATTATTTCCTCATATTGAGACCGCCTCTCTCCCACAAGGAAGAACAGCCATTTTCTCCTTGTTAACTCAGTTACAAACTTACATTCACAAACGAGAAAAGGCTTTCTATATTGGACATGTTAGAGCTCATTCCTGCCTACCAGGACCCTTAAGCGAAGGAAATTATCAGGCGGATTTACTAACTCGCCCAGTAGTTTGTACAGCTCTAGAAGAAGCCCGGCGGTCTCATGCCATTCACCATCAAAATGCTTCTGCTCTCCGCCTATATTATCGCATATCTAGAGAAGCTGCTCGAAGTATTGTGCGTGACTGCGGCCATTGTCCTACTCATTTTCCTAGCCCTGCTACTGGAGTTAATCCAAGAGGACTTAGACCCTGTGACTTATGGCAGATGGATATTACTCATGTCCCATCTTTTGGCAAACTTTGCTATGTGCATGTTTGTATTGATACCTTTTCTCATGTTATCCTTGCTTCTGCACGCACAGGAGAAGCCTTTAAAGACGTAAGTCAACATCTATTCCAATGCTTTTCCTACCTAGGAATACCAAGGGCACTTAAAACAGACAATGGGCCTGCCTATACCTCTAGAGCTTTTAAAAACTTATGCTCTACATTTGGTATTGCACATACTACAGGAATACCCTACAATCCTCAAGGCCAAGCTATAGTAGAAAGGGCTCACCAAACCTTAAAAACACAAATTAAAAAATTACAAGAAAATGAGTTTAAATATTCCTCTCCTCATCATGTTCTACAACATACTCTATTTGTAATTAATATATTAAATGTAGATTCTGAGGGAAATTCCCCGATGTACAGACATTGGAACCCTGATCTAACTAAACCTAAAGCCCTCGTCAAATGGAGAGACTTGCTTACAGGAGCCTGGAAGGGACCTGATGTACTTTTAACCTGGGGGAGAGGATATGCTTGTATATTTCCACAGGACGCAGACTCACCTGTGTGGATTCCAGACCGTCTAGTCCGACCTTATGTCTCACCACCTTCTGTCTCCACCTCACCCTAGCACACCTGACCAGTGCCCGTCTGCAGCAGCTGTGCAGCCCTGAGCCGGAGCCACCTGTTCATTGGGAGGATCACATGTGCCTCCTTTTTGTCTGTCCATATGTCCCAGCTTTGCCCCACATCTCCTTTCCTTTTTCCTTTTTAAATCTGACTACTTGTTTGCTGGTTCTTTGGCCTTTCTCCTTCTCTCCTGAACACAGCCTTTTCTAGAATCTCCCTACCCTACTGTTCCAGGAAGGGCACCTCCCTTTTATGCCGTGACTAGGGGGTGTCTGGTATATACCCCATACATGAAGTTGTCTTGTGCCAAGAGCCTGACATCCTGGTCTGAGAAAGCCTGTCCCGGGACTCTCCTTTGTCCTGTATTGGCCCCTCTTGCCCTTGTGTCAAGAGGGACCCTCTTCTCACTATCCAATTGCCCACAGCTGTTGCCTGAGTTCTCTGTTAATGCTGAGGTCATGGTGGCTGGTACCATGGATCTGTCTCTCGCCCAATGGAGTGAGCTGGGCCCTCTCTGGAGAAGAAACCTGGGTCCGCCAAGATATGTGATCAATGCCGGGACCCCGCCAGCAGGCGAGCGGATCCAAAGGCAGTTGCTGGGCATGGAGGCCAAAGGGGCATAGGCTACCAAGGAGACAGAACTGAACCTCACATCACCCTACTTGGCCCAGAGATGGCTGGTAGTCAACGACGGGTAAGACTCCACAGGGTGGGGCAACCTAAGACAGGCACAGCCGGGGGCCAGTAGGAGAGAACTTGGGGTTCAACAGAGGTGGGGCACGGATCCTCACCCCCCCAATGGTGCAGGGGCTTGAACACTCGCCCCTTCTGAGGAAGGTCTCCTGCCCCCATGGCTGCTTTCGCTTCCCATGTCCACCCAGATCGGGACCCAGATAAAGGATAGAGACTTGGCCCAGTTCAGATCGGGAACAGAAAGAGACTTGGTCCAGCTGAGATCAGTACCCAGATAAGAGACCTGGCTGACAGCAGTTGCCTTCTCACTGCAACAGGACTTGTTTCCCATTTCTACCTTGGACCACAGGGAAAGGGGCAGCTGAAGGAAAGGGCTGTGTCAGGATGCTGCCTTCTTCCCTTTCTTCTCTCTTTTTTTCTAACAAGACTCAGTCATTTAAAAAATAAAAATGGGGGAATTTGCTGGAAGCCGATCCACCCTGGCTACTTGAGGCAGTCCCTGCAGGGATGTTTCAAGGGACCTTGTAATGGAGATGAGAAACGCCCTAGCCTTTGGAATGGAATGGATGGGATTGAGATCAAATAGGATAAATGCAGATGTAAGAGGACAATAGGGGAAGGAACCTGTCTAGAAGAAGAAAGGTTGTTTCCCCAGGTGAGGATTTTTATCAATAAACCCTTTAACTGAGTGTCAGAAGGGTGGTTGGTCGCTTTGATCTTTGCTTGGAGTGACCTCCTCAGTTACTTCCTTGTAGCTTAGTGGAACAATAGAGTAACCTTTGAATGGAATTGGGAAGCCCCCTGGCCTTTTGTATAGAATGGATAGAACTGGAACCAAATAGTATATAAACAGATGTTAGATGACAATAAAGAGAGGTACCTGGCTAAGAGGAACCTGGCTATGATGATCACCTGAACACTGCCTCCGTGTCATTCCTTCTTCGCCGACTCCGTCCACACCTTTGGGAACCCCTGGACCCACTGGGGCTGGACCCCAGCAGATCCCTATCTCCAAATGCAATCACATTCTGAGGTATACTGGGACTTAGAATTTCAACATATGGGTGGGCCACAGTTCAGTCCATAACAGTTATCAACAATGACTTCCACTAGTTATTTGTAGAGTATACAGAATTTAAAAGGAAAGAAATCCAGCCATAGCCAGTGTGGCCAAGTGGATAGAGCATCAGCCCGTGGACTGAAGGGTTCTGGATTCGATTCAGGGGGCACATACCTCAGTTGCAGGCTCGATCAGGGGCATATGTGGGAGGCAATCAATTTATGTGTCTCTCACATCGATGCTTCTCTCTGTCTTTCCCCCTCCCTTCTACTCTCTCTCAAAATCAATGGAAAAATATTCTCAGGTGAGGATTAACAACAACAACAAAAAAGGAAAGAAATCCAAATTACACATTATCACACAACCCACAGGGACCCACTCTACATATCCTTCCAGTCATTTCTTATGCCTATCCACCTAACATGGAGAAATTTTCTTTTTTTAAAATGGCATTGTACTATGCCTACTGCTTTGCAGTGTGCTGTCTTACATACCTTGAACATCTTTCCATGTCTTTAATTTTTTAACAGCTGCAGATTATTACACTTTATGGATTTACCACTATTTCCTTTCTGAATCTTGTGTTGTTGTGCACTTAGGGGGTTTCCACTTTTTATTATAAACAGCACTGCAACGAACATCTTTCTAGTTGGATTGTGTTGCATCCCTATCACTATTAAGGGCATTATTAACAATTTGTAATTAATTATAAGTTATATTTTAATGCCAATATTAATAATTAACATAATTATTAATACAGTTATTGTTAATAATTATACTTATTACTTTTTAATTATTTTAAAGATCAATTTTAAAGATCAATTTCTAGTAGTGGAATTTCCCAGTTAATCTTTCCTAAATGCTGAGTCAGGAAGCCCTGGGCCTTACAGTTGTCATGTCACCAGAAGTCACCTTCATCACAGAGTAGAGTACAGCTCAGAGAAGGCAGAGAAGGCCCAGGGAGCTGCTTCTCTGCTCCACAGAATTCTTTTACCCCAGAGAGTAAGTGATGTGTCATTAATTCTTTCACTCCATACTTTCCTTTGTAATCAATTTGGGGAAACATGTACAAAGATGCATGTGTTAGAGGCCAGGAAGCAAAGGGCTTCATGCTACTCAGATCAGTCATAAAATGCCCCCAATATTTATGAGCAAGAAATACAAATGTTTTGGAAATCTCCGTCTATCACTCTGAAGTAAAACTGACATGAGAGAGAGGGGGGAACAGGGGGAGAGAATTACCTCATCTTCATGTTTTTGTAAGTTGGTTTCTAAGTCAAAACAGAAAATGAAATACAGACACAGCCTCATTGAAGGTCTCCTCGGCCAGGCTGTAACGTGAGCAGAGTGGGGTAGAAAGTACACAGGGCAGGGCATGGGGTGGTGTACGTCCCTGGCCCTGGCTCTGTGGTGCTGTGCACAGGTTCCCTCAGGTGTCACTGCCAAACCCACCGACTGCATTCAGTTGTCACAATAATAAAAATGATATTTGATATGGGAGGCTTTCCAGAAGATTAAGACTCTGCATCCATATCAGACATTTCCAAGTATTGAAAATAACCATAGAATAACATCTGTTAATTTTTCAAGTCTCTTATTTGAATTTTTTGGTCAGTAATTTTTCCAACATGGCTTTTACCTCCACTTAATCAAACGTCCTTTCCACACTGTCTACCTCATTCAAAATAATAAAAGCCAGACTGTAAGTTCCATAGGGACAGGGCCATTTTTCCCCCTTTCCCCCCAAACCTCTGCCTGAAGTACAGTGGTGCTTGGGTACTTTTGGAGAGGAAAAATAATGAGTGAGTAGCTAACATTTACTGTGCAGTTGACATGTGCCAGGGACTGTGCTAAGAGCCGTATAAACATTTTCTCATCACAGCCCTATAAGGAAGGTGCTATTATTTCCTCCAGTTTACAGATAAACAAACTGAGGCTGAGAGAGATTTTTAATTTTTACCAAAGTCAAACTGCTAGTATGCAGCAAATTGAAACTAAATCCTGGTCTGAATTCTAAACTTGTGCTCTTCACTATGACCTATGGAGAAGAAATTTAAACACTGGCAACATCCAGTTTTGTTGTTTCAAAGAGATGATTTCAAAGAGAAACCATAGAACTGGATCTTTTAAGTACCAATATTTCCATCTGCATATGTCTATATCTATATCTATATCTATATCTATATCTATATCTATCTATATACTAGTATATATATTTTTTATTGATTTCAGAGAGGAAGGGAGAGGGAGAGAGAGAGAGAGAAACATCAATGATGAGAGAGAATCAATGATAGGTTGCCTCCTGCATGCCTCCCATTGGGGATTGAGCCAGCAACCCTGGCATGTGCCCTACCCAGGGAATCTAACCATGACCTTCTGGCTCATAGGTCTATGCTCAACCACTGAGCCATGGCAGCTGGGCCTAAGCTTAACTTTTTAACGTTTTAACCTTTTGTCTCTTAAGTCATCTAAGGGCACTTTATTTATATTCTAAAGGATTATAAATGATACATAACATTAAGAAAATTTCCACCCGAGGGTGTACAGCACAGAGCTATAACTATAGCAGTAACATTTTGTTTCTTTTCAAAAGCAAAATCTGAAGCAAATTTGGCAAAATGTTAACATCTGTTAACTTTGAATGGTGGGTTTTTGGGTGTCTGTTATATTACTTTCTGTGCTTATGTATACTTGAAATTTTTCATGATTAATAAAAAAAATGTAGGAAAGAAAGAAAAAGTCTTGTAGTTGATACCTTTTATTAGCATTTTTATTGGTACTTACAAATGTCATTTTTTTAAATCCTCACCCAAGGATATATCTTCATTGATTTTAGAAAGAGAGGAAGGGAGAGGGAAAGAGAGAGAGAGAAACACTGATGAAACAGTACACACCCCGACTGGGAATCAAACCCACAACCCTTTGGTGCAAGGGACAATGCCCCACCAACCGAGCCACACACATTAAGGCTGTCTTTTTAAAAATTATTATTATAGCCCTAACCGGTTTGGCTTAGTGGATAGAGCGTCGTCCTGTGGACTGAAGGGTCCCAGGTTCAATTCCGGTCAAAGGCATGTACCTTGGTTGCGGGCACATCCCCAGTGGGGAGTGTGCAGGAGGCAGCTGATTCATGTTTCTCTCTCATCGATGTTTCTAACTCTCTATCCCTCTCCCTTCCTCTCTGTAAAAAACCAATAAAATATTTTAAAAAATTATTATTACAGAAGATATGTGACTATGTGCTCATTGTCAAAACTGTCCAACAGTACAACATCCAAACATTTTAAATGTTTTCTCATTTAAAACAATGCTGGAACATATCATTTTATGTTCATTTGTAAGGATTTCTGTAGGGGAGATTCTTAGAAATACAATTTCTGAGTCAAAGATATGCATTTTTAAAATTTTGATATATAGCAAGAGTGCTCCCCAAAACAGTGTATGAGCTACCCATTTCCCTGAACCCTCACTGACCCTATAAGCAATCAACCTTTAGAAGTTTTGCTGTATTTATCAAAACTACATCTAGGAATCTACTACACAGACGTACTCACACATATGTTAAGTGATGTATGTACAGTGCAGTGTTAATGGAAAAACACTGACAAAATATTTCCACTGATAAGGAAACATTAAAATAGACTGTGGTATGTCTGCACAATGAAAAATATTTCCACTGATAAGGAAGTATTAAAATAAACTGTAGTATGTCAGCTATAAAAAATATGAGCCCTATGCCGAAACCGGTTTGGCTCAGTGGATAGAGCGTCGGCCTGCGGACTCAAGGGTCCCGGGTTCGATTCCGGTCAAGGGCATGTACCTGGGTTGTGGGCACATCCCCAGTGGGAGATGTGCAGGTGGCAGCTGGTCGATGTTTCTACCTCTCTATCTCTCTCCCTTCCTCTCTGTAAAAAATCAATAAAATATATATATATAAAAAAATATGAGCCCTAGCTGGTTTGGCTCAGTGGACAGAGTGTCAGCCTGCAGACTGAAAGATCCCAGGTTTGATTCCGGTCAAGGGCATGTACCTTGGTTGCGGGCACATCCCCAATAGGAGGTGTGCAGGAGGCAGCTGATCGATGATTCTCTCATCATTGATGTTTCTACACCTCCCTTCCACTCTGAAATCAATAAAAAATATATTTTAAAAATAATAATAATGAGTAAGCCCCTTCGGGACTCATAGGGGAGCTTTGGAAGGTGGAAGAGAACACCACTATATGCAGATAAGTTATGCAGTGCCTGGCCATCTGTGCTAAAGTGGTGGTAACTGTACACATTTCCTGTGTGTGCATTGAAAGTCTCTGGAAAACTGCAACAGATAATAATAACATTGGCTGCACTGCGGGGAGGAAACTAGAGATCTGAAAAAGACAGGTAGAGAGGGACCTTTCCCCGTACATTTTTAGAGCCTCTTTCATTTTTATCTTTGGACCCTTTGAAAGTACTACCTATTCAAATAATTCATACAATTTGAATTAAAATATAAAATATTTTCCAAATGACAGATGAAAAATGCTCTTGTTGGTACTTTAAAGTGCAATTTTCTAATTGCTGGTGAAACTGAGCTTACTGTTTTGTTCCTGGCCATCCACACACGTTTTTCTGTGAACTTTCTGCTTATATCACTTTCACATTTTGCTAGTGAGCTGTTGGGGTTTCTGCCCCCCAATTGTCTGATAGCTTTTTATATATCAGGTTTTTTTTTTTTACAGTTTTATGAAGATATATTTTACATCATAAAAATTCATCCATTGTAAAGTGTATAGTTCAAGGATTTTTAAAAATATATATTTTTATTGATTTCAGAGAGGAAGGAAGAGGTAGAGAGAAATAGAAACATCAATGATGAGAGAAAATCATTGATCGTCTGCCTTCTGCATGCCCCCTGCTGGAGATAGAGCCAGAAACCCGGGCATGTGCCCTGACCCAGAATCTAACCGTGACCTTCTGGTTCATAGGTCGATGCTCAACCACTGAGCCACACCGGCTGAGCTAATTCAAGGATTTTTACCCAATTTATAAAGTTTTGCAGCTATCACCATATACCAAGGATGTTAATTCATTGTTCCAGAGTTCTTTGGTGCCTCTTGATGACATAACCCTTTGCAACATAAGTACTTGAGGAAATGCTTTCTCCCAATCTGATCATTGTCTTTTAGGTTAGACTGATATGGAGAGTCAAAATTTACCCAGTTAAATTTGAACACAGAAAGACAGATATGACAAAAACAAGAAACAAATATTAGTCTCTTCTGGCTATCAAGAAAAATAAAAAGGCTTCACTATCAAACAGATCAGATAAAGTATTATTTGACTTTGTCATTAATTTCATTTATAAAAAATAAATATGAACCATGGGTGTCTGAGTATATGTATCACTATTAAAGTAATTAATGTATTAAAGTCTAGTACATGAAGAAAGGAGCTACTTTTGAAAAGTTATAAAAGATACATATAAGGCCATATGTAACTTATACAGTGTAAGAATAATAAAACAAAACCTGTATTCCTAAAACATTACCTTGAAGTTCCTGGAACTTTTCTTTTTTTAAAATATATTTTTATTTATTTTAGAGAGGAAGGGAGAAGGAGAGAAAGATAGAAACATCAACGATGAGAGAAAATCACTGATTGGCTGCCTCCTGCATGCCCCACACTGGGGATTGAGCCCGAAACCCAGGCATGTGCCCCTGACCAGAATCAAACCCAGGACCCTTCAGTCTGCAGGCTGAGGGCTCTTTAGCCAAACTGGCTAGGGCAAAAAAAAAAGGTATTTTTCAATAGGAGGATGACACCCTCCCCCACCTCCAATGCAGGAACCACCTTGGAAGTGTAGATGCTCTGGGTTTCCTGTCAATGGCACCAGCCTCTGAATTTTAAAAATAACCAAAGCTAAGATAACTGACCCCTCTTTTTTGTACCAAGCCCCATATCTAGCACTTTACAATTAGTGTCGCAATTCTCACAGCAACAGTGTCTCCAGTCACAGATTTGCAGATGGTGAACCTGAGACAGAGAGTGAACTACCTCCTCCGAGGCTGGGAGGTTGCTAGGATTGGCACCCAGGTCTGTTAACCCAGAGAGTCCAACTTTGCAACCACTGAACTCTACTGCCTCCCAAGCCTGCTAAGGCTATCAGACGATTCTTGAAATTTTTAAATCTCACATTTGTAGGTAACTTTCTTTTCCCCGATGAACATGTGAACATGTACATCATTTCTCATCAACCAGCCGTGTGTGTGTGTGTGTGTGTGTGTGTGTGTGTGTGTTTTCTTTTTACTTCCTCCATAATAAATCTTTTTTAAGTTGTCTAAATAACTCAAAACACAACAGGCCTATTCTGTCTTTTAGATCTTCCTGTACCCAAATGGATTTTTTTAAAGCAGCTTTGACCTTTGGGGCCCAGCTGGAATTTTTTTATATTTTAAAACTCTGGACAAATGATAAAAGTTTCACCTGCTGTCCACTCTCTCTCCCTGTGAGTCAGAGGCAGGTAGTTAGACTGCTTTTCTGCAGGAGAATAAATACAGATGAAATCTCTTTGTAGATATACCATTTTGATAGTGATCATTTTCTACCTGGATTTTCATCTTTGAAGTTCAAAAGGAAGGTAGAAAAAACAGTTCAACTCAATAAACAATGTTTGCATGGTTCTCCTAGCTAAGACTTCTTCGGGGATAAGTCTAAGCCTAAATTGGATTAAAAAAGCAACTTCACTTAAAGAGATCTGTTTCTAAGAGCAGCCAAAATGGTAGGAGTCGTGTGAAAGAGTTCCGAGAACACCGTCTTTCCCTGAATCCAGAGTCATACATCTATTCTGAGTTATTCATCTATTCTGAATAATTTCTTCTGCTCTGTGTTCTCTACTCCTATGGCAGCTAGAGGTGGTAAAGTTGATTTACCTGGGCAGTGCGGGCATCAATGGGCAGCTTGTATCATGTCTACAGGATAACAACAAGTAGATTCAGGTTATTGGGTAACTTGTCTTAACCCAGAATACATCCGGTTGCCAGATAAAATTCGTGCCAGCTATTGCATGGGAGTCGTGTTGCTTTATTCAAACATTCAGAAGCAATCAGTAGCTGACACACTCACTGATCTTTTAGAATAGAAACGTCCCCAGAGGCATGCTTGAAACAAACATGTTAAACTAGTTTAAAGGACTATTTTCAAAGAAATCCAGCAATTTACATTTCCGTGGTCAAAGGAAAAGTCTATTGTTTGACTTGTTCTCTGTGACAGGCCCTTTTTAAATATATACTTATCACCTGCAGAACAAGTATTATCATTATCCATATCTCAGTGATGAGGACACCGTCCAGAGAAAGAGGCTGCACTGCCAAGGATATACAGCTGATGCCTAAACTGTGGTTATTTGGCACCACTTCCTGTGCTCTTTTTATCCCCACTAAGTTTATTAACCTTTTTTTTTTTTTTCAGGTTCAGCAGACTTCATCAGTGACTTCTTGGAACTCACAACTTTGAATTCATTTAGGTCTTCATCTTTCTAGCAAGGAACTGAACTCCCTCTATGATTTCATTTCAGGTCATTTGTCATCAAGATTACAAATGACTCCCTTTCAAAATGAAACAACGTTGATGTATTTATAATCATTCCTCTGGTTTGAAGACCTTGGCTGCATTTAATCTCTAGTCACAGAAGAGGTACTTCTGGTCTTGCATTATAGTTTATAGAACTGTTAACATATGAAAACATTCAAAGCTGTAAAGAATTTTTGTGAGTTTGTTTGAGCCAATTTGTGGACAATTGCTGGGAAGCAGAATCTCAAGGTATTGGGGTAATGCTCCAGAGAATGGTGGCTTTTCACCTAATTTTATAAATTACCACAAAAGGTGGAAAGGGAAGTGAGTTTCATGAAATCCATTGGTGATAGATTAGGGAGGTGGGAAGAAAGCAAAGGGGGCCGGGGTGGGGGGGGAAGCCTTCTGGAAATGATAAAAGTAAAATGATAAATACTAAAAAAAAACAACATAGTAAAATGATAGACATCTGCTTCTTTTACATAGGTGGCTACAGGATAATTAACAGTCAACAATTAACAAAATAACAGTAACAATGAGGGAATTTGTGGCGCCAATTATTGTGCTCTGAGGGGTCCAGAAAAAGGGAAGTTACAAGTTACCCTGACATTTCACAGGTACGTTATCTTAGATGCAAAAAGACAATAGGCTCAGTAAAGATCAAAGTTGATCTTTGTCAGGGAAGGTACTGGCCTAGGACATGACTACCCACTATAAACTGCTTTTTAATTAAACGTTTTAATTTCAGACCATCCTTTGTGGTTATGTTAGGTCTCTTGAGTTTGCAAGACCACCATGCAGGCCTCTCCTGAGCTTGTCAGGTTAGCATGTGTCCCCTTTTCATCCAAAGAACAAAAATGAAAATTATATGGAACATGTGCGTCCCCCTGCCTCTGTCAGATGAGGAAGACATTGATAAACAAACATGGTAGTGTTGAGAAGGCAAGCCGAGAGCAGATAACCCTCCCCTTACTTGCTCCACCATAACCACGCCCTTGGATTCTGTAATCTCACTTGCTTCTTGCATCAGCCAACCGCCCTGGCTGCCACATGTTTGGAAAGATCCCTAAATACCCAGAAGCTTATCTAATCTATATATATAAAAGCCTAAGCGCCCAGCAGACTGGCCGACTGGCCGGTAGCTATGATGTGCAATCATCACCAGGGGACAGATGCTCAATGCACAGGCATAGAAACATGGAACAGACTGATGAATCTCAGAGGGAAGAGGGGAGGAGTGAGGGTGGGAAGATATTAACCAAAGATCTTATATGCATACTAGAGGCCTGGTGTACAGATTTGTGCACCAGTGGGGTCCCTTGGCCTGGCCTGTGGGCATCAGGCCAAAACCGGCTCTCCAACATCCCCCAAGGGGTCCTTGGATTGTGAGAGGGCACAGGCCAGGCCAAGGGACCCCACCGGTGCACAAATCCGTGCACTGGGCCTCTAGTCATGTATAAAAGAAGGTCAGAACCTGGACATGGTGCTCAGCCTCTGGAGGTGACTCCACTGAGCCAGCACCAGTGCAGAATAAACAGTTGTTTTCTGAACCTCCAAGTGCATAAGTTTTGTCACTTCCCACCAACCTGATTTCTGTCATCAATGTGACCAGACAACCAATGGGTCCAGGCTGCCGGCACTACTTCAGCTAATTAAGCAGAGAGGGTTGAATCATATATGAGCATTTATTCCAATACTGCCAGCATTATGGGAGAGCTGCAGGTCATCCACAAAAATCTGCTCTGCCCTCTGCTATGAACCAGCTGTTTATATTGGATAGAAGGAGGAAGATTACATGGGGAAATAGGCAAAAGGGATAAGAATGGGTATGCAAAATAGGCAGTTTATAGGTAATGCGGGCTGGCGGTTTGCAAAGACCTAGGGCAGTGGTTCTCAACCTTCCTAATGCTGCAAACCTTTAATACAGTTCCTCATGTTGTGGTGACCCCCAACCATAAAATTATTTTCGTTGCTACTTCATAACTGTAATTTTGCTACTGTAAACAATAGGTAATTATATATGTGTTTTCTGATGGTCTTAGGCAACCCCGGTGAAAGGGTCGTTTGACCCCCAAAGGGGTCGCGACCCACAGGTTGAGAACCACTGACCTAGGGGTATGCAAAGGGCTGGGGTTTTTCAAAGAGCTGGTGCTTCTGCTTCCTGCAACAAGGTTGTTAATCTTCCCATGATAATAGGCAGCTCCTAGATGTAGAGGATGGGCCTCATTTCCAGGTGAACTCCCAGGTTTCACCCAGGTCCCACGTGCAACTCCCAGCCAGGTTAGAATGTGCTTTCTTTATTCAGAACAAAACACGGTTAACAGAGCATGATTAATATTTCTTATAATTATAGCAGGTCCTCAATATTCTATCTCTGTCCCTAACAGTAGCCTTCCCTACAGGGTTCAGGGCTGGGCTCACAATCCTCAATCTGACACTTCAGGCAAATCAGTCAATGAAAATTGGCAAGAGATGAAATTCCCTTGCTATCACCGATATAGGAAAACCTCCTTTAAGCTTATTATATGCAGAAACCTCTCTTAATTAGTAAAATGTCTGAAGTATCAAAAATTATCCAAAAAAATAACTACTAAGTATACACGTCTGAAATTCAAATTGTCTTATGTAAATCAAGAGGTAGCCCATAATCAAGAAGAATTTGTAATTAAATCAGAGCACTGGCCAAATAGGCTTTCAATGTAATCCTAGAAGCACCTGGTGCTACTTCTCAGAAAACTGAGGTCTCTGGACACCCAAAGTCCTTGTCTGCTTTTTATTGGGCGTTGGGATCTTTAGCATTTCAAATGCAATTCCGAGTCAACCAATCAAAGGAGCTGTAAAAATAATCTGATCAGAAAGGCAGGGGGATTAATCCTCTCCTCTTTTTCTAAGAACCTTTTTTGTTTATTCATTCACATAGCAAATACTTACTGAGTGCCAACTCTGCCGGCCAGTGCTCAGTGCTGGGGATGCAAATGAGACCATGGAAGGGGCAACTCTGCCCTCCTGGTTGTGCTCCCTGGCAGCAGCTTCACCTGTGGGCAGTCAAGAGGAGCAGGGGGCACAGGGAAGGGAGAAGGAGGCCTACAAACTGCTGATGTTGCTTGTTGTAGATGCTGCTGCAAAGAGCTTCAGAAACTTCCTGATACTTCTTTTTGAACCACATGAGCATTTAACAGCTGACATATATCAAGGGGAAAAAACCCACAAAACCATGAGCACAAATATGGTCTTTCAAGCTGCCTTTTTCCATGGAGAACGCCAATGTAGTAATTCCTTGAAAGAATTACTCACTATAACTTGAGAATAACAGAACCATATCCAAATGTTTGAAGACTCCCTAATTTCTCCATCTTATTTTAAAGAGAAAGAAATGAAATTAGGGAAAATGGGCATGTGAGTGAAAGGTAGGAAAAAGAGAAATAAATACTGTATATTAATTCCCAAATGTGAAATAAGAATTCTTTTGGACTCTCCTGTGGGCTTTGGCAAAGTTTTTTGACTTGGATATTTGAAATATTTGACCAGTCAAGCTATATATTTTCTTCTAAGTTAAGCTAACACCAGACTGTGCTAACTCCACATGGGCAGGGATTGTCCCCATCCCCAGCACCTAGCACCCAGCTCCATACCTGGCACAGAGTAGACGCTTGATAAATAATTAATGAATAAGTAAGTGAATAAGCAGAAAACTGATCAGGAGACTGGTGAATTATAATCTACTTTCTATACTTATCATTTCCATTTTACCTTTTCGGCTGGCGTGGTTCAGTGGTTGAGCGTTGACCTATGAACCAGGAGGTCACAGTTCAATTCCGAGGTCAGGGCACATGCTTGGGTTGTGGGTTTGATCCCCAGTAGGAAGCATGCAGGAGGCAACTGATCAATGATTCTCTTTCATCATTGATGTTTCTATCTCTTTCTCCCTCTCCCTTTCTGAAATCAATAAAAATATTTTTTAAAATAAATAAAATCAGATTGCTCTAGTGCTTTCTCTAATACATCATGTGCATAGCCATTTCTCTGGGCATTACTGAGCTTAGGTGATTTCCTTCCTGACATATTCTACTGCTTTGATCTGGGGGAAAATCTGCAGCTTTGAAGGGTGCTATAACTGTGGAAACAAATTTCAACATATTGGTTTTACAATTCAGGTCTACCTGATACCTTTCCACTAAGTCCTAGCTTGTTTTATTTTGTGTTTTGCTTAGATTGGCCAGAATCAGTTGTCTTGTTGCTTGCAACCCCAAAATCCTGGCACTAAGGCCCCTAACCTTTTGAGTTCAGAGTTATTGAAACTTATCTGATAGTCTGGAGTTAAAAGAGGGCATGATTAGACCCACTGTGGGCCCACTGGAACAGGCTCAGGCCCAGGTTGGGGGTTCAATCCCCAAGGGATGTCGGGGGCATGCAGGAGGCAGCCCATCAGTGATTCTCTCTCATCATTGATGCTTTTATCTCTCTCTCTCCCTTCCTCTAAGAAATCAATAAAAATACATTTAAAAAAAAAGATGTAGAAGGAAAACTGGAAGCAAGTTAAATCACAGAAGCCAAAGGCTTGCATAGTAATTAACAACCATAAATGCCTAAGAGGTGTTGATTAAAAGGAAAGTCATTGGTAAACTGAGAGCAATTTTAATGGAATGATTGAGGATGGGCAACAGTCTAGTTGAATATCCATACAACAAATAAGTAGTAAAGGAAATTCAAGAGTTAGAAGGGTTTGTTAAACTGGATGATCCTTTTCAGGTTCCTTCCTTCCCTGAAATGATGTGATTCCAGATGACCTCCAAGGAAGATCTTTCCAGATCCCTCAAGCCCTCCTGATCTGCTGGTGGCTCCCCACTTTGTTTACATGTAAAACCAGCCAAGTCTCTGCTTGCCCTGCTCAGGTCACATGGAATAAAAATCCAAGGAACTACCAGTTGCTATGTGGTCTGGACCCATGATGGAAACTAAATATCACTTTCTTTATGTCATCACATAATCAACAGTTAAGCAATAAAAATTTGCCAGTCTTTAAAGGAAGTTGTGGTTTAGAAAGAGGCTGAGTTCATAAGCGAATCTGAAGGTGTCAGGTTTAAGGTTAGTCTGAGAAGAAAGGAGTGGAGTTAAGTCACCTGAGGGCCTGTTGGAAGGACTGTGCATGGTCCAACTGCTCCAGACTTCATCCCAGGGGCTGGCGCGGAAGAGGAGAGTCCTTTCCACAGGTCAAACCAGCGGGAGCTGACATGCTCTGAGAGGGCCAGGGGAGCTGGCATGGCCAACAGCCTACACAATCGCCAGCACTCTTCTCTGGGTTTTGAATAACGAAACTAACTTGTAGAGTAAAAAAAAAAAAAAAAAAATTGAAAGCAAAGATCAGGTTTTCCAACTAAGTCAGAAAGAAAGCATAGCAGAGATATTTTTTTAAATGCTGATTTAAGAAACAAGAGTTTTAGTCCTGGTTTAGTTACTAATAAAAAGTGAATCACAACCCTTCTCTGCACTCAATGTCTACACCTATAAAATCGGGGGTTAGAACTAAATGGTAAGCAAACGCTTCTGCTTCTCTAGTGGGAGTAGGGCGTTCCTAGCATGTGTTTCTACTGTGGAGGTTCTTATTACACGTTACAGTCACAGACTGGCTTGTTTAATCGGCCGTCCTCCCACCAGACTGTCAGCCCCAGAGTAGGAACAAGCCTCTCTGTCCACCACTGGTACCCAGAACCCTGCAGTGCTTGATAGATACCTGTTGGAGGAAGTGAATACCAAATGCCAGCTCCAATGCCTGGAAAAGGCAGCTCCAGGAAAAGGTGACTGGGTATCAATCTTTAAGAAGTGAGCCAAGCCCTAACCGGTTTGGCTCAGTGGATAGAGCGTCGGCCTGTGGACTCAAGGGTCCCAGGTTCGATTCCAGTCAGGGGCATGTACCAGTGGGGAGTGTGCAGGAGGCAGCTGGTTGATGTTTCTCTCTCATCAATGTTTCTAACTCTCTATCCCTCTCCCTTCCTCTCTGTAAAAAACCAATAAAATATATTAAAAAAAAAAGAAGTGAGCCAAGGTCAGAGCCTCCCCCTTCACTTTGCCTCTTTACGTTTTTACAGAAGCCCAGCAATGGTACATAATCAGTATCAACATCTTAAAACATTCCCCACATCTCTGACACGGATAGCACTACCATCCTGTCTTATGACAGATAAACCACAATTAGAACCTGCATCTCAAGTCAGTTACTTTGGAAAAAAAATACTGTTATATATGTTTCTGGCATGTTCTGAAGAGGTTAATTTGCCTTGGGATGCTAGGAGGATGAACAAAAGAACAAAAAAGAAAATACTTTAAGATAAAACATTTTGTTTGTGATTTTCCCTATAGGATAGGTCACTAGGAGTGGGATTACTAAACACTGAGAAACTCTATAAGTTTCCAGAGTTACCCCCAAGGATTATTCACTTTAAAGTAATTAATTTGATATTATGTGAATTTCACCTCAATAAATTCTTCTATTTATTGATTGATTTGAGAGGGAGAAAAACGTCAGTTTGTTGTTCCATATATTTATGTATTCATTGGTTGATTCTTGTATGTGTCCTGACCAGGGATGGAACCTGCAACCTTGGCATATGGGGACTACTCTTTAACCAATCGAGCTACCCAGCCAGGGTAAAAAAGAATAAATTATTCTTTTAAAAAGATAACATCTTAAATATATTTTTTCTTGTGAATGTGCAGTTTCAAAAAAAAACCCTCTGTATTAAACATTTAATTGAATACAAAAATTAATTCCAAATTAAATAATTCTTTTTGGAGAAAGGCCCAGAAAAAGAAGATAGAGCTGTTCATAACTCATTGTTAACTTGCAAAGGCTTCTGCATAATGAGGTTCAGTCAAGTGTTTGACAATGAGCAGTTCATTTGGAGCTATTTTTCCAAAATAGAGGATGCTATTTATGAAATGATCCTTCGGGTATTTATAGTTAAATGCTAATCTCTATTTTTTTAGTTTATGGGAGATTCCTTTTTGAAAATTCCAAGTTGTGACTTGAGTAACTAAAGGAGCCTAAGGATGCTTCTCATTGGTGATGGATCCTTCCTTCTCCTCAGATCCCATGTTTTTAGGCCAATGTAATACTTTGCGAGGGCTACCACAACAGAAATTCATTTTCTCACAGTTCTAGAGGCTAGATGTTCGAGATCAAGGTGTCAGCAGGTTTGGTTTCCTTTGATGCCTCTCTCCTTGGCTTGCAGATGGCATATTCTCATTGTGTCTGCATATGGTCTCTTTCCTGTGTGCACACATCCCTGGTGTCCCTCTGTGTGTCCAAGTTTCCTTTCCTTATAAGGACACCAGTCACACTGTGTTAGGGCCCACCCTGACAGCCTCATTTTAACTACTCACCTCTTCAAAGTCCCTGCTTCCAAATATAGTCGCATACCAAGGTAAGGGGGTGGGGGAGATGGGGAGGGGAGGTAGAGGGAGTAGGGGGCATTAGGGCTTCAACATGTGACTTGGAAGGAATACAATTCAGTCCATAACAGGCAGTACCTAAACTGACCCAACAGATTACAAAAGTTTCAAATAACAGCACAATATTAAAATAGAATCAACCTTACCATTGGCAAAGACAAGCAGTTTCAAGATATTTTTCTTATTTTGCTTCTGTAGCCAAAAGGAAAAAAAAAAGAATTATTTAAAATAGCATAAAGATGATTTTACTTTCCAAGAATCTAATTTTTTGCTAAGCAAGGCCTAGTTATCAATGAAGTAATAAATCCTAATCAAGTTCTGGATAATTTTAATACTCATTTAAAGTAATGGCACATTGTAGATTTAACTAAATGAATATTAGAAGACAGGGAGACTTATTCCCATTGGGAAATGCATGACTTTTCTGAGCCTGATTCCCAATTTGTAAAGTAGGAGTGATACCCATCTTGTCTTTATCACTAGATAGTATTGGAAAGACTTAGAAATAACACATAAGAACAGTGGTTCTAATCTATGAAATGCAACATTAATACAAGGTGAAACTATTAATAATGCTATCCAGTGTAACAAATGGCAGGTAATGTGATAGTTTAAACAAAAAACTTCCATGACCGAAAGCTTTTCTTAAAGAAAGGGTTTATTGATCCAAATTCTAGCCAAAAAAGACCAGGTTCTGGAGGCATATAGTCTGTACCGCCAGCAGTAGTGCTAGGTAAAAAAGACAACCATATCTGTGATCCACTTTCCCAAGCTGACAGGAGCTTTTACACATTATGTTTCGGGGAAGAAAGATGTAAGTTGTTTTAAAAGAATTTACATTGGCTACTGATGAGGAAGGTGGGAAAAAGTGAGGGCAGGGATATCCTATGATAGACACCCAGTCTGTAAGTGAGAAATATTTACTACTTTTGCTGGTTATAGGCAACAGTCCTGAAAGTTCACGCATATGCAGGATGCAGAGGCGTTTGTGGTGGCTACAGAAGTTCATTCAAAGCTGTAACATTCATTCAGAAAGGTGAGTGGTCTACTGTTAGTTGCCCCACAGCTATTAACTGGCTAAATATCCGTGTCTCTGTCACCACAATTTAATTTAGGACATCTCAGAATTTTTCTCTTGTCAAATTAAGTAAGAAGTTTGTGACAAAACGGAATTTTCGTGTGGCCTTTACTTTTTCATCTTGGTTTTACTTCAAGGATTATTGAGTGAGTTTAGAAGGAGTAGTGAGGTGTATTTTTTGCCATTAAGCAAGCTGCTCCTTCCATTAACTAAGAAATGAGTCTAGAGGTGAGGGTTTGGAAAAGGAGGAATCTCAGCCAGATTCTAATTTTGTTTCTCTCTATGCATGCATTTTTTTGGATTGAGTTTGAACTCAATCAGTACTCCTTTTGTGACGGAAATGTGTGAAATGAAGGGGATTTGAGAATTGGACCAGTGTCTATGGCAACACATCGTTTTAAGAAACAGCAGTGCACTCCAGTATGTACTACCTGATGGCAAAGGAGAGGAGCTGGATGGATGTCTGGAGAAAGGTAGCAATCAGCTGCAATTTGTCTTCTGTAAATAAGGATTTTCTTTCTTTCAATGGAAGTTCAAAGCTTTTCTTTTCTGTCGTTCCTCTCTACAGAATGCTCATCAAGGAAGCATTAGGCTTAGAGAAGAGCCTCACAATTGGTAATTGGTTTCTCTTTTCTCTCTTGGGAGTTGCATGTTGTGAATACTGTAGGAAGACTGAGTTGTTAACACTAATTATTTCCACCCTGATTTATTCTTCAACTTTGCAAATGTCATTCCTCATATATCTCTTTCTACACTTTACTACTCTGAAGGTTATAGGCAAGATAAAGATACATACATTAAAACAGCGGTTCTCAACCTGTGGGTCGCCAACAATGAAAATACATCCTGCATATCAGATATTTATATTATGATTCATAACAGTAGTAAAATTACAGTTATGAAGTAGCAACAAAAATAATTTTATGGTTGGGGGCCACCACAACATGAGAAACTGTATTTAAGGGTTGCGGCATTAGGAAGGTTGAGAACTGCTGCGTTAAAATGTTCAGTTAGCAAATAATGTCAATCTTACATAAATCCCCCCAGAGAATAAAAAAAAAACAAAGAAAAAATTCCACATCATAATTTAAACTTATTATAACCCTGGTATCAAAACAAAATAAGGAATATACAAGAAAAGAAAGTTCCATGCCAATTACATTCATAAACATCAAAACAAGAATCCTGACAATATGGTAAACTAAATTATACACTGTCATCATAACCAAGTTGGGTTTATATAAGAAATGTAAGATTGGCCTAACATTAGAAAAAAATTTTAGTGTACTCAATGACATTTATAGATTAAAGGAGAAAAAAAATCATAAGGTCAATTCAATAGGTTCAGAAAAAGTATTAGATAAGATTTAATACACACACAACAAAAATTCTGATAAGTCTCAGTTTTCCTTAACCTGCAAAAAGATAACTACAAAATATCTACAGCAAATATCTATCTTTTAAAGATGTTGTCTTTAGTTTTGTGTGTTTTTTCTAATCTTCACCCAAGGATTTTTTTCCCCATTGATTTTTAGAGAGAGTGGAAGGGAGGGGGGAGAGAGAGAGTGAGAGAAACTTCGATGTGAGAGAGAACTGAGGTACATGCCCTTGACCAGAATCGAACCCAGGACCCTTTAGTCTGTGGGCCTATAGTATACTATACTCTATCCACTGAGCCAAACTGGCTAGGGCTTTTTTTCTTTTCTAAAGGTTTGGAGAAGTTGATGAGTTAAATGAGTTGGTTTTGCTTTTTTTTTAAATATATATTTTTATTGATTTCAGAGAGGAAGAATGAGGGAGAGAGAGAAAGAAACATCCATGATGAGAGAGAATCATTGATCGGCTGCCTCCTGCCCACCCCACACTGTGGGGGATGGAGCCTGTAACCTGGGCATGTGTTCTGATCAGGAATCAAACCATGACCTTCTAGTAGTTCATAGGTTGATGCTCAACCATTAAACCATACCAACCCAGCACAAATATTTTTTGTAATGGCAAAATCTTAAGTCTACCACCAGCATCAATCCCATTTAGCATTATACAGAAATTCTAACCAGAAGAGTAAGAGTGAAATGAAATGAAAAAGAAATAAAAGTTACTGAGATTGGAAAGGAAAAAAATAAGTTGTTTATTTGAAAATGATATAATTGTTTACATAGAAAAGCAAAATAATAATAATAATAATAATAATAATGATAATAATAATAATAAATCTATAACCCTGGCTTGTGTGGCTCAGTTGGTTGGGCGTCTTCCTGTGCATCCAGTTCAATTCCTGGTCAGGGCACATGCCCAGGTTGCAGCTCAATCCCAGGGGACATGCAGGAGGCAGCCAATGGATGTTTCACTCTCACATCAATGTTTCTCTTTCTCTCTCCCTCTCCCTTCCTCTCTCTCTATAAATCAATAAAAAAAATATTTTTTAAAAAATCTACAGATTACTGAATTAATAAAGTTATGAAATATAACATAAGATTAAGAAACCCATGAATAATAAATATTCAATATATTTTTTAAAGATACTATTTACAGAAACAAAAGCAACTATAAAGATACCATTTTCAGAGTCAAAAACTGTGAAGTACTTTAACAAGTGGTTCAAAGATTTTAAAAGACACACAAGTTGAAGGGAAGGGGGAGATTAATAGGTGGAGCACAGAGGATTTTTAGGCAATGAAAATACTCTATGATATTATAATGATGGCTATATGTCATTATATATTTGACTAAACCCATAGAATGTACAACACCAAGAGTGAAACCTAATGTAAACTATGGACTTTGGGTATTAATGACATGTCAATGTAAATTCATCAGTTATAACAAATGCATCACTCTGGTGGGGTATGATGATGGTGGGGGAGGCTTTGCATATGTGGGGGCAGGGTGTATGTGGGAAATCTCTATACTTTCCTCTCAATTTTGCTGTAAACTTAAAACTGCTCTAAAAATTGTCTTTAAATTTAAAAAAACACACACACAACTTGGGAATGTTCTGGGGTAGGGAAAATTTTCTTAAGTAAGAGACAATATGTGTTAATAATAAAGAAAATTATTTACATATTTTACTATATTAAGGTTAAAATTTTTTGTTAACAAATACACCATAAAGAAAGTGAAAAGACAGGTAACAAACTGAGAACATATTTGTGCAATTCATGTAAATCACAAAGGATTAGTATTGGGAATATATATAAGAATATGTCAATAAGAAAAAGACAACCCAATATAAAGAGTAGCAAATAAGAGGAGAATGCGCATCTAATATGTAAAAGAGCAAAATATAAATGACATTTCACAGAAGAGGATATACAAGTAATTAATAAAATAGAAAAAAGATGAAACATTTCCTTAATAATTAGAAAAATGCCAACTAAAACCAATCAGATACCATTACTTATTTTCCAGATTGGCAAAAATTAACACATCTGAAATACCAAATGTTGATGAGGATTTGGAACAGCAGGAATGCTGTTGTACTGGAAACAATTTAAAAAACACTTGGTGGGAGTATAACTGGAAACAATTTTAAAAAACACTTTGGCTCTATCTGGCAAAGTTGAGTTTGCATGAGCAGAAAGAAACCAGTATAAAATTATTTATAGCAGCATTGTTTCTGAGAGAAGAAACAAAAACTAACAAACAAAAAATCATGTAAACACTCTAATTGTTCATTAATAGGTAAATGGATTTTTTTAAAGTGGCATGTTCAAAGAATTATGTTCTATACAGCAATAAAAGAGTGAACATCGATATGGGTGGATCTTAGAAACAGGACATTGTGTGAAAAAACAAGTCACAGACTACTTGGAGTATGAACCTATTTATTCAAAGTTCAAGAACAAATAAAATTAAACAACATACTGTGAAGGATACTATATTAATTTGCTAGGACTGCCATAACAAAGTACCACAGATTGGGTGGATTAAACAGCAGGAATGTATTTTCTTATAATTCTGGAGGCTAAAAGTCCAAGATCAATGTATGAGCAGAAATGGGTTCTTTTTTAAAAATATATATATATTATTAATTTTTTACAGAAAGGAAGGAAGATAGATAGTTAGAAACATCAATGAGAGAGAAACATCCATCAGTTGCCTCCTGCACACCCCCTACTGGGGATGTGCCCGCAACCAAGGTACATGCCCTTGACTGGAATTGAACCTGAGACCCTTGAGTCCACAGGCCGACGCTCTATCCACTAAGCTAAACCTGTCAGGGCAGAAATGGGTTCTTTTGAGGCCCTTCTCCTGCGGATGGCTGCCTTCTCCCTATATCTTTACATGTCCTTACCTGTGTGCATGTCTGTGTCCAAATTTCCTCTTCTATAAGGACACCAGTCATATTGAAGTTAAGGCCCACCCTAATGACCTCATTTTAACTTAATTATCTCTTTAAAGACCTTATCTCCAAATACAATCATATTCTGAGGTACTGGGGGGGGGGGGGCATTAGTACTTCAACCAATGAATTTTGAGGGAACACAATTTAGCTACACACACACACACACACACACACACACACACAAAGTTATAATAAAAAGCAAAAAATGATTAAATAGATCATCAAAATAGTGGGTCTTCTTGGGGCTGGGTGAGAGATGAACCCAGGAAAAAGCACATAGGAGACTCCAATGGTCTTTGTGATGCTCTGCTTATGTGAGTGCCCTGATGCTCATTTATTGTGTCCATTAGGTATGTTCTTTTGTGTGCTTGAAAACTTCATAATAATAAACTTCTTTTTAAAAAGAAACTAGAAGATACTTATATCAGGACAGCTTGTGCATGCAACAGGAATCTAACCAAGTTAGCTTAGAAAATGTGTTGGCTCAATATCTGAGAATATTAGAAATCAAGATGGCTTAAACGTAGATGGACCCTAGGACTCAAATGTTATCATCAGATTCCTCACCTGCTCACTCTCTCCTCTCTTGCATACTTCCCTCCACTGACAGAAAGAAGTTCCTTTGGTTTTGAGCACAAAATTTGCTCAGTTTACCTGAATATTTTTCATTGTTAATTGTCATTCACATTTAAATTATTTGGATTGCTTTACAATGAAATAGTAAATTAGTATCCTGGATAAATTTTTATGCCTCCCCAATGCTTTTAAATCTATAAATAAAGAACATTTCAGATTAAAGTTATGGTTTTCCTGTTTCCATAGCTAATTCATTTCAGACAATAATAGGGTCCTCAAGTTCATAGTCTCATAGTTTTGGAATATGTAGCTAAGTCTATAAAAGATGCAGAGTAAATTCCTGAACATGTGTTAATTGTGAAAGTTCCATACTAGCTCATCTTTTCAAAATTTGTACTATACCATAATTAGATAACAAATTCTAATATTCACATTTGTTTCTTTTGAAATATCCATAACCCAGAAAAAAGTAATTATGTGTAAATGACTAGATAAAATGTTTTCTTTTGAATTGGAAATGCGATCACTCTAAAAATCCAATCTCAAAAATACTGAGCTTCAAATTCTTACACTCAGAAAAAAATTACCAAGAAAAGAGAAATAAACAAAATAAGAAAAAAATAAAGAAAAAGAAAGAAAGAAAGAAAGAAAGAAAGAAAGAAAGAAAGAAAGAAAGAAAGAAAGAAAGAAAGAAAGAAAGAAAGAAAGGAAGGAAAGAAGGAAGGAAGGAAGGAAGGAAGGAAGGAAGGATGTGGGCTAGAAGGGGTCAATGGGGAAAAAAAGAGGGACATCTTTAATACTTTCAACAATAAAGATAATTTTTTAAAAAAGAAAAGAGAAATAAGGACCTTTACATGATGAAATGAAACTACTTTTGTTTGTTGTTGCAATATTAAACCTGAATGGGCTCATGCAAACTTGAAGAGAGATAACTTCAGGGCTTTCCTGCTTTATAAAGTGGTGGTATTTATACCTCCAGAAAGAGACAATAGATGAGATGACAATTACAGAGGGCTCTCATTGACAATGAAAACATTCAAGAAGATTTAAACAAAGCACCTGAAAGGATAGAATTGGATCGTATTTCTCTTCTTTATAACTCTTGAAGATATATTATTTTGCACACTGGTCCAAGAAGGAAAGAAATATTAAAAAGTAACTACAATACATTCAGAAGGCATTATACATGGTATGTACCAGAGACTCCATTTATTGAGCTCTTATTATGTGCCATGGACATGTTAAACTACAGTATATGCAATTTCTTCCACATTTTTCTCTGGCTTAATTGAATTTAACTAGGACAAAAACTTCTCTAAAGGAACAAAAAGTAGATCAGTGGTTGCCTGGGGGCAGAGGAGGGAGTGTAGATTGGATGTCATTTATTTTTGAAATTGGATTTTTGAGATTGATGGGCTTGCCTAATCAACAACAAACATTTTATAGTAGTCATTTACATATAATTTTCTTTTCAGGCTATGGTTGTTTCAAAAGAAAAACATAAATTTAAGAGGGAACTTTTTGGAGTAATGGTAGTGTTTTAAAACTGGATGGTGGCTTGCATGCTTCAGTGGTTGAGCGTAACCAGGAGGTTACGGTTCGATTCCCAGTCAGGGCACATGCCCAGATTGTGGGCTCATCCCCAGTTTTGTGCCTGCAGGAGGCAGCCAATTAATAATTCTCCCTCATCACTGATGTTTCTATCTCTCTCTTCCTCTCTGAAACCAATAAAAATATATTTTCAAATAAATAAAAAATAACTAGATGGTGGTTATGAATGACTTTTAAAAAGGTTTCCCCTCAAATCCTATGAATTTAAAAATATGGCCTGATGTGATACTGAAACTTTGAACAAGTGTTAAAAACGCTTCTGTGTACCCGCCTTTACATGAAATAGGTATTTGTGCATGAAAAAATGTTTCTAAAGAACAATTACAAAATTTGATCTATGTTTTCTTCACTTTTTATTTTACAGTTAATAATATATTGCTAGAATTTTTAAAACCCAAGCAAAATATTTATGTCTAGAATAAACATTTAATTCTATTTAGTAAACACGTTTTAAGGTGTCATGTTTAACTAATAATTACAGACACAGATACAAAAACATCTATCTTGGTTCTTGCAGTTTATGCAAATTTCATATAATTATTCTCTACAGAGAGTTCATTTAAAATAATTTTTTAAACTTTCATTTGCATTTATTTTATGCTGAATTTATTCCCGTGCCATTAGTTTTTGTTTCTTCAATTCCTTCTGGGGTATCTTTTTCTTCTGTGCCACCTCCTCTTCTGGTTTAGGAACCATCTGCTCTTTTTCAATAGGATCACCTCCATGTGGCAGGGAGAGTTTATGTGGGGGTTAATCAGCCCATGAGCTTTGTAAATTCTGCACCATTTCTTGGGGGTTTTGTTCACCAAGATGTGCTCAATGACCAGAGAATCTACATCTAAACCCTTAAATTCAGCATTACTCTCTGCACTTTTAAGCACGTGCAGTAAAAATTCAGCTCTCTTTTTGGGCCTCTGACCCTGTGTCCAGCCCCAATTTTTTGCCTGGGCACACCTACCAACTCCACCATTGTAAGGACCGAATGGCACACATTGCTCCTGCAAAGGGACATCCTTCAGATACTTGGTGGCTTTTTGAATATGCATATCCTCGATGGCCTGGGCAGTTTCACAAGTGTTCTTAAAGTGAACATGAAGACATGAACCTCTTGATTTGCATGGTTTTGTAGGATTATTTCAAGTGAATGGTGAGCCATCAAGCCATTTATAGGAAAGGCTAAAATAAAATTTCTTTAGCCCTGGCTGGTTAGCTCAGTTGGTTAGAGTGTTGTTTCAATATATCAAGGTTGTGGGTTTGATCATTGGTCAGGGCACATACAAGAATCAACCAATGAATGCATAAATAAGTGGAACAATAAATCTCTCTCAAAAACAAAACAAGCCGAAACCGGTTTGGCTCAGTGGATAGAGCGTCGGCCTGCGGACTGGGAGGTCCCAGGTTCGATTCCGGTCAAGGGCATGTACCTGGGTTGCGGGCACATCCCCAGTGGGATGTGCAGGAGGCAGCTGATCGATGTTTCTCTCTCATCGATGTTTCTGACTCTCTATCTCTCTCCCTTCCTCTCTGTAAAAAATCAATAAAATATATTAAAAAAAAAAAAACACAAAACAAAGAAAACTTGCTTTAAATTATGTATTTTCCTTATTGTGAGTTACATAACATGATCCTTAATATCATAGCACAGAAAGCTACAACTTGATAAAATTTGACGTAATTTTACTGCAAAATGTTTATTCAACCTCTAGGTATGTATCAGCTAAAATAAAAAAGTAATCATTTGTGTCCTCAGGAAAGTAGGTGACCTCATGAACCCATGAACTCATGAAAATTTTAAATTTTCTTTCATTAATTGAGGTACGCTGATATCACAAATAGGAACAGGTGGAGTCAACTATAAATCTGTGTTTATGTCAAACTGCCAGATGCTGAGAGAGAAGTTGCCACTAGGGTATAACATAGGCTCCTCTAGTCCGGGTGTTTCGTGCACTCTGTTAGCTCTGTAGCCATACTCTTCATTCAGCCCTCAGATCTGTTTTGGCACCTATTCTGGTAGAAAGTCTTTCCTCAGCTCCCAAGTTAGATCAGGCTCCTTTGTTGTACACTCTCCTAGAGGCATTCATTTCCTTCAGAGCATTTCTGTGGTTTGCAATTGTATAATCATTAAGTTAAATGATTATACAATTGCAAACCACAGTTCTACCCTAGAGGGGAGCAGAGCCTGTGTCTGATTTTCTGGGTCATCTCAGGCCTACCCTCAGTCCTACCCTCCAGGGAAGCAGAGCCCCTGTCTGGCTTTGCTCTTTATTGAAGACTAGAGGCCCCGTGCATGAAATTCTTGCACAGGATGGGGGGGGGGGCCTCTCAGCCCAGCCTGCACCCTCTCGCAATCCGGGACCACTGGCTCCTAACCGCTTGCGTGCCTGCCTGATCACCCCTAACCACTCGCCTGCCTGCCTGATCGCCCCTAACTGCTGGCCTGCCTGATTTCCCCTAACCATTCTGCCTGTCTGCCTGATTGCCCCTAACTGCTCGCCTGCCTGCCTTATCGCCCCTAACCACCTCCGCCTCAGCTCCTGCCGCAATGGCTTTGTCTGGAAGGACATCTATAATGATGTCCGGAAGGTCGTTCAGCTGTCCAGTCTACTTAGCATATTACGCTTTTATTATTATATATATCTCTTTCTCCTAAGAAGCACCTGGCACATAGCAGATGCATAATGTACCCACTGAAGAAGGAAAAGAAAAACACACTAGATTTATTTTCCTAGAGCCACCCTTCCTCAGGTCCAGCCAACCTTACTAAGAGCAAATGGGACCCTGGCTGGTTTGGCTCAGTGGATAATGCGCAGACTGAAGGGTCCTGGGTTCAATTTCAGTCAAGGGCACATACCTTGGTTGCAGACTCAATCCCTGACCCTGGTCTGGGTGGGTGCGGGAGGCAACCAATGGATGTGTCTCGCTCACATCGACGTTTCTCTCTCTGTCTCTCCTCTTTCCCACTCTTTCTAAAAATCAATGGAAAAATATACTTGGGTGATGATTAACAA
>NW_005871131.1:3656780-3698008 GCF_000147115.1 Myotis lucifugus
CTTAACATTGGAATTTCTAAGAGTTTTATCAATAAAAGCCCGAAACTCAATTTCCCCCCACCCCATTCACATCTTTCTATCCTTATTCCTTGTTCTTGTTAAAGCAGCATATGTCACCCAATCTGCCTCTCCCTGTCTGCCCCCACACTCTCATCCAATGGTTAGAAAATCCTGGTAGTATTTTTCCTCTGTAGAAGTTTACTTTGGGTCTTTTAAAAAATATATATGTTTTCACTGATTTTAGAGCGAGAAGAAGGGAGAGAAAGAGGAGAGAGAAAGAGAAACATCAATGTGAGAGAAACATCACTCAGTTGCCTCCCTACGAACCCAGACCAGGGACTGAACCCAAAACCTGGGTATGTGCCTTGACCAGGAATCAAACTGGTGACCTTTCAGTATACAGGACGATGCTCAACTCACTGAACACTAGCCAGTGAGTGTTGAAAACTGGTATTTCTTCTATATCTCTATTTCACTTTTTAAATATATGCAGTAGTTATAATAACTTTTTATGTCATTCTCTGTTAATTCTAACATCTGTGTGGGTTCCCAGCCAGTTTCAATTGATTGATTATTCTTCTTATTGTGAACCATGTTTTCCTATTTCTTTGTATGCCTGGTCATCTTTAATTGAATGCCAGATGTTGTAACTTTTACCTGGTGCATAGTGAATTTTTTATATTTCTATAAATCTTCCTGAGCTTTGTTCTGGCATGCACTTAAGTAACACAGACACAGTTTGATCCTGTTAGGGCTAGCTTTTTTGATTAGTTAGGCAGGTCCCAAGCGGTGTTCAGTCCAGGGATAATTATTCCTTAGTCCTGAGACAAAACCTTCCTGTTTGACCTGATCTGCCCAGTGCCGTGAGTTATTGGACTTTCTAACAGTGCGGCTGATGGGAGTGGGTACTGCTCCTGGCTCTGCAGGGGCATCAGGCACTGTTCACTCTACACTACTTGGCCTCACACGTGTGCTGATCAGTACTCTGCTCTCTGTCCTGTGAACTCAGTCCTCTCTGCTCTGTCCTAGGAGCTCAGCTGTCCTGATCTCTCCAGACTCTTAGCTCTATCTCCTCAATGTGGGAGACCACGAGCCCAATTGGGTTTCCCCTCCCTCGCAACGCAGTCTGGAAACTTTCTCAAGGCAGTAAGCTGGGGCAATCAGTCATAAGGCTCATCTCATTTGTTTCCTTTGTCACAGGGATTTCTGTCCTTTGTTGCCTGATGTCCAGTGTTTTGTAAGCCATTGTTTTATATATATTGTTTTATATCCATTGTTTGTTTTATATATATTGTTGGTTGTTGTTTTAGGTAGGAGGGTAAAGCCAGACTTGTTATCCCATACTCACCAGAAAAGGAAGTCTATGAAATCTAATGGATCAGCTTGTCTCAAACATTAGCAATCCATTTTCTTTTCACTTTACCAGAGCCTTATTTTTTCCTAAAATATTAATCTCTTGTTATTCCCCTGCTCCAGATCCTTTTATAGCACCCTGATTGTTTATAGAATAACGTTGGAGCTGCTTAGCATGGCATATTTTATGCCTTCATGACGAGGCCCCTTCCCATCCTTCTACCGCCCCCACCCCTGCCATTTCCCCATATGTTCCATTGGCTCTAACCAAATCAAGGTATTTATAGTCCTCTCCACCCCACTAATCAGCACTTACCAGCACCTGCCTCCGGGTCTTTGCCCACATTGTTTCTTCTGCCTGGAATATTCTTTCTCATCTTCCACCTGGTGAACGCTTCTTTAACCTAGAAGATCCCTTTAAGCACATGTAAACTTTTGCCACCAAGTACAATTGCTCCCCTGCCTATTGTACTACTATGAACTAAATATTGTGCATGTCCATTTTATAGCACTTATCACTCTGTATTATATATATTTGCTTATCTGTTTCCACTAATATATAGAACATTCTAAGAGGGTAAAGAACGTACTATCTTTATATGCCCACTGTTCAACTTATCCAACCAATAACTATTTACTGAGCTCTTCGCCATGTCCGGGCACTGTTCTATGTCATAGAGATACAGCATTGAATAAGACAGAGTCCTTGCCCTCATGGATTTTACATGGGGGTGAAAGAGGCAGTTAATGCATGTAGAAAAGTATAGCATATTTACAGAACAGAAGTTAGGATGTTGTTACTGTCCTCTGGGGAACAGAGGTGATATTACCTTGGAATAGGATGAGGGAGGACAAGGGGGAAAGAACTGGATCCACGTGAGATGCATTTCTGAGATAAAGTTAATGGGGTTTGTACATGGATTTTTTGGAGGTGAGGAGAGGAAAGAAGAAAAAGGATGACTTTTATATGATAGATGCCTAATAAATTCATGTATGAATAAGCTCCTTGACAATTGAAAACTAGTTTTAAAAAGATGAACCTATTGCCGAAACCGGTTTGGCTCAGTGGAAAGAGCGTCGGCCTGCAGACTGAAGGGTCCTGGGTTCAATTCCGGTCAGGGGCATGTACCTGGGTTGCGGGCACATCCCCAGTAGGAGATGTGCAGGAGGCGGCTGATCGATGTTTCTCTCTCATCGATGTTTCTGGCTCTCTGTCTCTCTCCCTTCCTCTCTGTAAAAAATCAATAAAATATATTTTAAAAAAAAAGATGAACCTATGGATTTGGTTCAGAAGCTAAGTGGCTAGTAGACTAGTTACTAGAGAATAGTAAACATGGAGCAAAATGGGTGAAGGTGGTCAAAATGTACAAGCTTCCCGTTATAATATAAATAAGTCCTGTGGATGTAATGTGTAGCATAGTGATTATAGCTAATAATACTGCATTGCATATTTGAAAGTTGCTAGAAGAGTAGATCTTAAAATTACTAATAAATAATTATAACTGTGTGGTGATAGATGTGAACTAGACTTATTATGTTGATCATTTTGCAATATATACATATATAGGGTCATCATGTTGTACACCTGAAACTAATATAATTTTATACATCAATCACATCTCAATAATGAAAAAGAATAGTAATGTTGAGGTTACCCTTACTTACTGTCTGACCTTACTCAACTCATGTAACTTCTCTAAGCCTCAGTTTTATCATCTGTAATGTAGAGATATTTCTAATATCTACAGTTGAGTTTTTCTTTTTTTAGGAAGAAATTGAAGTAAGACTTTTAAGCTATTTAGTACTATGTCTAAAATATAGTAAATGAGAGCTTATTTCAGTATGTTACTAGTGAAACAACCAATCATTTGTTCAAGAAGAATATCATGATTAAAACTTTTGTGATTCTCTGTAAAATAAAGTTAGGTAATTCTTGCTGTGATATATAGTTTGTGTTCTAGAAAAATTAACAAAGCTTTCAAAAATATATACAAAATAAAATAACAAAATTGAACTGTCACAAAAACCTCTCCCACTGAATGAAAATTCTATAATGATTTAATACCTCCAAGCATCTTTCTAAAGTGCCCCATTTTCAAATATTTCTAACACTGGGAGAAAAGCCCATCTGGTCAATCTCCTGGATGAAGCAAGAAGTTCTCAGTTCTCCTGAGCCTTTGGGGAGAGTGGGGAGAAAGGTGGGTGGACCCAAAGAGAAGATGGCTGTGTCCCCAGCAGGGAAGCAATAAACAAGGTCTGTCACCAATTTCTTTGGAAATTAGGAGCAAACGAAGACAAACACTGGTGAACAAAATGAGAGAGAAGAGTTTCAGAATAGGAAAGAGAATGAGAAGGAAAGAGAAACAATCAGGGCCTAATGAAGGGCAGCTCCAAAGGCAGGGAAGGGAAGGTGTTGGGTGATGGGTGTGTGTACACATTCTGTACAAGGGGAAGTGGAGGGAGACAAAAGAGAACCCTCCAGGCGGGTTACAGTGAGAGTGGAGGGAGCCTGGCAATCCCCACGAACACTCATCCGTGGTAACATTGTGTACCGATGGTCACAATAACCCTAAATGCTAATTGCTATTATTACCTCCATTGTACAGGGAAAGAAACTGAGGCTCAGGAAAGCCAGTTAGCTTCCCCTCACAGCAGTGAGCAGCAAAGCAGGAATTTGAATCTGATTCTGTTTAACCAGGGCTTGTACTCTCCTGCGTCTGGCTGCACTGCCCCTAGTTCTTGCTAATGCAGCGGTTCTCAACCTGTGGGTCGCGACCCCTTTGGGGGTCCAACGACCCTTTCACAGGGGTCACCTAAGACCATCGGAAAACACATATATAATTACATATTGTTTTTGTGATTAATCACTATGCTTTAATTATGTTCAATTTGTAACAATGAAATTGGGGGTCACCACAACATGAGGAACTGTATTAAAGGGTCACGGCATTAGGAAGGTTGAGAACCACTGTGCTAATGGGAGGAAAGCAGCAGGGTCAAAAGAATCTGCGGAGAGGAAATAGAATCTGGGAAATGAGGGAAATGCAAACAGAAAGTACTGGCAAAATTTTGTATCTACAGTTAAACAAAAATCGATTTAATCTTTGTGTTTAACTTAAAAAAAAAAGTCTTGCAAAAAAATGTAATCTTACACCGTGGAAATAAAACATGAAGATTCTTGAGTACTTTTCTGTAAGGGGATTATTTGCCAAAGTCAGACTGGAAGTACTAGTTCAGATAATCACTCAAATCTTGTGAGAATGAGGGTTGTTCAGTATCTCTTAAGAGGTGATGATTCCCAATTTTTAATGGGTTTAATATAATTAGAAAATATGTCTCTAAATCCCCAGGAAGAGTCATGACACTATAATTTTATATTTTCTATGTTAACCATTTAAAATCACATTTTCTTCAGCTAAAAATAAGTTTTATCTGTGAACATGTCTGCATGTTATTATTGTATAAGAAACTGGACCTACACTGCCATCTGCTGTGTCATGATTAGGTGAAAATCTCCCACATAAACTGGGCTTGAGCAATGCAAAATATACATATGAAAGCCTGTATAACTTTGCTTTGTGGACAATTAGTGCAGTTATATATTTCAAATTGTATTGTAAGCATGAGGAGGGATTGTGTGTGTGTGTGTTTACTATGACATGAAAAAAATAATAGATAATAATGTAACAAAACTTGTGTCCCCACCACCTGTCCTTGAGAAATCTGTGAGACCTTTAGTGGATGCCTGATATGGTGGATACTATTGAACACTATATATATTACTAGAGGCCCGGTGCATGAAATTCGTGCATGGGTGTAGTCCCTAGGCCTGGCCAGTGATCGAAAGCACGAGCTGGCATGGAAGGGCAGGTCCCAGCTGACCTCTGGGCCCTGGGCAGCACCTAGGCCTCTGGGCCACCACACACCCCACGCCCCCCCCCCCCGCCCGCCTGAGTCATGACACCCGAGTCCCCACGTGGAGATGTGGTGAGCACGGCCGGACGCCGAAAGGCCGGGGGACAGCATGGGCCTCTGGGCCACCCAGTGGTGCCGCACGGAAGCTGGGCAGGCAGCGCGCTCTCTCCTGGCCAGCCTCGCAGACTGGCTCCTGCGTGAACCCACGGGGAGCTCCACTGGTCCCTGCAGTCCCACAGCTGTGGCCTGGCTCACCAGGAAGACGCTGTACGGGTGCGGGGTGTGCTCCTTGCAGGTGCCTGGCACCTGAGCCCGTTTCAAAGGGCACCTGGGCCCTTTGAGCATGTTTCTTTTGTAGCTGACAGGATGTTAAGCTTTCTCAGTAGTGGGGGCTGGAGAGACACTGCAGCAAGAAAGAGTCCTGTTCCTGAGTCCAGTGTACTTACATGGCAGGCTCCCCAGAATCCAGCTCCTCAGCAAATGAGGCTTCCCCCAGTTCCCAGCTCCTGCTGCATGGAGTCTCCAGCCCCCAGCACTCAACTCCTGTAGAGCATAGTGGTCAGCAGCACACAGCCACCTGCAGTTCCCCAGCAACCTGCTCAGGCAGTTTTGTAGTGGAGGGCCCCTGGTGAGACACCTTCGTGAACAGATTCCTCCGGGACCCTGGAGAGGCACAAGCCTCCAGCAAGGTCTACATCTCAGTCCTGGGGACAAGGAGGCTCTTCCGTGGGTATTTTGTCTAACTGATTCTTATATCTGTTATTCCTGTAGTTTTTAGAGCTCTCTTTACTTCTTATTACCCAACCTCTCATTACACCAATTTCCTGTTAGAGTTAACAATTCTCATACTAAACGTTCCCTGTTCAAATTATAGCGTGACTTCTCTCTCCTGATTGGACCCAGGTTGATGCAAACCCCCAGAAGCAAAATAAAAACATGATTTTAACTTAAGACTACCTTATCAGGCACTTGATAAAAGCAGCAATTTATTCGTGCAGAGATGAAATACACACAGTATTTAAAGAAGGAAATGATTTACACATTTGGGATTTAGGTGACTAAGCAAAAGAAATGCATATGAACAGATAATTCTTATGCTTTTTTACTGATATAAACAGTTCAAATAATCATAATTACTTTTGTTTACTTTGTGATCAGCAAGATGTATACATTCGTATCTTAGGAAGGTCTTGCACTGCCCTTAAAATTGACTTAATTGAAAGTTAAATTCAGGGGAGTCACAGACAACTAAGTAAGTTACAAGCTCTCTTCCCTTCATAGTAAAAAGTTTTCAAAACCTACTGTAATTTTAAAGAAAACATTTCTTTTTTAAAAATATGTTGTTATTGATTTCAGTGAGGAAGGGAGAAGGAGAGAGAGATAGAAACATTAATGATGAGAGAGAGTCATTGATCCACTGCCTCCTGCACACCCCACATGGGGATCGAGCCCATAACCCAGGCATGTGTCCTGACCAGGAATTGAACCATGACCTCATAGTTCATAGGTCAACACTCAACCACTGAGCCACACTGGTCAGGCAGAAAATATTTCTTTGTAAAAACCCTCTCTCTCTCTCTCTTCCTCTCTCTCTCTCTCTCTCTCTCTCTCTCACACACACACACACAGACACACACACATACACACTATTGGTTCTGTTTCTCTGGAGAACCCTGACTAACACACAGGGATTCAAACAGACATCAACATTCACTGCAGCATCATTATTCACAAGAGCTAAAACATGGAAACAACCTACCTGCCCATAGAAGAATGAATAAATAGATGTGATACATATAAACACAATGGAATATTATTTGGCCATAAAAAGGAGGGAAGTTCTGATATAGGCCACAACATGGATGAACTTTGAACATTATGCTAGAAAGAAGCCAGGGACAAAAGGACAAATATTATATGACCCCACTTATGTGAAATGTCTAGAATAAACTAATTCATAAAGAGACGGAATGAGATTAGAGATTTCCAGGGGTCTGGGGAAAAGAAGGATCGGAGAATTGTTTCTTAATGAGTATACAGTTTCTGTATGAGGTAATGAAAGAGTTTTGGAAACTGATACTGATGATGTTTGCACAACATTGTGCCACTGATTGTACATTTGAAAATGGCTTAACTAGAAATTTTTGTTATATTTCTATAGTAAAAAAATATGTAAAGGTTAATCATTTATTAATAAATATACTATGTTTTTCAGGAGAGAGAGAGAAAGAGAGAGAGAGAGAGAAAGAGAGAGAGAGAGAGAGAGAGAGAGAGAGAGAGAAAGGATCCTTAACGCCACGTATAATCCTTGATTGGCTCTGGCTTTCTCAATAAAAAGCTGTAAGATATTTTTAGTATAAGCGGGAAAGTTAAATAGAGATGAAACATAAATAGGGACAGAACATTTGATGTTATCATGAAATTGCTAACTTTCTTTGGTGTAATAATAATGCTACAATTAATAGAAGATCATATTCTTAGGAGATACATACTTTTAATGTTTACGGGAAGTGTTATAATGTCTGTAACTAACTTGCAAATAGTGATGCAAAAAGAAGTGTGTGTGTGTGTGTGTGTATTTAGGGGGATGGGGATGGGTGTGCCTGCCTGCTCCTGTGGGGAGAGAGAGGATGATAAAGGAAATGTGCAAAACATTAACAACTGTCAGATCTAGGCAGAGGATACAGGTGTTCATTGTACTAGTCTGTCATTTTTTTGTTGTTTACTTAAACATTTTCATAATAAGTTAGAAACAAAATAAAAAATTTAAAGTCACACCATCCTACCTCCCAGAAATACTCCTGTTAACATGTTGCTTTAAATCCTTTTAACCTTTTTTAAATATATAGATATATAGATAAGAATTCCTTAAAAACAAAAACATGGGGTCAAATGTACATTGGTACCTCTTTATTCAGTCAAGTAAGTTAACAAATGTTTACTTAAACATATCCTCTACGTCCCAGGTACATAGTAAATATTAAAAATCTCTTTGAGTTTTCACTGAATGTCCCAAGAGAATTCAATGTGCCTAATTTATTACAACTATAGTTTGTAAAAAATCACATAAGTAGATGAAAAAACTGTGAACTTTTAGTAACTGCATTGTTATCCAGGGGCATCTTCATCATGAAATATAATTCAGTCGAATTTCATACAGTTGTCATTTTTTTTATTTTTGCTGTTCATTCGTTTAAGAAATATGTACTGTCTATACTGCTCCGCGATCGAGGCGAATGACGGCAACTGTCTGCCCGGAAGCTCATGCTGACGCAGGATCTCCGATGCATTAGGATCTGATTGGGGAGGTCAGAGAACCGGCTCCTATTCTACCCGCTAGTGGCCTCCGAAGGCGCTCGGGGCGGTATTTGGAGGAGGAATATTAGACTCAGGTCACAGTAGATTGGGTCCTGCATGGGCTCTGGATCAGCGAGGGACCCTTGGACAAGTTGCTTCACCTCTCTGTGCCTCAAGGACGATGTTGTAATGTAAAGCTTAAATAGTAGACACGAGGCGCCTAGATCCATGTCTGGCACCTGAAAGCTTAATTTGCTGAGCACCTGTAACTGTTGCTGCTAATTTACACAGAGCTACAATGTGCTAGGCTTCGTGCTTGAGGTCAGGGCAAGAAACAAGCCATGCCCTGCACCCGCCTTAGTGGTTTTCTCCGGTACCCTTCTCACTTATCGTACACTTAAACAAGCCTCTATTCCGGGTATAAAACTTAGAAAACGTTAAATTCCTAAAAACCTGTATGCTTTTTGTTTCTCCCTGTTTTTGCCACCTCCACCTGGGCTGAGGCACTTCTCTGAGGGCTTGACCTCTGGGGCGGGCAGCATTCCGAGGCACGGAGGCCTCTCCCACCCACGTGTGCGGACCCGGAGCGCCAGGTGGGGCACGGGAAGCCTGTCCCCGCACAGCTGCGCCCGATGAGCGCACCCACCAGCAAACCCAACTCCGATTGGTCCTCTCTCCGCCTCGCCGGCATGGCTGTACCCAATCGGCGCCGAGCTTCTTGATCCGCTCCGGCAACCGACGTACACAAGGGGCTTGGGCGTCCGTGGAGGGAGCGAGAGGTCAGGCCATGAACTTGGGGTAAGCTGGGGTGGGAAAGGGGTCCCACTTGAAAGGGCGAGAGGCTGGGTGGGCCCCGGGGCTCCTCGGAGAACCTTCCGGGCCTGCGGCGCCCTGAGGTGAAGTGGGCGGGGCTCCGGGGCGGCCTTCACCGTCCGCCACTGCCCTCGCTTTCCACTTCGCAACGGAGTTAAAGCCCCTTTTCCCTCCTGAGGAAGGGGAGGCGTGCAGGAGTGGAGTAAACGCGGGGGAGGAGGGGATGGCGGGTTCCCGGGGAGGAGCCTGGCCCAGGCCGGTTCTCTGCACCTGCCTTGGGGGGTCTGCGGGTCGTGCGGGCGCGCGGAGGAGGTGAACGCCCGCCGCGGGGCCCGGGCCCCTCGGAGCGGGGCGTTGCGGTGCGCCGCGCCTGACCGGCCCCTACGTAGGCGCTGAGTAAATAAGGAGGACGGCTGCCTGGTGTTCATCCCTGAGAAGTTTAATATTTTAAGGGGGCGAAAAGTCACCGAACGCAGGCCACTTCCCATCGTCTAGCACGTAGACTTTTTGTTCCAGGATTTAGGGACAAGAAAAGGCAGCCGGCTGCCCAACAGGTGTGCCCTGCGGTTTCATTTAAAGCAGCAGTTCTCAACCTGTGGGTCGCGACCCCTTTGGGCGTCCAACGACCCTTTCACAGGGGTCGCCTCAGACCATCGGAATAACATATATAATTACATATTGTTCTTGTGATTAATCACTATGCTTTAATTATGTTCAATTTGTAACAATGAAAATACATCCTGCATATCAGATATTTACATGACGATTCATAAGAGTAGCAACATTACAGTTATGAAGTAGCCACGAAAATAATTTTATGGTTGGGGGTCACTGCAACATGAGGAACTGTATGAAAGGGTGGCAGCATTGGGAAGGTTGAGAACCGCTGATTTAAAGTGTGTGTTTCACCGACATCAGCACGGACTCTTGGTATCCCCGCAGCAGGGGAGCCCTCGGAGCCGCCTTTCCCAGCGTTTTATCTTGGTCAGCACCTCGAGGTGACGTGTGTCCCCCTTGTCCCCCCCAAACACCTCCTTTTCGTGTTCCTAGTCAGACCTTCCCAACCGCGCTCTTCGTTGACTGGCCCGCCGGAGTGAGTTTTGTCCCTTGGAAGTCACTTTTGTCCCATCTTTTTTTTTTTTTTTTTTTAAGCTAAAATAGTAAATTAACTTTGTGGGCTGCTGCTGCTGTTTTTAGAGGCGTTTTTATGAGGACCTTCACAGATGCACGCGTTTATCGGCAGCGTCTGCTGGGACTCTGCTCTCTGCTTTGACATGCACAGGTGAAGAGTAGAGGAGCCGGCCCTGGCCTGGGTGGCTCAGGGGGTTGGACGCCGTCCAGTCCCGAGCCGGAAGGGTTGCGGGTTGCATTTCCCCCCCACCCCCCCATCGGGGCACGGGCTCCATCCCCAGTAGGGGGCGTGCTGCAGGCCGCCGATGTTTTCCTCTCTCGCCCTCTGTCCATAAAATCAATAAAAAAATCTTTAAAAAATGTATAGCAGCCACAGTTTTTTGTAGCGGGCAGGGCAAAAGTACATTTACAGTTGTTCGTATGGAAAGTAATACAATAATTAACAAATAATACAAGAGTCAATTATTTTGAATACTCAAAACTGTAAAGCTACATTTGCCCCTCCCTGTAGATTTATTGTTGTGATAACAAATGTGTCAGTAAATGTGAATATATATTCGTTGAATATTGAAAGTATCTGCGCTCAAACAGTGAGTAACTGGGGTGGCAATGTGATAGCTCATTTTCAAATAATGCACTAGCATGCCATAAAATAGGTTAATCAGGAGACCATTATGAAACTAATAAATGGAGTTAGACATGTTTTGCTCCTTTAACTTAAGTGAGGAGTTTTGTTAGCATTGCTTTTTCCAGTCTAGAGTTATAAGAATTAAGTGATAGTATAATAACTGAATTAATTTGTTGCTTACCAGTAACAAAATGAAGTGTCAGGTTAAAGATAATTCTTTTAATTATTGGAAAGTTTCAATAATGTGGATCTCCCTGTAGTTTCAGTTTTATCTTTGATTGAAAATGTTTTTAATTAAAAGAATGGTTTAATATTTACAAGATTCCTGTATAACTCAAAAGAACATTTACTTTCAGGTTCAAGTGAGCATTTCTGGCTATTTAAAATGTTGCTGTTTCTTACAATTTTCTTTCATTTTGCAGAGATGGTTTAAAGCTTGAAACTGAATTATTGGATGGAAAAACCAAGCTAATATTGTCTCCATATGGTATGCTCTGTTACTGGAATCTAAAAATGTTAACTTTTAAAATTCCTATATAAAATTTATACTACTTTAACTGACTTTTACTTGTAGTAGAGGGGATATTTAAATGGGTACTTTGGAAAAAAAGCAGTTTACCCTAATTTCCTCAAATTGATTTTTAGCCAATTCAGGGTACATCACTGCTTACCACTGTCAGTATTCATGAAATTGAATGTTCCAATATAGTTCATGCGTTATATATCTCTTCATTATATTTACATATGGCAAATATCCCAATTGCCTAATGTATAATCTAAGTGAAAATGTACTTATGTACTGTGCATGTAAAGAATGTAATGTTTGAGAAAATTAAATCTACAGTAAGACCACAGTTGCTAAAGCCATTTTTCATATTAATTTTAAAACTCAGAGTATATACTTTGGTAGTCTTCTCATTCACATTATTTTCTTTTTCCCTGACCTGTTTATAGTTTTTACCTTGGAAAATAAAAATGAAGTAGAAATGTTTGAACCATACTATAAAACAGCACTCAGGACCTAAAGTTAATGCTTTTTGGGGTTAATATATCTACTGATAGTAATATCTTAAAACAATGCTAATTTAATTTTATAACTGCCTTAGTCTGTTTTCAGTTGATAGTTTAGTAATTTTTTTTTTCTTTTTTAGAACGTAAATCAAACATTTCTGTAAAGGTAAGCCAAACAAATGACTTTGACCTGACCTGTTTTCAAATGTAAAATGTGTTTTTCTTACAGTGATTTGAAAATAATCTGTGCTAAAATATTATAAGGGGTTAGGAGTGATGGTAAGAAGTTATTGTTCCCTTGTCTTCAGGCTGGTTCTTTCACAGGAATGGAATAATAATTTTTCTGTTGTAAAAGCCTTTTAGAACCCTTTTCTCTACTTCAGTGCTGGAAATGTTCTAAAAATAGTGCTTTCAATATGGTAGCAAGCCACTAGTGGTATGTGGTTATTGACTGAGGAAGTGAATTTTAAATTTTATTTAATTTTAAATGTAATAGCTACTGTACTGGACAGTACAGTTCCCAAGATGTTTAAAAATAGATATTCATACTTGAAAACAAAAATATTTTCTTTCATACTCATTCCATTTTTTAAAACTTTTATTTTTCAATTACAGTTGATATTAGTTTCAGGTGTACCGCATAGTGATTAGACAATAATAAACTTTAAAAAGCATACTCACCTGGCACAATACACAGATAATACAACATTGACTGTGTTCCCTATACTATACATCCTCATACTGATGCCATTTTTCCACACCAAAAGGGTATATTTGATTCACAAATTCTTAATATGCATTTAGCTTTCTCCTTTAAGAGATCAAACTTGAGCTTAATGATGATTTTTCTTTAAAATTTTATTTTTTTTAAATCAGGGAACCATAGTGCCTTTTTCTTTTTGTTAATCCTCACCAAGGATATTTTTCCATTGATTTTTAGAGAGAGTGGAAAGGAGAGGGAGAGACAGAGAGAGAAACATCTATGTGAGAGAGACACATTGATTGGTTGCCTCCTTCGCACACCCCAACCAGGGCCCAGCAACCTGAAACAAGGTACGTGCCCTTGAAAGAAATTGGAATTGAAACTGGGACCCTTCAGTTGGTGGGCTGACGCTCTAGCCCAGGGGTGGGCAACCTTTTTGTGAGTGCGTGCCAAAACCAGCAAAATCTCTGACTCAAAATTCTTCTGCGTACCAACCCTAATTTTTTGAGAACATGTTACGCCTACTTGATATCTCTTAAGGTGTACGTATGTGAAGAACCTTGAAGAAATAATAAAGTTCATTCAAGCGACAAAAACACAGTATATGATAATGAAAAATACATTTATTTTTTAGTGTATACATGTACACTGATAGTCCGACAGAAAACTTTATGACTCCGTTTGATATTATCAGTGGGACTTTTGCTGCTGCATCACTGATGACAGAGATTTTACATCAGGTTTATATTTCGTGACCTTCAGAGATATGCACGAGCTACTACTTTCATCCGTCAGGCTACTCCTATTACGAGACTTAACAAAATTCATCACTGAGAACAAAAGCGTATGTGGATGAAAACATGGAGAGTAATGCTGTTGCAAAGTTTTTTAAACAGAAAAAATTTTCTGGAATGGCATTCCAAGTTCTCAATAGTTTGTTTTCGACACTTCTCTCTGGTACTCCTGTCTCTAATCGCTTTTTTTCAATGTTTTCCAAGTCAACTCTATGGTCAATAAATTTCTGCTTCCAACTTGAGCTACTCTGAAATTCAATCAACTGCATTTCAAAGTCAGCCATGTCTATGGTCTTTAAGATAACTTGGGTTGTATAATTATTTATTTATCTAAGATGCACCTACACTGAATTTATCTGAAATATAAAAAAGTCGATATTAAGAAAAAAAATTATAAATGGAAGATTATAAGAGAGGGTTTCACGTGCCAGCAAAAGTTACTGGCGTGCCATGTTTGGCACGCGTGCCAGGGGTTGCCCACCCCTGCTCTAGCCACTGAGCCAAACCGGCTAGGGCCATAGTGCCTTTTTCTACAAAATTACATTACCAACTATTAAAAAAATGTTTGATATCACTACTTTGCCTGTACTCTTTTTTTTAATTTTTAGATTAACATCAGCAGAAATTTCTACTCTGCTCTTCCTTAACTTTATTCCCTTTTTTCCTTTTTCTTTGCAGCATCTTAAAGTTTTTCTTGCATGTTTATGAATGGAGCCCATTGGGGATAATATGGCACTTTTCAACTCTGAGCCCTTGATGTCTTTGCTGTTTCTTCCAGGTTTAATCAAGGGGGAGAGGTTGCTTTAGTACCCACCATATTGATAAATGGATGATGATGATTAGAATAATTCCACAAGCTACCAATAAAAATTATTTCTCTCTGTACATGGTATATACTTACATACATCGTGTTTCTTAATGTTTGACTACAGATTGTGTATTTTTTCCTGGCCCTGCCCTGTTAAGATATTGCAACTATTTTTATTTGAGTCACATTAACCAGTACAGTGCCCCTTTAAGCTTCTAGATTAAAAGCTACTTGTACTAGATGATTTCTACCTCCCCTAGCCTCTATTCTCTCTCACATGTTCCCTCTTTCATTGTTGTCCTTGATGGACTTACTAGCTACACCACTTTTGTGAAGACACACCACTTTTGTGAAGACATTTAATTGTTTTTTTTAACGTAGAACATCTGGAGATGCCTTTGATGCCTATAAGTAAATAAAGTTACTAGTCAGACTTTTGGTAGAATCATTACAAAATTTTATCTGTGATCTAGGGATATTTTACTCTAGTTTCTAGAGTAACTCATAAGTCACAGATGATGTTGATTTTAAATTATATATTTTAAAGCAAGTTGTTTGGATTTATCCCTCTTGCTTTTGGAACTCCAAAATACTGATAAATGGTAACCATGAGGTGAAGGTTATGTTAATTAGCTTGAGTATGGTGATTATTTCAGTGTAGACATGTAACAAATTATCGTTGTATACCTTGAATGTACACAATTTTTAAATTGTCAATTATACCTCAGTAAAACTGGAAAAAAATACTGATGCAATCTAAGTTTTCCTTCGATATTGATTTTATTTCAGGGAGCTTTTCTTCCCTTGTTTACAGAGCTTGCTGAGATCCTCATTTCTTTCTTCACAGAAGATAAAAATCCCAAACACTAGTATTTGTTTTCCTTTTTTGTGTTAGTCAGTTTTTTAACTTAAACTTCACAATTTGGCAGCTATATGTTTAATTCATTTTTTTTTTTTAGTAAGTTATTCATGAATTCTCTCTTCATAGTGCTTTTCTTTTTTCCCACTGGGGTAAGTTACTACAATACTTATCTACAATTGTTTTGCCCATTCCTCACAGGTTGAATTACTACCATCTTCGTGGTGTGCTCTTTAAACACAGCTGAACTCTCCCATCTAGTTTAACACGTGTGGTCAGAGAACTTTCTTAATTCTATCAAAATCTCTTTTGCATTTTGAATCTTTGTTAATGAATATGAAGTGAAGATAGTTACCAGCCTTATTTCTTAGGCTTATAGGAAGATAAATGAAAGAAAAAAATTAATGATTTAATGTCATGAATAATTTATGAATTCTAAACTCTTAAAATTATCTCACAAATTATTTGAAATATAAAACATTAAAAATTTTTGTATAGGTTTTTCTACGTATGAAAATTAGTGACACACTAAAGATATATACAATATTAGTGCTAGGAAGTACATTTTATATACTAGTATATATTTTTAATCCTCACCAGAGGAGTGAGGATATTTTTTCCATTGATTTTTAGAAGGAGTGAGAGAGAAACATCAATGTGACAAAGACACAGTGATTGGTTGCCTCCCACACGTGCCAATGGGGGAGGGGATTGGACCTGCCACCCAGGTAGTGCTCTTGACTGAAGCTCCAACCACTGAGAATGCCAGCCAGGACTACACATTTTCTATTTTAAAATGTTACTTTTCTCTGATTCTGGCCTTGGGATCCTGGCCTCAGAAATTGTGAAATCAGCCAATATTAAACCACTGCATTGGATACTGTCTTTATATTATGAAAAATGTTGGTAGAATTAAACTAGGTAAAAGAGCAACATGCTACATAAAAATGTTTATGACAAAGACCCTCCTTTTTGAGCTATTACAGTCATCTTATTCCATAACCCCTGGGGAAATGATCTGGGCTACATTTTTTTCTTATTGGTTAACTTGAATATTATTGAATAGTTATTTGGTAGTTTACAATTTTTTGCTGCTTCTTTTCATTATTCTTTGGCATTAAGCTACAAAAAGTATTCAAAGTTGAGCTGAATGTATAGTGTCCTTGTGCTAGGTTTTTTCTTACCCACCCCTTTGTTAAATATTTTTGAAAATCTTCTCTGTATATTATTTCTTTGTTTTTGCATTTGTTTGTTTCTTATTTCTTTTCTTTTTGTGTGTATATTATTTCTGATGTAATTGGAATGTGGTAAAGTAATCTAGTTAAATTAGAGCTCCAATTAGTAGGTTTCTGTTTAACAAGGATTTACTACACTGTAAAAGTCCAGTATATGTGTAGAGCTGTATTCTTGGCTTTATTCTGTGACTGAGAGAGAAGAGTAAAACCTAGTCCTTGTTTCCTGGAAGTGGGAGTATCAATCAGGTAAATAACTATATAATACAAGAATAAAATGGGTGTCATATTAGGGTTATAAATAGAAGAAAACAGCCCTTGCTGGTTTGGCTTAGTGGATAGAGTGTCAGCCTGCGTTCTGTTCCAGTCAAAGGCACATGCCTGAGTTGTGGGCTCCATCCTGAGTAGGGAACGTGCAGGAGGCAACCGATCAATGATTCTCATCATTGATGTTTCTCTCCCTCTCCGTTCCTCTATGAAATCAGTAATATATATATATACATATATATATATATTGAAAACATTGAAAAGAGCAACTCTTTGTGGTTTGAAAAGACCAGGGAATGCTTCATAAATGAAGTGACATTTTAATTAGAACTTAAAAGATGAGGGAGATATTTACAGTCAAAGAAGTAAGGAAGCATATTCTGAGCTCGAAATGGTGGGCAAAATACCGAGCTACAAAGCATAATTTGCATTTGAGGAATAGTGTGTACCTTGGGGAAGTGTAGAACGTAAAGCTTGGTGGGGTTACAATCGTGAAGAGTTTAAATGAATACTCAGTTTGAATTTATTTTATCTTCATGTTGGGAACATTAAAGAATTTTTGAAAAGTGGGCTAGATATAATTTAATTTGTGTTGTAGAGCTTCAGGCAACTCTGTGAAGGATAGTTATAACAGATCCGTTAAAGAAGGGGACAGAAGTGAATGGTTTTCAAGATATGTTAAGGGAATGCACTGCACTTAGCAGTTCGAGTGAGACACTAATTAGAGAAATGAAATGCTCAACTGCTAATGACTCAAAAAAAAAGGCTGGTATAAGTCAAAGAAGGGTGAGATTAGTAGGAGCTGTAGTAGTTGGAAACTAACTGAGGTGTTAGGGTTCAGTTGTATAAGCTATGTGCAGTCTGCTGAAAACCACAAAGTGGTTTTCAAAAACTAGAATGAGGTGCCAATATTGAAAAATTGGAAAATTTAGCCCGGACCGGTTTGGCTCAGTGGATAGAGCGTCAGCCTGCAGACGAATGGTCCTGGGTTCGATTCCGGTCAAGGGCATGTACCTCGGTTGCGGGCACATCCCCAGTGGGGGGCGTGCAGGAGGCAGCTGATCGATGTTTCTCATCGATGTTTCTAACTATCCCTCTCTCTTCCTCTCTGTAAAAAAAATCAATAAAATATATTTTATAAAAATAAATATTGGAAAATTTAAAATAAAATATGGCATTCTTGGTTCCCTTGAAATATTGGATGATCTAGTACAGTGGTTGGCAAACCGCGGCTCGCAAGCCACATGCGGCTCTTTGGCCCCTTGAGTGTGGCTCTTCCACAAAATACCGCGTGCGGGCACGCACGTACAGTGCGATTGAAATTTCGTGGCCCCTGCGCAGAAGTCGGTTTTCGGCCTGGGCGAGTCCATTTTGAAGAAGTGGTAGAAGAAGTGGGGGGTGTCGGTCGGTTGGGCGACGGGAGACATGGCCCAGGTGGGCTGCGGGATACACAGCGCGGGGGAGGCGCACGCGATTCATGCACGAGTTGAGTGAGCCAGTCAGCAGTCTCGTGTGCAGTGGTTAGTGCTAGTCGCGTCCGCAAATCGTGCGGGTGACAAAAGTACCTACTCGAAGCATAAAGTTACCTGTATTTTTCCAACCAGCTGCAAATCCTACAGGTATTTTTGTCATCAATTTAAGAATTGTAATTATTTTGTGTTGGTGGCTTTATTGTTATAAAATGAGGATGTTTTTAGCAAAGGCCAGCTTAGGAGTACCCTAATTAAGTTAATAACAGTGTACCTACCTATATAGTTTAAGTTTAAAAAATTTGGCTCTCAAAAGAAATTCTAATCGTTGTACTGTTGATATTTGGCTCTGTTGACTAATAAGTTTGCCGACCACTGATCTAGTAAATAGATTTTTTTTTTTTTTTTTTTTAGTATAGTGGGTTTTTTTTGTTTGTTTTGTGTGTGTGTGTGTGTGTGTGTGTGTGTTTGGTAGTGTAGTTTAGTTCTCCTTTAGGCGGAAAAGTGCTGTTCAGTTTATTCTAGCTCCCACCCAGACTGCAATACAATAGGTATTTGAGTTTTCTACCTCTCATTTACAGAATTCGTTATATTAAAATAGCCACAGGGATAGGAGAACACAAAGGTATTTTAGGTTGTGGTGTCAAAGCCTAAAGCCAGGAATAAATAGGTGTAGTGAGGTGAATAAGATAATAAAGGAATCTTGTGGCTGATTTTACAGGGCTATTTTGAAAAGTAGGACAAAATGGGATTGGTGAATTGGTCAAAGTTTGGTTGTGTATTATGTAATTTATTGAAAGACAGGGAAAATTGGGATATGATAAGCTAGATTAAAGCCATGTGCATCTACTTCATTCCTTGATAGCAAGACTATTATCTTATTCAACTTTACAGGTCCAATCCTTTTTCCCATGGTGGTGAGCCCATAAAAAACAACACTTAATAATTAAATGACTGTTGACTTATTTTAGGTTAGTTGGGTTTGCAGAAATGTATAGTGGATTAAATGGGATAAATTTGAGATAGTCTGGCTGTGAACTAGAAATGAAATGAAAACCTAGTTTTAGGCTTATTGTTGTGTAAATGGTGAGAATAAGGCTTGAAAGTCAGAACCAATACTTGCTGGTTAGCTAAAGAAGACTATAAAAAGGAGGATAAAGAGTCAAAGATAACGCCATGGTTTCTGGTATGAGAGATTAGAAGAGCCACAGAAATGGGATATTTTGGAAAAGGGGGCTAATTTGGAGGAGAGAGGAGAAAGAATTCTTTTTCTAAAATGGCATAGTTAAGGATAGTCATTGAACAAAAATTTATTGAACACCTACTGGGAAAACAGAGCTAGGGAGGTGGGAGTGAAAATAGAGCAGGAAACCTGCAGTTTTAAATAGAGTGGTCAGAGAGGACCTCACTAAGCTGGTGATATTGGAGCACATATTTGAAGGAGGTGAGTGAATGAACCATGTAGAATCTGAAGGAAGAATATTCCAGGTAGAGAAGCTGACTAGTGCTAAGGACTAAGACTGCAGGTTCTTGTTGAATTTAAGGAACAAGATGCCCTGGTGGCTAGAGGCTAAGAGAGAGAGAATGAGATAATGGAGACAAATGGGAGTGTGCCCGATCATTATGTCTTTTTTGGTCAGAGTGAGAAGTTCAGTTTTTCTTCTAAGTGAGATGGGAAGCCATTGGAAGCTTTTGAAGAAAGTGGCATGCCCTGACTTAACATACTATATAATAAAGAGGTAATATGCAAATTAGCCCTCACGAAATGGCTCCATACGACTAGGCTGGCAGGGGGGTTAGTGAGGGACGACCAAACGACTGAACAAGCAGCTGCGTGGGGGCGACCAGGCCGGCAGAGGGGGGGGGTAGTTTGGGGGGCAACCAGACTGGCAGAGGGGGGGGCAGTAAGGGGGTGACCAGGCCTACAGGGGGGGCGGCAGTTAGGAGTGACCAGGCCAGCAGGGAGGGGGACAGTAGGGGGCAACCTGGCCAGCAGCGGGGCACAGTAAGGGGCGACCAGGCAGGCAGGTAGGTGAGCGATTAGAAGCCAGAGGTCCAGGATTGTGAGAGGGACGTCCAATTCCCTGGAATCGGGCCTAAACCGGCAGTTGGACATTCCCCAAGGGGCCCCGGATTGGAGAGGGTGCACACGGGGCTGAGGGGACCCCACCCACCCACCCCCGCACGAATTTCGGGCCTCTAGTCTATATCATAAAAGGCCTGTGGTCATCACACCATAACGCCATTATGACCAAACAAGCAGCAGCCTGCGGTGGGTGGGATGTGAGCTACTAGCAGTGGGGAGCTACGATCAGTGGAGGGCGGGGCGTGAGCTGCTAGTGGCCGAGAGCTATAGCAGCGGAGAGCTAATAGCAGCAGAGAGCTAGGAACGGCTGAGGGCAGTGCGAGATGAGTGGGGTGGCCAGCTGAGGCAAGTGGAAGCGAATCATGCGCGCTGGGCCTCTAGTATTGAGATAATCACAGTGGCTGCTGTGTTGAGAATAGACTGTGGAGCAAGGGTAGAAGCAGGAAAACCAGTTAGAAGGTTTTTCAGTAATTTCGATGAGGTAGTGGCTTAGAACAGAGAGGTGGCAAGAGATGTTTTAGAGTAGTGTCAGATTCAGGATATATTTTGGAAATGGAGCAAAACAAGGTTTGATGACAAGTTAAATGAAGCATATCAGAGATGATTCAAGGATAATTGTAAAATTTTTGGCATTAGTAACTGAGATAGGAAAGACTGAGGGGAGGAAGTTATTAAGGGCAAGAAGATCAGGAGTTTAATTTGGGACATGGTGAGTTTGAAGTGTCTATTAGAAACCCAAGAAGAGATCTTGGGACTGAGCCTTAGGCATTCCAGCTTTAAGAGATCTGAGAGAAAAGGAGAAACCACTAAAGACTGAGAAGGAGCAGCAAGAAGAACCAGGATTGTGGAGTCCTATAAGTGAAATAGAGAAAGGGCTTCAAAATGGAAGGAATAATCAACTCTATAGGACACTGCCAGTAGGTCGAGTAAGATGAGAGTTTGAGGATTGGTAATTGAATTTAGCAATATACAAATTATTAGTGACCTTGATGAGCAGTTTGGGTCAGGTGGTTGGGTGAAAGCTTGGTTGGAATGGGATTATAGAAGATGAGAAAGTGGGATCAAGAATTTTTTTTTAAGATAGCAAAAAAGATGTGAACAGTGGAAAAGAAATGGTGATGATTCAAGAAAAAGCAAAGTATTGCTAGAGAGAGAGCCTTGAGAAAAAGGGTTATGGGATGTGTCCAAGTAACAGGAGGGCAAGCAGTTTGTCTGAGTACAGATGCTGGTATAGATTTGATGGTAGAAATAAAGTTTTTTCTAAATGCTTCCTTGTGAGATTTTCAGTGAAATATTAATCAAGGTCTTCAGCTGAGAATGAGTATGAAAGAAAGTATTAGGGACAGTGGTTCTCAACCTTCCTAATGCCACGACCCTTTAATACAGTTCCTCATGTTGTGGTGAGTCCCAACCATAAAATTATTTTCATTGCTACTTCATAACTGTAATTTTGCTACTGTTATGAATCATAATGTAAATATCTGACATGCAGGATTTAGGCAACCCCTGTGAAAGGGTCGTTCGACCCCCAAAGGGGTCGTGACCCACAGGTTGAGAACCACTGGGCTAGGAGAAAGTTGAGATTATTGCTAAATGAATGAGATGAGACTAAATGAACTTTGGAAATGTGTGCCTGCGAGGTAACATGAAGAGCCCATTGGTTGTTCTTGGGTATGTATTTAAGATGAAATCAGATGTTGTAACTGTGTGTTTTTCTCCTTGGATGCGGGCACAGAGTAGGTGAAAAGTTAGATTTTACCAGGTTTGGGATTTGCCATGTGTATGTGGCATAGAGCAGAGGAGTTGAGAATGGAAAACAGTGATGGTTTTGGTTGATCATGGAATTTAAGATTGGTAAGGAGGGATGCAAGGTCAAGAGGAAGGTGGTAGGATCAACAGATTATAGATCCCAGCAGAGTTAGAGAATTGTTGGGATATGTTAAGAAAGTTAAGCTGGAAAAAATAGGAGGTGGTGGTCATGTGCAGTGCTTGAAATAGATTATGGAGGGATTGCAATTATGAGTAGTTACAAAGTCAGTTTAAGATATCACTATGGGAATGAGTAACTGAGGTAGCATGAAGGACAAGAGTATAGGAGCAGTGTTCAAGGAAATGAGAGACCAAGATACTGGAAGAATGATCTATGGATATGAAAGCACTGATAATTAAGGCAGAGTTATGTTAGAGGGGTGATGACCCATGGGTTAAATTATGCAAGGAATAAGGGCTAGTAGCCTATTGGTCTATAATTGCTTATAAAGAAGAGAGGTAGTGTGGATGATGTAATCATGACATGAGATTCAGTGCTGAAGTAGAATGGAGATGTCCTATAACAACTAGAATAAAAGTTCTTCTATATACTTTATTATCCTATATAATAAAAGGGTAATATACAAATTGACCCTAACGGCAGAACAACCAGAACAACCTCTGGACGAGTCACTATGAGGTGCACTGACCACCTCTTGGTGCCTTTCCCTGGCTGGCAGGCTCTGATCGCCTGATGGCCACCTATGGCAGGGGCGGGGCTGGCAAGTGGGTGGGAACAGCCGACCTCTCAGTCCTTTCCCCCGGTTGTCAGGCACCGATGACCCAATTGCAAATGGAGAACTAGGGGTGGGTTGCGGCAGGGGGGCAGGGCCATCTGTGGGCAGCTGGGGAAGATGTCCCTGAATGCAGGCCTGGCCTAGGGACCGTACCTGCACATGAATTTCATGTGTCAGCCCTCTAGTTCTGAATAAAATAATAATTTCCAGTATTTGATAAAGCTTTCAAGTGAAGATTTGCAAAGGTTAAAAGTTAGTTTCTTTTTGATATATATTAGCTAAATGGGAAAAAGATTAAAGGCCTGATTTATCATATATATCAAGATAATTATAGGTTTTTCATGGGCTGTTATAAAGAATAAATTTTTGGTATCTTAACAGATGGGAAATAAGACCAAGATTGGAAAATGTCCTTTAAGAACAAAACAAACCAGATGCATTCTAAAATCAACACAAAATACTTGTATCAGTAGTGAAAAACTTTTGGAAAAGAAGAAAATTGGTTCAGAAACGTCACTGGTAAAAGGTGAAAAAAATAGTATGGCTAAGGATTTATGCAAGCAGTATGCTGATAAAGACTGTCTTCATATCCGGAAAGAGAGTTCACCTACAACCCCTAAAATACAGAAGACTGGGAACACCTTAAGTACACCTGTAATGGCTAAACAGAAGCCTTGCAAAAATCACATCACAGGCGAAAATATGAAGAGTAGTTTGGTGTGTCTAACACAAGACCAGCTACAACAGATTTTGATAAATGTAAACCACAGAAATAGACCCACGTTCCTGACTGAGAATGGAAAGGAGGAGGAAACAAGTAAGACTTTCTGAAGTTTTAGTACATTTTATTGACATAAAATGTTTTGGAATTTCAGGTTCATTGATTTTTACATAACTGTGCCTCTTAAATTCTATTTTACATGTAACAATTTTTCAAAATGATTGGTCTCTTAAGGTAAATAAATATACAGGATTACTTTTATAATATGCTATATTTTACGGTTAATGCCCAGAATATTATTCTCATGAACCATAGCCTTAAGAAATCCAGTTTTCTGTGAACTCTAGAAAAGATGTTAATACAGAACACTATTGTACTTATTTTAGAATGTAGAAAAACCTTACTTACATTAAAAAGAATTATATAAAATGTTCCAACAAACCATTATAGTACTTCTAGTGAAAATTGAGGGACCCCTACTATGAAGATTTGACTTGCTTGTTGAAAATGTTGATTTTCCTGGCCCCTACATTTTGCTTTTCCTAATTCTCAATCCATGCTAAGGATTGGCAGCACTATCTTTAAAACACAAACTTGAAAGGAGTAGTAGAATATTACATGCCTTCTGTTTCACTAATCATAATTGTACTTAAAAGCCTTCTTGTTTCAGCTTTGAGCTGAAGAATTGTGAATATGAGTAGAAATATCATTAACATTTTGTGAGTCAATAGTGGAAAAAAAAAAAAAATTAACAGTCACCAGGAAGAGTTCCCACAACTGGTTTGGAGACCAGGTAGCTCCTATATACTCCCAAGGTGCTGAGATAGTGTAATCTACCTTCTCTTGGTCTAGATCAGTGGTCAGCAAACTGCGGCTCGCGAGCCACATGCGGCTCTTTGGCCCCTTGAGTGTGGCTCTTCCACAAAATACCAACTTCTGCGCATGGGCCACAAAGTTTCAATCGCACTGTACATGTGCGCCCGCACGTGGCATTTTGTGGAAGAGCCACACTCAAGGGACCAAAGAGCCACATGTGGCTCGCGAGCTGCAGTTTGGCAACCACTGGTCTAGATTATCCTTTGTAAAATGAGAAAGCTAGATTTTGTCTTGTAAGTCTAGAATTCTAGTTCAGAGAACAAAAAAATAAAAACTTAGCAAAGATAGTGAGAGAAAATATCAATAAAGTTAAAAGAATTTTCCTAGTCATATAATGACCTACATATTAGATATGCTTTTTCTTCACTAGGAGAACTAGCATGTTAAGGAACAATGTAGAATAGTTTTTGAACCAAGCATGAGTCCAAAATATTTGGAATAGCTATAGCTGGGGCATAAAGCCAGTGGTCCATGGTAAAGTTTTTCACTGATTTCCCAGCTAAATTAGGAAAAGGTAGTGAGTTTTTCATAGAGCTATTTGCTTTTATTCTCAATAAAGTCAATTGTGTTTTTGTTTATATTATTTTTAAAAGTGATGTTGGCAGGAATAAATGGAGGTTTATTTTTGTTGTTGTTGCTTGTTGTTTGGTACAGGAATTTGTATAGCTGTGGCCATACATCTGGGTCATTAAACCTCTGAGGCTCAGTTTCCTTTTTTGACAAAAAGGGAGTCATAATACCCACTGCAAAGATTGCTGTGAGAAATAATTAGGTGATGTGTAAGGCAATGTTTTTTAAACTGTATAGCAGTATGCTAAAATAAGGTATTGTAATAGATGCAATTATACTGTTAATTTTAAAGCCTGCATTTTATTTCCTAGGTCAGTACAGTCTACATTTAAACAGTATTCCTAATCAGAAAAAGGATGAGAACATTATGGGACTACTCCAAAAAACTGAGGTTGTTTCATGTGTCCAAGATGAAAATAAATCTGTTTTAAATAAAAGTCAGGAGACATCTAAGCAGTCTGAGCATAAAATTGCCATGTATGTAACTCATATCTTGTGAATATGATTTTTGCTTGACTTTCTTATGAAATATTAACTCTGAAGACTAAGAGCTAGTTAAAAGTTATTACTGAATACTATGGAGTATGTTGTGTCGAAATGGATAATAAGGTTTCAGTCATTATTTTGTGTTTTGTCTCAGAGAGAATGTATGGAAACCAGCGGACATATTCAGTACTCTGGGGGAAAGAGAACGTGATAGAAATTTGTTGGAAGCAAAAAAAGCCCAGTGGAGGAAAGAGCTTGGTAAGTAATTATTAACACCTATTATTGTAGTTTGGTTGACTTACAGAATATATATAAAGGATGAAATATATCCTTCAATATGATATTATCAAAAGTCTTGTGTTATAAATTTGCCATTTAGAGGAGTTCTCTGTAAATGTATAAGAAGATTGTGGTTTCACATTCGCTTACATTGTACCTTTTTGTTTGGCACTCTGGTGTGTACCAAAAGCCAGAGGTGAGCATTGATGTCATCAGTATCATTCTAGAGCTCCTGGATCTCAAAGATTCCTAAACTTTTCTCATTTCTTGAAAATCCACTTATCATATTTTTCCATTACAGAAATCCTATGGGTTTAAAGATGGTTTTATTTAAAAATAGAGTTCATTTTTTTAAAATAAAATGTTCTAATGAAGAGTTATCAGTATGATATCAATTAGTGTATTCCACACAAAAATAAGCTTATTGTTTTTTGTCAGACTGTAGAAACTGTATAACAGAAATATTTATAATTTTTGTTAGGGTCTTAAAATATTGATAATAACTAAGAAACTCCCATTGCTTCTTGGACTAGACTTGGAGTCCATAGTTTGGAAAATACATGAAGTAACAGTTGTACTTTTAGAAATAGCTGTACTAAGAGCATGAAGATGGGCTTCACCCTCCTGTGAGGCAGCCATGCTGGTACAGGATAGGTGATGTAGAAAAAGAGATAAGCAGAAGAATTAGGGAATGAATTGATATTGGAAGTGATGGTAACAGAAGAATGAAGAAATTTAATATATGGTAGCAGAATCAGAAGATTTGGAGATCTGATCTGTGTTTATAGCATAATTTCAGCTTTAAATATTTTTAAATAAAATTTAGCTTATCAAAATACAATACAAAACTTCTGAAGTAAGATATGGAGCTACTTGGAAATGACTGAAGTGTTTTATGCTTTAATTATTATCTTTAAAAATACAATTTACTGTTACTTGATACTGTTAGAAAAAGCACATCTTTCTTTCTTAAAGCTTTGCTTTCATTAGTTTTCTTGGAATTTAAATTTATATATCTTTGACATTTTAAGAACTATTGATTTGGGGTCTTGTTTATTTATATTGTTCTGTTAACACAAGATTTTATATTTTTTACTTTTTTCACAGTTATGAATAATGCTGACATTTATTAAATATTTATTTTGTGCCAGGTCCTGTACTGAAATAGGCACTATTATTACTCTCTTTTTACAGAAGAACAAACAGGTTTAGAAAAGTGAACAGTAATTTGTCCATAGACATATTGTGGGGAAATAGTTGAACTTGGATTTGACCCCCAAATTTCTCTGAATCCAGAGTTCTTACTTTTGAGTCTCTTACTAATAATTGACTGAACATTTCAGGAAAGTAGAACCTCAAAATAATTAGCATAATATAAACTATGTTGTCCTGAAAAAATCTCTTTATTGATAATTGTAATAGACATTATTACATCCATTTGTGCCATACTTAAATTTGGTTCTGATTAAATGTTTTATTCCATCTCCTTTTAAAATTTTTCTTTATCTTGTGAGTTAATCTCCTCTGTACAAAACAATTTTAATCTGTGTTAGAATCTGCACTCTTTAAGAAGGTCATGATTTGTTTACGTGATTTTTTTTGCAGTTATTGTACATTTTTTTAAAAAGGACATTATTTCCAGATGAACAGGTTGCTTTAAAGAAGAAAGAAAAAGAAACTCCTGAAAAATGGAATAATACTTGGGAAAAATCTGAAAGTGATAAAATAGTATGGGAAAAACTTCAAATTCTTGACCAGTCTAAGGTAAGAGTATCAAAAGCAAGCATTTATGGAATATAAGACATCTGAATTAATTGAAATTTTGTAATGCTAAGTCATGTTCAGATCATAAGTTTATTTTTAAAGCACATTTATTATTTATATTTACTAAAGATACACTTTGTTGTTTTTTTACTTTGTTTTTATTGTTTGCACTATTACAAATGTTCCCATTTTCCACCCCTTCCCTCTGGCCATCACCACATTGCTTTCTGTGTCCATGAGTTATGCATATTTGTTCTTTGGCTAATTCCTTTATCCCCTTTCATCCAGTCCTGCCTCCCCCTGACATATTTATTTAAAAAAAAAATACATATATATATGTATGTATGTATATATAATTCTATTAACTATTTTTAAAAGCATATTCTTTTTAAAAAACTTATTTTTCAGATGCTATTTGAGAACACTGTTATTTTGAATTTAATTATGATCTCAACTAGTCTCTGTTTGCATTCTGTAAATTATCTTACTATGTTAGTAGTTATCAGCCTTTAGGCACCATCTTTAGGCTCTTATAAAAACTACAATTTTTAGATGTCCACAAAATTCTACCACTGACCATATGGTATCCACTATAAGCTTATCAAATCGAATATAAGTACATACCAGGTGTCCCTCAGGGCTTGCTTTGATGAACTTTAAATTTTTGCCTGTGTTTGATATGAGAGGAAGAAAATGTGCCCTTGTTATTCTATTTGTTTTTAGACTTCTGCTAGTGTTTCCAGCATTCTGTCACAGTCTCCCACACAGGTAATGGTGGTCCAGGCTGATGGTCACTCACCATCTAGAGCTAGTCAGATTTTAGAGGTAAGTCCTAAGTGTCATTACTTTGAATATATATGGTTTTTAGTACTTGATCACTATGTAACCTATTTTCCTTGAAGTAGTGAATTTAAGTATTATTTTTAATTACCAGATAATATTTACTGAGTCCATTGTGCTCTTTAAATTTAAAAAATGTTATAAGCTATTTCTTTTTTACACATATAATCCCTTCTTCCTAGTGGACATTTACATTTTAACAAATGTGTTCTGAAAATAATACAGTAACCTAAAGGTGGTAGACATTTTCATTCAGCACTGTAGGTTTTTTTTAAAGGCCCCTCCAGATTAGATTGTTTGCATGGCTGTTTATTCTGCTCCATATAGGGTTGATTTACCTACATCAGTTTTGTAGTTTGTTGATAATTTTACATTAACAAAAGAATGAAACTTGAATTGTATTTTGCCATGTTTCCAAAAGCACTTTGTTGAAAGGCAGTAAATTAGTATTGATAGACATAATTTGGAAAAACATCTATATTTCTGGGTGATAATTTAAGTGTAAAGTTTAGAAATTAATGCATATAGATACTACTGAAAACTACACTGGAACTATTCATGAAGTTGGTGATAATTGGCTTATTTACTTTTTAAAATTAGGACTGAAGAATCTTTAATGCTAAAAATATTAAGTATTTTCCGTTACCAAAATTTAGGTTGAAATGTTAGAATATTATTTATTTTTGTTGATTTGCACGGTTCTTTAGGTCATTTATTACCTTAAAGTAACCCATACTATTTTTATTAGTGCAAATAAAGAACCATTTGAGGTGACGTTATTTGCAAATAAAGAAATAACTAGCCCTGACCAGTTTGGCTCAGTGGATAGAGCGTCGGCCTGCAGACTGAAGGGTCCCAGGTTCAATTCCAGTCAAGGGCATGTACCTTGGTTGCGGGCACATCCCCAGTAGGGAGTGTGCAGGAAGCAGCTGAATCGATGTTTCTCTCTCAGTGATGTTTCTAACTCTCTATTCCTCTCCTTCTCCCTTCCTCTCTGTAAAAAAAAAAAAATCAATAAAAGAAATACACACACACACACACACACATGCGCGCGCACACATGCTAGAGGCCCGGTGCATGAAATTCGAGGATGAGTAGGGTCCTTAGGCCTGGCCGGCGGGGCGATTGGGGCCCCTGCTTGCACCCCCCTTGGCCTGGTGCCACCCGCTCACCCGCTCCACCATCCCGAAGCGGTCCTGCTTACATTGGGGCCCATCGGGGCCTGCGCTCCACTGCCTCCCACTGCCAGCTCTGGGTCACCGACACCCGCCATGTTCCACGCTGCCCCCTGGTGGTCAGTGCACATCTAACTCCCAGTCAGTCGAATTACTGCCCGTAATTTGCATATTATCCTTTTATTATATAGTATATTTAATAAAAGCATGTGTCCCTTTTTTTATAACCCCAAAACTATAAAGTTATTTATATTTTGGAGTCAGAGTTGGGGGTTGAGAGTGGGAGAAGGACAAGAAAGCAAAACACACGCTAAATCTATGGCTGAATAACCAAAGGTTAAGGAGTACCTACTTATTCTTTTACTATTTAAATGCAGTTTTTATGTATTTATTTATGAATGTGGTAAGATACCTGAAAGATGTTGAGGGAAAATGAATTGTGTTTTAAAAAAGAAAAACACCCTTTCTTAAACCTGCAAGCAGTTGGTTTCAGAAATCCCAGCTATACCAGGACTATTTTATACTATTTGAATATTAAGTTAACCTCTTCATGTAATTGAGAGGCGGAGAAGTTTGGTTGTTGGCAGGATCACCAAGACCCATTTTGTTAGAACAGTGGCTGACATAAAACAAGTGCTTAATGAAGGTGTCAAACAAACTCAAAAAGAGTCTGGAGGCTTTGACTAGAAATAAATGATAAAGATTTATTCAAGGGTCTTAGGCTTTGCAAAACAAAAATACAGCTAGGCAAAAACCCAGAAGTGTTCCGAAGAAGATAGACAAGTTAAGAGTTTTTATAGTAAAAATATATTCTTGAGAATAATAAGTTCTGCATTCTTAGCCCTAGGATTGGTCCAGGACAGTTATCGGTCAGATATTGGGCAGTCTGGATAGTATGGAGGATGGGCGCCAGGAGATCTGATCACATCTGGTGGTCTGGATAGTGGATATCAGGTGGTCTGTATACATGAGTCGTTGAGGGGGTGGAGGTCTGATGTATATCCAGGCATTGATGTAGGACTGGAAAGTTCAAACGTTTTAAGTTCTCAGGCTAGATAAAACCTACTTGATTTTAGTAATTTAGCAGCTTGACTATAGTGACTTCATTATATTGCTTCACTGTATTCCTCAGAGGTTTGCTGTAGTTGTAGTGTACAAAACTGGTCTATTTGGAACTCTGAGGCTGTTGAGGGTCAATTCCCTTAACAGGTTTCTTTCCTCTCTCTTCTATTCTCAATCTCCTACCTTAATTGAATAGCCCTGTATTTTCATCCTTGTATTGTTCAGCCCAAAACATTCTTTTACACTGTGTAGCTTAAAACTCCTTTTGTGTTTCTTAGACATTTAATTACAGCCTCAGCCTTTTTGAGAATGCCTTACCTTCATAAAACTTGGCTTTTCCCTAATAACTACCACTCCCTGAGAAATCTTTTAAGTACAGGGAGTATATCCTAATGTACTCTCTAACAGGGGGTAGAATGTGAGGCTGTTATGCTACCAACTTCTTATTGCTACTACCAAACCATAGTTCTTCAGTTGGCCAACAACAAATTCCATCTAGATGTTTCCTTTTTATTTTTACCTTTTTTATTGTGTAAAATGTATATAACATTTTTATCATTTTAAAATTCAGTGGCGCCCTGACCGGTTTGGCTCAGTGGATAGAGTGTTGGCCTGCAGACTTAAGGGTCCCAGGTTCGGTTCCGGTCAAGGGCATGTACCTTGGTTGCGGGCACATCCCCGGTGGGGAGTGTGCAGGAGGCAGCTGATCAATGTTTCTCTCTTATCGATGTTTCTGACTCTATCCCTCTCCCTTCTTCTCTGTAAAAAAATTAATAAAATATTAAAAATAAATAAATAAAATAAAATTCAGTGGCACTAACTACATTTACATTGTCACGCAACCATCACCACTGTCCATTTTCTGAATTCTTTCATCATCCCAAATTGAAACTACTCATTAAACAATAATTCCCCATTTCTCTCTAGCAAATCACCATTCTACTTTCTGTCTCTATGAATTTGACTATTCTAGGTACCTTTAAGTGTAATCACACAATATTTGTTCTTTGTGTCTGACATATTTCACTTAGCATAATGTTTTTAGGGTTTGTTTAAGCTGTAGCATGTATCAGAATTTCATTTATTTTTTAAGGCTGAATAATATTCCATTGTATGTGTAATACTAAATTTTGTTTATACATCCAAATGTTGGTGGATATTTGAGTTGTTAGCACCTTTAGGCTGGTAATAGGAATGATGCAGCTGTATACATTGCTGTACAAATAATCCCTGAGTCTCTGCTTTCAGTTCTTTTGGGTATATACCTATAGTGGAATTGCTAGACCATCTGGTAATTTCATGTTTAATTTTTATGTTAAATTTTTACCTATTCGGTGGTTTTATATTTCTTGGCTGTAAAAAAGAAGGAAACCTTACCCTTTGCGACAGCATGGATGGACTTGGAGAGCATTATGCTAAGTGAAATAAGCCAGTCATAGAAAGACAAGTACCATATGATTTCACTCATCTGTGGAATCTAATAAACAAAATAAACTTACATACAAAATAGAAACAAACTCATAGAGAACAGACTGACAGCTGTCAGGGGGAGGTGTTGCCGGGCTGGGTGAAAATGGTGAAGGGAATAAGCAAAAAGAGAAACAAGCTTATAGACACAGACAACGCTATGGTGATTATCAGAGGGAAATGGGGGCCAGGAAAGAGGGGATTAATGGTGATGGAAGGAGACTTGACTTGGGGTGGTGAGCACACAATACAATATATATATATATGATGTATTATGGAAATGTACAACTGAAACCTGTATAATTTTGTTAACCAGTGCCACCCCAATACATTTAATAAAAAAAAAAAATTAAAAAAAAATGTAAGTTAAAAAAAAGAAAACAGTTGTGAATGAAGCTCTTAATCATAGGTAAGGCAAATTGAAGAAGCATTTGTAAGAAATCTGAAATTTTATACCTTGGTGTAGAGTTTATTGTTATCTATACAATGTGCTAAAACTAAAAGGAGAAAATACTTTTAAAAAAAATTTTAAATAATTTGTACTGACTTATAGAGAGAGGAAGGGAGAGGGAGAAAGAGAAACATTGATGTGAGAGTGGAACATCAATCACTGCCTTCTGCACACCCCAGTCATGGGGATCAAGCCCATAACCCAGGCATGTGCCCTGATTAGGAATCAAACCAGCAACCTTTTGGTGCATGGGATGACATCCAACCAACTAAACCATACCAGCCAAGGCAAAAATATATATATTTTTATTGATTTCAGAGAGGAAAGGAGAGGGAGAGAAACATCAGTAATGAGAGAGAATCATTGATCGGCTCCCTCCTGCAGGCCTCCCACTGGGGATTGAGCCAGGACCAGGAATTTGAACCCTTACCCTCCTTGTTCATAGGTATTGGTCAACCACCGAGCAACGCCAGCCAGGTAGAAAAATATATTCTTAATAACTAAGAAAAGTCTAGTTAATATCAACATTGATGAGTTGGTAAAAGATGGCAAGATCAGAGGATGTGAGAGCATACTAAAGTTCTTGTGTTATTAGAAGAAGACATTTATAGACCTCAAATTAAAGAGAGGCTTAAAAATAAAGTGGGAGAAACTGAAATGTAAAATTAAGATAAAAGAAATAGGACCATCAATAATTATAATAAATCTAAGTGAACTAACACTCACAAGTCAACATATACTGACAGGTTGGAATAAAGAAACCTAGAGATTTTCTAGAATACAAGACATACCCAATGCATAAGAACACAGCAAGGTGGAAAATAATAGGATTTTAAGAACCACAATAAACTTGGTATTGTTACACTAATAAAAATAAGAAAACATTATTGGGGATAGTGGGGGTTATAAATATTAATAGAAGATCCAACATCAAAAAGGTATAGCAATTTTTAACATGCATGTACCTAGCAGATGAATAAAACCTTAAATATATGAATCGAGAAATTACTAAAACTTCAGAGAAATTTATAAGTTTTTTATTAAAGGTAGATTTCAACATGGAAATCAGCAATATAGCAAGTTGATTTTAATTAACATATCAGATTCTATGTCCAACAATTAGAAAACATTTTTTTCAAGCACACATGAATATTTATAAAAAGTGATACTGTGTTGAGCCACAAAGACTCAGTAAAATTTTAAATAGCTATTATATAAACAGTGTTTTCTACCTATAAAGCAAGTAATTTAGAAGTTACTAAAAAAAAGATTTTTTAAGCCACTACATATTTGGAAATTAAAGACCACAGCACTAAATAATTTGAGAGTTAAAGAAAGAAAAATTGAAATCACAAATATTTGGAACAGAAAGATAGTGGTTATGTACATACATCAAAATGTAAGATAGAGTAGGATTCAAGGGAAATTACATTAAATAAGGAAACCTTTAAATCAATATGCCAGGTGCCCATCTTAAGTTAGAATTAACCAAAAATAGAAGAAACATCATGAAAAATAGGAGCATCTGTAAAATGCATAACATACAAAGCTGAAAATTGTCTTTTAAAGTACAAAATCTGTCAAGACTGATTAAGAATACAGAATCAAGAGTGAAAATGCAATAATTGTAAGTAGAAAGTAAATCATTAGTAAATGAATATCTTATGCCAACAATTGTGAAAACTTACATGAAATGGATAAATTACTGTAAAAACTAATAACTTACAGGAGCTGACTTAAAAACTTGAGTACTCTTGTAACTGTTAAAGTAAATGTAGATCTTATTAAAAAAGTTTTCCCACAAGTGGACAAAATGTCCACATAGTCTGACATTTTCTACCAAATTTTAAAGGAGTGAATATCAAATTTATTTAGATTACTAGGCAGTAGAAGTATAGACTAACCCAAAATTAATTTTAAAAGCCTGGTATAAACTTAATATTAAAGCCAGAAAAATAAATAACAGAAAAGGAAGATTAGGTTTATTTTGTTTCATGAATATACACACAAAAATCTTAAAATATTAGCAAGTAAAATTCAATAATGTGTATCATCAGTAAGATAGGTTCATACTAGGTAGTTAAGGAAATGTTTTAAATCCACAAATGTAATGTTTCTTTTAACCCAACAAAAGAAAATATCTCAGTACAGTAGAAAAAGCATTTACTAAAATTCAAAACCAGTTCATTAAGAAAAATGACTCTGGAAATTAGACTAGAAGGGATTACCCATTGAGCATTAAAAGCAAAAAAGCCCTAAAACAAACATCATCCTAAGTAAGCCATTTTAGAAATATTCCATTTAAAATAAAAAAAATGAGATGCCCTGGCCTGTGATTAGAGCATTGGCCCATGCACCAAATGATTGCAGGTTCAATTCCTGGTAGGAGCACATGCCTGGATTGTGGGTTCTATCCCCAGTGGGGGGCATGCATGAGGCAGCTGATCGATGATTCTCATTATTGATGTTTCTATCTCTCCCTCTGTCTTCCTCTCAGAAATCAATAAAAAAATATATTTTTAAAAATGAGTATATTATGAACAACTTCTGCCAGTACATTAGAGAATTTAGATGAGAAATTGAGAAGTTATTAGAAAGACATCATTAAAATTGACACAAGAAATAGAAATGAATGAATGTGTATTTATTAAAGAAATAGAACTTGTAATTAAAAACTTCACAATGTAGACTCAGGCCCAGGTAAGTTTAATGGTGAATTCTTCCAGAAAATAAGGTAGAAGGCAAAACTCCAAGGTTCTTTATGAGGGCAGTATCCTCCTATATAATAAAACCCTAATATGCAAATTGACCGAACAGCAGAACGACTGGTTGCTATGATGCACACTGACCACCAGGGGGCAGACGCTCAATGCAGGAGCTGCCCGAGGTGGTCAGTGCGCTCTCACAGGAGGAGTGCCATTCAGCCAGAAACCGGGCTCATAGCTGGCAAGCGCAGCGGTGCTGGTGGGAACCACTCCCCCCTCTGCTGCAGGCGGGCAGTAAGGAGCGAGGGGTCCTGGACTGCAAGAGCCGGAATGTGAGGGGGAATATCTGACTGCTGGATTAGGCCCGATCTGGGGATCAGGCCTAAGCCAGCAAGCGGATATCCCCTAAGGAGTCCCAGACTGCGAGAGGGCACAGGCCAGGCTCAGGGACCCCCCTGAGCGCATGAATTTCATGTACCGGGCCTCTAGTAATTAAATAAAAACCCAATGCCCAAAGCTATTAAGACCAATAAGTTTTATAATAAAACCTGACAAAAAAAATACAAGAAAGAAAAATGTTAAAAATAATATATCATGATGAGTTGGGTTTAAGTAACACAAACTAGGTTTAACATTCAGAAATTGAGTCATTAAATTTGTAGAAATAATAGGTAAATTTAATCACAATGGCTGGATATAAAATGAATACACAAGTGTCACTGCACAAAATTGAAAGCTAGGAGAAACCAAGATGGCGGCATAGGTAAACACCGGAAATTGCTGCCTCGCACAACCATGTCAAAAATACAACTAAAAGACAAAACGGACATCATCCAGGACCACAGGAAGGCTGGCTGAGTGGGAATTCTACAACTAGAAGGAAAGAGAAAAGCACACTGAGACTCAGAGGAGGTGCAGAAGTAAAGTGCAGAGGTACGGGGGCCCACGTGGAAAGGGCTGGCAACTGAGGACACGGTTGTCTTTTTCAATCGGGAGGGAGTCTCAAGCTCCCGAATGCTCTGAACTCCCTTTCCAGGCGAGTCTCTGAGGACCCAGACTCATACGGGGAGAAACTGGACTGTCTGGCATCAGTGGGAACTCGAGGGCGGCTTTCTCTCAGAGGTGCTTGCAGTGATTACCCTGGGACACTGAGACATGGGGCCTCTTAGGGTAGGACTGAGGATCTGCCACAGCCGTTTGCTCTGCCCTGTTGATTCCCTGAGACCCCGCCCCACCCAAGCTGTGCGCAGAGGCTTTTGCATATGAAAGGCCTGGCCCTTTGCAATCTGAAAATTACCTAACAAACTGCAGCTGGGTCAGAGAGACCCAGAACTTCCAAAAGAAGGCCCAAGGCCCCACAGCAGCTTGCATTGCTTCACAGCTGGGCCTCATCTGGGCACCTCCAAATCCCAAACAAAGAAGAGGAATCTGCAGATCTCTCCATAGCTCCTGTTGGGTAGCCTCAGGCAGAGGCTAAATTAGCACCTCCTTAGAGATCCAAGAGCCAGTGTACCCAGTGGTCAGAATGGGACCATCCAGATTACAACTCCTCAGATCCATAAGGGACACACTCAGGGGGCAGACTCAGTGAGCACCAAAGCCCCAATGAAGCAAGTCTTGCCCCAGAAGGGTGTCTCCAGCACAGAAGTTCTCCCACTGTAGACACAGCTGATTCTCACAGACAATTGGCCTGGAGGTCAATTCCTCCCAGTGATACCTACAACAATCAAGGCTTACCTACAACAAGACTGTGCACAAAGCCCACAAAGGGGTGCACCAAGAGTGTCCACCTCAGGTAATTGGGGAGGCTGAGCCACTGGGCCCTATAGGACACCTAGCACAGAAAGCCACTCTATCAACACAGGGAAGCATAAAAAATACGGAGACAAAGAAACAGGTCACAAATGACAGAAATGGAGGAAAGCACACTACTGGATATAGAGTTCAAAACCAAACTTACAAGGTTTTTCAAGAATTTTCTAGAAACCACCGATAAATTTAGTGAGACCCTCAAGGATATGAACAAGGACCAACTAGAAATTAAGCATACACCGACTGAAATAAAGAATATTATACAGACTCCCAACAGCACACCAGAGGATCGCAAGAATCAAGTCAAAGATTTGAAATACGAAGAAGCAAAAATCACCCAACTGGAAAAACAAAAAGAAAAAAGAATCCAAAAATATGAAGATAGTGTAAGGAGCCTCTGGGACAACTTCAAGCATACCAACATCCAAATTATGGGGGTGCCAGAAGAAGAGAGAGCAAGATATTGAAAACCTATTTGAAGAAATAATGATAGAAAACTTCCCCTACCTGGTGAAAGAAATAGACTTACAAGTCCAGGAAGCACAGAGAACCCCAAACAAAAGGAATCCAAAGAGGACCACACCAAGACACATCATAATTAAAATGCCAAGAGCAAAAGACAAAGAATCTTAAAAGCATCAAGAGAAAAAAAGTCAGTTACCTACAAGGGAGTACCCATACGACTGTCAGCTGATTTCTCAACAGAAACTATGCAGGCCAGAAGGGAGTGGCAAGAAATATTCAAAGTGATGAATAGCAAGAGCCTACAACCTAGATTACTTTACCCAGCAAAGCTATCATTCAAAATTGAAGGTCAGATAAAGAGCTTCACAGATAAGAAAAAGCTAAAGGAGTTCATCACCACCAAACCAGTAGTATATGATATCCCGAGAAAATGAATTTTCTGAGAGTCCCACAGGAGGATGAGATATTGTAGAAAGCTTTATTTCTGTGGAATCAAATCCGAGTTTCCCATAGTTCCATTTTGCTTAGTCCTCCCATTAAAGAAGTTCCATTTTGCTTTCAGCAGAACTAAAATGAAAGCCAATGTCCAGAGTTTCCATTCCATCTCTGCACAGTCCAATGCAGCATCAGGCTAGCTTAATTTGTTTTCCCAGCTGCAGTCCATTAGTCCATTGCATGTGGGGTCTGCATGGCCATGGGCCATGGGCCATGGGCCATGTGGTTATAGAGGACACACAGGCAGGAGCAAAGCCAAAGGAACCAGAGAGCCGAGAGAGAGCGAGCGAGCAAGCTTTGTCTGTAGGATTATGCATTCCCAAATTTTCACGGGCTTCCTATGGCCCTGCCTACTCTATCCAACCCATCGTTCCCTAGTCTTGACTGAGGCACTTTCCCTTGTCACCCCAACTCATTGCACATGTGCCCATTTCCCCCTTTGTTGGACCCCTTCCCACAGTGACCTGCAGGGAATGGACTGGTGGTTCACTGGAGACTTTGAAATTGTAGCTTCCTGGTGATACTGCCCAAATGGCCATGCTTATAATATCTGGCCTCCCTTTTGCTCCTTTCCTATTATTAATAACTACCTAATTACAACAGCATCACTGGATTCTCTCTTTTTAACCTTTCCCTTCCCATTGCCTCTAGTACTTAAGATGTTTGGGTGGTTTGTTGTTCTGCCTGGGGAATATACTAATTTAGATTTAAATGAACACATTAACGGTGCTAAAAATGGAAATTGTAACCAAGTCATGACATCTTAGTTGTAACTCTGCCCCTTGCTCACCCACTAACCATCCCGTTTTTCTCTGGCCATTTGAACCATTGCCCATTGTTTTAGTGGCAGATAGGTGAGAACTTTGATCTACTCACACCTGCCATCAACACTTATTGCATCTTCATATTTGTTAGGGTTGCTGAAGGAGGAATGCAGGAGGCCAAAAGGGGTAAAGAATTATGAATTTATTAGGTCATCTGGAAACCCAGATGGGCTGAACCCTAAAATGGTGCCAACCCCCAAAGACGGGGAGTCAGAGGTTTTTAAAGGACTCTAGGCAGGCTTTCTCTGGGCAGAGAATTTTCTACGCAGGTCCAGATTCTGGGAGAGATAATGGTCTTAGCAAGTGGAATGTGGTCTAAGCAAGTGGAATGTCCATTGTGAAGTGACCTAAAGGTCAGTTCCCAGGGGAGAGTTATCGATTCAATTATTTGATCAGACCTAACGTTCTAGCCTTTTTGTTTTATGGAATATGGACAAAGGTCATATCTTTCGTAATTACTTCCTGCTGACGTGGGACGTCTCGATCACAGGGGGATGGAATTTGATAGTAGTCTGCTGGATGAGGGGTCGCAGCAGCATGATTTCCCCAAGAGACTGGTTGGTGAAGGCTCAAAAGCGGTCCTGTTGAGTGACTTGGGAGGTAAAAGCTGGTCCGAGGCTGCCACAGCGTCACTTGTCTGGTTTTGCTGCTTTTCTAGACCTGGAGCTGAAATACAACTGAGGTCTAGATGTTATCTTTAGGGAGGAAAAGGTCAGGGGTCTAAACTGCCTGACTAGTGATATGAAAGGGGAGGAGAGGTTACCCTGGGGGTGAGGTTATTGTTTTTCCAGTTTTGCCCCTTGCTAGGCATCCAGAGCTTTCTGGTAGGTCCTGAGACAGGATTTCAACATAGGATGACCAGTGGTTAGGCTCCCTATGGCAGTTTCAGCCCCTACTGTGATGCCCAGGGTTATTAGGAGAGGTATTCTCTGGACTTCTCTTTTGTGTCAGGTATGATGGGTTATGGGGACAGGTGAAGACTGATTATTGGGGGCTATATCTACAATGGGTGAGAGATAGATAAAGGTACAGGTTTCTGTCCAGTTGATCGGGAAGCAGTTGTATGTGTTTTCCTCACAGAGGAAGAAAAATACCTGATCATGGAGACAAGCTGAAAGGTATAGAGAGAAGAGGTGGACTAAAGGGTATGAGGTTCCTTTTCTCAGTTCCACACTCCAAGTTGAGAGGGTAGTCGTCATGGCGCTACCGATAAGGGGTGACAGATGAGTGCTTGAGATTCTATTGCAGTGAAAGTGGACGGGAACGCTACAATGGGCTGTTATCCAAGGGAAAAGAGAAAGGGAAGGAAAGGAGCAGGTGAAGCCTGGGGCCTGGGTGGTTGGATAAGAAGAAAAACGAACTGGCTGTAGAAAGTAACGATTGGCTTCCATTGGGACCAATGGCCGTTTGGTAGTTCTAGGTTAACTGTGGTGTGTTGCAAGCTGATGATGGGAGATGGCCCATTGATATATTGCCCTGTGACCTTGTAAAGCATAAAGGGGTTTGGGCGATTAGTGGGGTGTTAGAGTGTTAAGACCTGGACAGGGAGGGAGGAGCTACCTTAGTAGGAGATTGAATATAAGAACAGAAAAGAAGGGAGGCTTGATTTGCCTGGGCTGTATAATAATTACCTAGAAGGGTGTCTGCCTTTTTGAGAAATATAGTTCCCTTTTCCTTCTTATAAGCTAGAGTGATTTTTGCCCAATTCCGTCTCTTGACTGATATAAGGATGGTGGTATTTGCTGAAGAAGAGTGTGAAAGGCAGAGCTAGCAATCCCTGGCAAGGGTTGAATTGGTCTGGATTAGAGGGAATGGGTAAGGTTAAGTGTTCATTTGAGATGAATGGAAGTGAGAAAGTTCCTAATGGGTGTAGGAGAGGATGGTTGGTATAGAATGAGAAGGAGAGCTAATCCCCACTTCCAGGGTCGGGATTGTCCCAAGGAGGGGGAAAGGGTTTGTTCGGGACCTAGAAAGAAGGAAGTCTCATCCCATGGGTAATCGAAGTCCCCTTGTAGAAGGAAGTCCCATAGAAAGGTGAGAATCCTGATGTAAAGGGAGGGGGGACAGTAGCTAGGACCTGGAGGATTTGTATTGTGAGAGAAGGTGGGCTTCCCGGGAAGTCAGGGTTGGTAGGGTCAGTACATAGGGGGCACGTGCATGGGTGCTCACTCATTCATCCTCTTCCTCTGGGATGTGGGCAAGCTGGAGTCTGATGGGCCCAATCTGGTGGCTGTAAAGTTAGGGGACTCCAGCTCATGTGATGGAGGTGTTCTGGGGATGGGTTTTAATCTGGAAAGGTAGAATCATGGGGTATATCCTGATAG
>NW_005871131.1:3700282-3701195 GCF_000147115.1 Myotis lucifugus
CTTGACTGATGAATGGGGAAGAAGGAGGTCTAACCTGCCCTTGGGGAGAACAGAGTAACAAGCAGAACAGGTTTTGGTGATATCTTGCAGTAGGGAGACTAGGTTAGGACATGTGATGAGGGGGTTTAGGAGTTGTAAAAGCAGTCTTTCCTATATGTAGGGCATTGTAAATAGCCCGTAAGATATCGTAGGCCTGTTCCTGGGGAAGGATATATTTTCCCTGAAATTTTAACCATGGATCTTCCTGAGTGGCCCCAAGAGCTAATAGGGACTGAATTCCTCTGGAGCGTATTAGGGTGTTATATGAGGTATAGCTAATAGTTGGGGACATGGGGGTTCCTCTGAGCCGCTGCCTTGGCTTCCTGGTCTGCTTTGTTATTTCCCTGTATTACGGATTCATTCCTGACTTGGTGTCCTTTGAAGTGTATGACTTTTAAGAAGGCTAGAAAAGGGGAGAGAGGCTCCTAAATACCAAGCAGGAAGACCTATTGAGACTTTTAGTGATAGTGTCAAGGACTGTGATTGAGCGGTGGAAATAAAGTCTAGGCTCAGATATAAGGACTTAAGCAACAGGAGAGAGCCTGGGTGGGGCTGCTTTAGCTTACTAGGAGAGAAGGGGTCCCTTTGGACATCGGGTGATCAGGTCCTGACTTAATGGACAACATAAAACCTTCTACCTATTTCACAAATAACCAGCGGTAGCCAAAAAGTAAACAACCAGCATTTACATTTATGAACACACTTTAAACACACTCTTACTTTTAAGAAAATATACATTTCAACAAAGTACAAGAGGTCTTCTATATAAAAACTAAGAGCAGGAGAATTAAAACTTGTCTACCATCAGTGTTTCAGTATTTATGTATTTAAAATATTTAGGTGTTATCATTACCCAGCATGCTCCAAGACTTTA
>NW_005871131.1:3701900-3704864 GCF_000147115.1 Myotis lucifugus
AAAGTAGATTCAGAATTAGAAGTGTTAGGGAGGGGTATGATGTTTTTGTGTGAAGGAGAAAGACCTGATGGGTAGAGCAGGACTGAGAGAGAGGATTGGGATTAAAGGGTGAAAAAGGCCCGGACATAGGGAATCTCTGACCATTTTCCATTGCAGTGACAGCAATTATCTAAATTGTGCAATGTGTTAAAATTAAAAGTGCCGTTTGAGACTTATTATCTAGTTTATATTGTGGCCAAACAGTGTTACAAAATAAAATGAGTTGGTTGGGCATGATCTCGCTCGTGAGTGTGCAAAGGGAGTGTTAGCATGGCTCATGAGAGAGGACAGGTGAGTGACAGACCACAAATCCACAGTTGACTGTTTAGGGCCGGTGTCCCACTGCTAAACAATTCAGTGAGAGGTGACCCTCTGGACTGGACGTGACCCTCTGGACTGGGCGTCCCCAATCTAGAAGGACCCAAAGCAAAATGGCTGAGGAGTCTTCTGGTCTAGCACTAGGACTTTTGAGACAAGAGACTTTCGAGAAGTCAGTGAGAGAGAGTGGGCAGAAGACTCGAGACAAGGGAAATTGTGGAACGTCAGTCACTTAGAGAAGATTGGCTGGTGTGGGATGGAGGGACAGCAATGGAGGAGAGATTCCCGATCCAGCATCCTCCTTGGCTGGTTCGGGAGGGTCCTTAAGGGAGGGAGGCCTAATCAAGGCCAGCAACCGAGTCACCTGAGTAGGATTCAGAGGTAAGTCAGGTCCAACGGCCACTGCCTACTGCTCTCCGAGTAGCAAACTCAGGATGATCAAAGCCGGGATGGCTCCTATCCCAGTGGAACCCTCCCAGGTTTCGGCACCAAATGTTAGGATTGCCGAAGGAGGAATGCATGAGGCCAAAAGGGGTAAAGAATTATGAATTTATTAGGTCATCTGGAAACCCAGATGAGCTGAGCCCTAAAATGGCATCAGCCCCCAAAGACGGGGAGTCAGAGGTTTTTAAAGGAATCTAGGTGGGCTTTTTCTGAGCGAGAATTCTCTGTGCAGGTCCGGATTCTGGGAAACTCCGTAGGGGAGAGAGAATGGTCTTAACAAGTGGAATGTGGTCTAAGCAAGTGGAATGTCCATTGTGAAGTGGCCTAAAGGTCAGTTCCCGGGGGAAGGGTTATCGATTCAATTATTTGATCAGATCTAATAATATTTGCTCTCTATTTTTCTGTTTCAAACTAATGCTCACCAAGTGAGACTTTGGTGTTAATTTTATTTCAGGGTGGCAGCTGGGGGGAGAGAGGTCTTCCCCACATAGCCTGAAGATAGGCAAAGGGAAGTAACAGACATGTGAGGTTGGCAAGAAGGTTTCTGGGCCTAGATGATCAGTGGGGGAAGAATTCCCTGGAAAATCGACCAACCAGAATAGCAGACAAGTAACCTTGCTTGCCTGGGCTGGCTACGTTAACAAAAGTATATATGCTCTCACTTAAACCCAGTTCCTCACCATTTTCCTTCTCATCTTCCAGTGGATTTTTTTCCCCCGCCATTTTTTGTTTTTCCAACACACTTTTTCAACACCATCAGTTCTCTGGAATCCACCAAGCCTAGGGGGCGAGGGGGGTTGGATCACCACATCCTACTGTCTTTGGGAGAGGCAGAACTGGGAAGCTGTTTCAGCCAGGAAGGCCAAAATCAAGAGTGAGGTGTAGGCCCGGCCATCATTGCCCAGTGGTTGAGCATTGACCTATGAACCAGGAGGTCACGGTTCCATTCCTTGTCAGGGCACATATCAGGGCTGTGGCTTGATCCCCAGTGTGGGGTGTGCAGGAGGCAGCCGATCAATGATTCTCTCTCACTGATGTTCCTATCTCCCTGTCCCTTCCTCTCTGAAATAAATAAAAATATATTTTTTAAAAAGATTGAGGTATAGAAAGTTGTAAAATAGAAAAAGTGGAGTTCGTGAATTGGTTTTGTTTTTGAGGTGTTTTGTGGGTTTTTTTTCAGTTTTGGATGGCTGTCATGAGGAATGTTTCCTTTGGTTTCTAGCATGCTCCTCCTCCTCCCCTCCCCCCTTGTTTTTTTTTTATTCAAGAGAATCTTCAGTCAATGGGATGGTCAGATCATACAGGTTGAGAACTCATTCCCCTCCAAGCATTTCATGAAAAAGCTGCTTATTAATCATGTAAACTATCACCAGGATGTGGAAAGTTTGACAAATCTTTTTAAATAAAAGAAACAACTTAAAAGAAAAAAAGAATTCAACTGAAATGATTTATTCAGGTGGCAAGCAAGTGGGTGGTAATGGCTTTGTAAACATCCATGAATAAGAAATTGAAGACTGCCCTGACAGTGTGCTCAGTTGGTTGGAGCATCATCCCATACACCAAAAGGTAGCAGGGGTTCGATCCCTGTTGGGGTGTGTGGGAGACAAAACTATCCGTGTTTTTCTCTTTCTTAAAAAAAAGCATCAATTAAAAAAAATTGAAGACTTAATTGAGAGAGCTGATTATTAAATTTCCCACTCGGTTGTGTAAATATATGTGTATAAGACATTTTTTTGAGCAATTTTAGGAATTTTCAAGGTATTTTTGATTTGTGCTAAATAATTTGCAGCTCCACTGAAATTTGAAACCAGATCTGGTTACATCAAACTTCAGAAACTGATTACAGAATGCTAAGATGATACAATGCCAATGTTGAGAATTTCTTACAAGGAGTTCAGAGGGCCCACATGTTTTTCTTTTCCATTTTGACCTCTAAAATAACATTTCTAGAGATAGAAGATAATCTTCCTTTTGAAGTTTCTCTTTTAGGCTTAAATAAATATGATGGCTTTTTTTTTTTTTAATCTGTTAAAGATATGTAGACGTACCTGAGATATTAAAAGATTTTCTTTTTGTATAAAATCTTTAGTCGTGAAAATAATTAACCTTGTCTGTCTTATCTGCTTTCTCCTGATAACCAGGCAGATAGTACATTTGGAGGTT